>NC_058522.1:382130861-382437528 GCF_904849725.1 Hordeum vulgare subsp. vulgare | reverse complement strand
CAGATGCAAACTGATTACAACCATGGTTGAAATTGCCCTGCTGCTGATTAGTCCTCTCTTGCAACAGCTGGATTAACATCTGAGTGTGAGCATTTGTTGCAGCCATCACCGCTTGCCAAGCCTTGATAACCCACAAGTATAGGGGATCACAATAGTTTTCGAGGGTAGAGTATTCAACCCAAATTTATTGATTCGACACAAGAAGAAGCCAAAGAATATTCTCAAGTATTAGAAGTTGAGTTGTCAATTCACCCACACCTGAAAGACTTAGTATCTGCAGAAAAGTATCAGTAGCAGAGTAGTGTGATATAAATAGTAGCAACAGTAACCAGTAGCAACAAAGTGACAGCAGTAGTGACAGAGTAACAGTAGCAGCAGTGACAACAATAGCGACAGAGTAACAGTAGCAGAAGTGATAGCAGTAGCGGCAAAGTAACGTAGCAAGGACCAGTAGGAAAAGATCATAGGCATTGGATCGGTGATGGATGATTACGCCGGATGGTATTCATCATGCAACAGTTATAACACGGAGAGATAAGTAACTAGCTCCAGTTCGTCAATGTAATGTAGGCATGTATTCCGTATGTAGTCATACGTGCTTAGGGAAAAGAACTTGCATGACATCTATTCTAAATCCCTCCCGTGGCAGCGGGGTCCTAGTGGAAACTACGGGATATTAAGGTTCTCCTTTTAATAAAGAACCGGACAAACGCATTAACACGCGGTGAATACATGAACTCATCATACTATGGTCATCTCCGGGAGTGGTTCCAGCTATTGTCACTCCGGGGTTGCCGGGTCATAACACATAGTAGGTGACTACAACTTTCAAGATAGGATCAAGAACACACATATATTGACGAGAACATAATAGGTTCAGATCTGAAATCATGGCACTCGGGCCCTAGTGACAAGCATTAAGCATGGCAAAGTAGTAGCAACATCAATCTCAGAACATAGTGGATACTAGGGATCAATCCCCGTCAAAACAAACTCGATTACATGATAGATCTCATCCAACCCATCACCGTCCAGCAAGCCTACGATAAGATTACTCACGAACGGTGAATATCATCATGGAATTGGCGATGAAGGAAGGTTGGTGATGACGATGACGACGATTTCCCCTCTCCGGAGCCCGAAACGGACTCCAGATCTGCCAAGAACAGGATGTGGCGGCGCCTCCGTATCGTAAAACGCGATGAACTCTTCTCCTTGATTTTTTTCGGATGAAAGGGACTAAATAGAGCTGGAATAGGAGGCGGTGGAGCCACGTGGTGTTGGAATTATGCCCTAGAGGCAATAATAAATGTATAGTTATTATTATAATTCCTGTATCAAGATAATAGTTTATTATCCATGCTATAATTGTATTGAATGAAGACTCATTTACATGTGTGGATACATAGACAAAACGCCGTCCCTAGCATGCCTCTAGTTGGCTAGCCAGTTGATCGATGATAGTCAGTGTCTTCTGATTATGAACAAGGTGTTGTTGCTTGATAACTGGATCACGTCATTGGGAGAATCACGTGATGGACTAGACCCAAACTAATAGACGTAGCATGTTGATCGTGTCATTTTGTTGCTACTGTTTTCTGCGTGTCAAGTATTTATTTCTATGACCATGAGATCATATAACTCACTTACACCGGAAAAATGCTTTGTGTGTATCAAACGTCGCAACGTTACTGGGTGACTATAAAGATGCTCTACAGGTATCTCCGAAGGTGTTAGTTGAGTTAGTATGGATCAAGACTGGGATTTGTCACTCCGTGTGACGGAGAGGTATCTCAGGGCCCACTCGGTAATACAACATCACACACAAGCCTTGCAAGCAATGTAACTTAGTGTAAGTTGCGGGATCTTGTATTACGGAATGAGTAAAGAGACTTGCCGGTAAACGAGATTGAAATAGGTATGCGGATACTGACGATCGAATCTCGGGCAAGTAACATACCGAAGGACAAAGGGAATGACATACGGGATTATACGAATCCTTGGCACTGAGGTTCAAACGATAAGATCTTCGTAGAATATGTAGGATCCAATATGGGCATCCAGGTCCCGCTATTGGATATTGACCGAGGAGTCTCTCGGGTCATGTCTACATAGTTCTCGAACCCGCAGGGTCTGCACACTTAAGGTTCGACGTTGTTTTATGCGTATTTGAGTTATATGGTTGGTTACCGAATGATTGTTCGGAGTCCCGGATGAGATCACGGAAGTCACGAGGGTTTCCGGAATGGTCCGGAAACGAAGATTGATATATAGGATGACCTCATTTGATTACCGGAAGGTTTTCGGAGTTACCGGGAATGTACCGGGAATGACGAATGGGTTCCGGGAGTTCACCGGAGGGGGGCAACCCACTCCGGGGAAGCCCATAGGCTTTTGGGGGACACACCAGCCCTTAGTGGGCTGGTGGGACAGCCCCAAGGGAGCCTATGCGCCAAGATAAGAAAATCAAAAGAAAAGAAAAAAAAGGGAAGAAGTGGGAAGGGAGGGGGACTCCTCCCACCAAACCAAGTCCAACTCGGTTTGGGGGGGAGTCCTCCCCCCCTTGACTCGGCCGACCCCTTGGGAGTCCCTTGGACCCCAAGGCAAGGTCCCCCTCCCTCCTCCTATATATATGGGGCTTTTAGGGCAGATTTGAGACGACTTTCTCACGGCTGCCCGACCACATACCTCCATAGTTTTTCCTCTAGATCGTGTTTCTGCGGAGCTCGGGCGGAGCCCTGCTGAGACAAGATCATCACCAACCTCCGGAGTGCCGTCATGCTGCCGGAGAACTCTTCTACCTCTCCGTCTCTCTTGCTGGATCAAGAAGGCCGAGATCATCGTCGAGCTGTACGTGTGCTGAACGCGGAGGTGCCGTCCGTTCGGTACTAGATCGTGGGACTGATCGCGGGATTGTTCGCGGGGCGGATCGAGGGACGTGAGGACGTTCCACTACATCAACCGCGTTCTCTAACACTTCTGTTGTACGATCTACAAGGGTACGTAGATCACTCATCCCCTCTCGTAGATGGACATCACCATGATAGGTCTTCGTGCGCGTAGGAAAATTTTTGTTTCCCATGCGACGTTCCACAACAGTGGCATCATGAGCTAGGTTCATGCGTAGATGTCTTCTCGAGTAGAACACAAAAGGTTTTGTGGGCGGTGATGTGCGTTTTGCTGCCCTCCTTAGTCTTTTCTTGATTCCGCGGTATTGTTGGATTGAAGCGGCTTGGACCGACATTACTCGTACGCTTACGAGAGACTGGTTTCATCGTTACGAGTAACCCCCTTTGCTCAAAGATGACTGGCAAGTGACGGTTTCTCCAACTTTAGTTGAATCGGATTTGACCGAGGAGGTCCTTGGATGAGGTTAAATAGCAACTCATATATCTCCGTTGTGGTGTTTGCGTAAGTAAGATGCGATGCTACTAGATACCCTTGGTCATCACGTAAAACTTGCAACAACAAAATTAGAGGACGTCTAACTTGTTTTTGCAGGGTATGATTGTGATGTGATATGGCCAATGTTGTGATGTGATATATTGGATGTATGAGATGATCATGTTGTAATAGAAATATCGACTTGCACGTCGATGGTACGGCAACCGGCAGGAGCCATAGGGTTGTCTTTATACTAACATATTTGTGCTTGCAGATGCGTTTACTATTTTGCTAGGATGTAGCTTTAGTAGTAATAGCATAAGTAGCACGGCAACCCCGATGGCAACACGTTGATGGATGATCATGGTGTGGCGCCGGTGACAAGAAGATCGTGCCGGTGCTTTGGTGATGGAGATCAAGAAGCACGTGCTGATGGCCATATCATGTCACTTATGAATTGCATGTGATGTTAATCCTTTTATGCACCTTATTTTGCTTAGAACGACGGTAGCATTATGAGGTGATCTCTCACTAAAATTTCAAGACGAAATTGTGTTCTCCCCGACTGTGCACCGTTGCTACAGTTCGTCGTTTCGAGACACCACGTGATGATCGGGTGTGATAGACTCAACGTTCACATACAACGGGTGCAAAAGAGTTGCGCACGCGGAACACTCGGGTTAAGCTTGACGAGCCTAGCATGTGCAGACATGGCCTCGGAACACATGAGACCGAAAGGTCGATCATGAATCATATAGTTGATATGATTAGCATAGGGATGCTTACCACTGAAACTACTCTCGACTCACGTGATGATCGGACTTGGGATAGTGTAAGTGGATCATGAACCACTCAAATGACTAGAGAGATGTACTTTTTGAGTGGGAGTTTAGCATATAATTTGATTAAGTTGAACTCTAATTATCTTGAACATAGTCTAAGCCCACTTTGAATATATTTGTGTTGTAGATCATGGCTCACGCAAGTGTCGTCCTGAATTTTAATACGTTCCTAGAGAAAGCTAAGTTGAAAGATGATGGAAGCAACTTTGTAGACTGGGCTCGTAATCTTAAGCTAATCTTACAAGCTGGAAAGAAGGATTATGTCCTTAATGCTGCGCTAGGAGATGAACCACCCGCTACGGCTGATCAGGATGTTAAGAACGCTTGGTTAGCGCGTAAGGAGGACTACTCAATAGTTCAATGTGCAGTCTTGTATGGCTTGGAACCGGGACTTCAACGTCGCTTTGAGCGTCATGGAGCGTTTGAGATGTTCCAGGAGTTGAAGTTTATCTTTCAGAAGAACGCCCGGATCGGGAGGTATGAGACCTCTGATAAATTCTATGCTTGCAAGATGGAGGAAAACTCGTCTGTCAGTGAACATGTGCTCAAAATGTCTGGGTACTCAAACCGTCTAGCTGAACTGGGGATTGAACTCCCGCAAGAAGCTATCACTGACAGAATCCTTCAATCACTGCCGCCAAGCTATAAAGGCTTTGTGTTGAACTACAACATGCAAGGGATGAACAAGTCTCCCGGCGAGTTGTTTGCGATGCTGAAAGTCGCAGAGTCTGAACTCCGTAAAGAGCATCAAGTGTTGATGGTGAGCAAGACCACTAGTTTCAAGAGAAACGACAAAGGCAAGAAGGGCAATTCGAAGAAGAGCGGCAAGCCTGTTGCCAATCCGCCGAAGAAACCCAAGGCTGGACCTAAGCCTGAAACAGAGTGCTTCTATTGCAAGGGTATGGGTCACTGGAAGCGCAATTGCCCCAAGTATCTGGCAGATAAGAAGGCGGGCAAAGAAAAATCAGGTATATTTGATATACATGTTATTGATGTGTACTTAACCGGCTCTCGTAGTAGTGCCTGGGTATTCGATACCGGTTCTGTTGCTCACATTTGCAACTCGAAGCAGGAACTGCGGAATAGACGAAGGCTGGCGAAAGACGAAGTGACGATGCGCGTAGGAAACGGTTCCAAGGTTGATGCAATCGCCATCGACACCGTGTCACTTCAACTACCATCGGGATTAGTGATGAACTTAAATCATTGTTATTTAGTGCCTGCGTTGAGCATGAACATTATATCTGGATCTTGTTTATTGCGAGACGGTTACTCTTTTAAGTCTGAGAATAATGGTTGTTCTATTTCTATGAGTAACATCTTTTATGGTCATGCACCGAATGTGAGAGGATTGTTCATATTGAATCTCGATAGCGATACGCATATACATAACATTGAGACCAAAAGAGTTAGAGTAAACAATGATAGCGCCATATTTTTGTGGCACTGCCGCTTGGGTCATATTGGTGTAAAGCGCATGAAGAAACTCCATGCTGATGGACTTTTGGAGTCACTTGACTTTGATTCACTTGACACGTGCGAACCATGCCTCATGGGCAAGATGACTAAGACTCCGTTCTCCGGAACAATGGAGCGTGCAAGTGACTTGTTGGAAATCATACATACCGATGTGTGTGGTCCAATGAACGTGGAGGCACGCGGCAGATATCGTTATTTTCTCACCTTCACTGACGATTTAAGTAGATATGGTTATGTCTACTTGATGAAGCCCAAGTCTGAAACATTTGAAAAGTTCAAGCAATTTTAGAGTGAAGTGGAAAATCATCGTAACAAGAAGATCAAGTTCCTACGGTCTGATCGTGGGGGTGAATATCTGAGTTTCGAGTTTGGTACTCACTTAAGACAATGTGGAATTGTTTCGCAGTTAACACCGCCTGGAACACCACAGCGTAATGGTGTGTCCGAACGTCGTAATCGTACTTTGTTAGAGATGGTGCGATCTATGATGTCTCTTACTGATTTGCCGTTATCATTTTGGGGTTATGCATTAGAAACAGCTGCATTCACTTTAAATAGGGCACCATCAAAATCCGTTGAGACGACACTATACGAACTGTGGTATGGCAAAAGACCAAAGTTGTCGTTTCTTAAAGTTTGGGGATGTGATGCTTATGTCAAAAAGCTTTAGCCTGAAAAGCTGGAACCCAAAGCGGAAAAATGCGTCTTCATAGGTTACCCAAAAGAGACAGTTGGGTACACCTTCTATCTCAAATCCGAAGGAAAAGTGTTTGTTGCTAAGAACGGAACTTTTCTCGAGAAGGAGTTTCTCTCGAGAGAATTGAGTGGGAGGAAGATAGAACTTGACGAGGTTGTCGAACCTCTCATCCCTCTGGATGGTGGCGCAGGGCAAGGGGAAACCTCTGTCGTTGCAACGCCGGTTGAGGAGGAAGTTAATGATGATGATCATGAAACTCCAGTTCAAGTTTCTGTTGAACCACGCAGGTCGACGAGATCACGCGCTGCTCCAGAGTGGTACGGTAATCCCGTCTTATCAATCATGTTGTTAGACAACAATGAACCTGCAAATTATGAAGAAGCAATGGTGGGCACAGATTCCAACAAATGGCTAGAAGCCATGAAATCCGAGATAGGATCCATGTATGAGAACAAAGTGTGGACTTTGGAGATACTACCTGAGGGCCGCAAGGCTATTCAGAACAAATGGATCTTTAAGAAGAAGACGGACGCTGACAGTAATGTGACCGTTTATAAAGCTCGACTTGTGGCAAAGGGTTTTTCACAGGTTCAAGGAGTTGACTACGATGAGGCCTTCTCACCCGTAGCGATGCTTAAGTCCGTCAGAATCATGTTAGCAATAGCTGCATTTTTCGATTATGAAATCTGGCAGATGGATGTCAAAACGGCGTTCCTTAACGGTTTCCTTAAGGAAGAGTTGTATATGATGCAACCCGAAGGTTTTGTCGATCCTAAAAATTCTGACAAGGTGTGCAAGCTCCAGCGATCCATTTATGGACTGGTGCAAGCATCTCGGAGTTGGAACAAACGCTTTGATGAGGTGATCAAAGCATTTGGGTTTATACAAGTGGTTGGAGAATCTTGTATTTACAAGAAAGTGAGTGGGAGCTCTGTGGCGTTTCTAATATTATATGTGGATGACATATTACTGATTGGGAACAACGTAGAGCTTTTGGAGAGCATAAAAGGTTACTTGAATAAAAGTTTCTCTATGAAGGACCTAGGAGAAGCTGCTTACATTCTAGGCATTAAGATCTATAGGGATAGATCAAAACGCCTGATAGGACTTTCACAAAGCACATACCTTGATAAAGTTTTGAAGAGGTTCAAAATGGAACAATCCAAGAAAGGGTTCTTGCCAGTGTTACAAGGTACGAGATTGAGTAAGACTCAGTGCCCAGCAACTGATGAAAATAGAGAGCATATGCGCTCCGTCCCCTATGCTTCAGCCATAGGCTCTATCATGTATGCAATGCTGTGCACTAGACCGGATGTCAGCCTGGCCATAAGTATGGCAGGCAGGTTCCAGAGTAATCCAGGAGTGGATCACTGGACAGCGGTCAAGAATATCCTGAAGTACCTGAAAAGGACTAAGGAGATGTTTCTCGTGTATGGAGGTGACGAAGAGCTCGCCGTAAAAGGTTACGTTGATGCAAGCTTTGACACAGATCCGGACGACTCTAAGTCGCAAACCGGATACGTATTTATTCTTAATGGGGGTGCAGTAAGCTGGTGCAGTTCCAAGCAAAGCGTCGTAGCAGATTCTACATGTGAAGCGGAGTACATGGCTGCCTCGGAGGCGGCTAAGGAGGGTGTCTGGATGAAGCAGTTCATGACGGATCTTGGAGTGGTGCCAAGTGCACTGGATCCAATAACCTTGTTCTGTGACAACACTGGTGCCATTGCCTTAGCAAAGGAACCAAGGTTTCATAAGAAGACTAGACACATCAAACGACGCTTCAACCTCATCCGCGACTACATCGAGGAGGAGGACGTGAATATATGCAAAGTGCACACGGATCTGAATGTAGCAGACCCGCTGACTAAACCTCTTCCACGGCCAAAACATGATCGACACCAGAACTGTATGGGTGTTAGATTTATTACGATGTAAATCACATGGTGATGTGAGGGCTAGATTATTGACTCTAGTGCAAGTGGGAGACTGTTGGAATTATGCCCTAGAGGCAATAATAAATGTATAGTTATTATTATAATTCCTGTATCAAGATAATAGTTTATTATCCATGCTATAATTGTATTGAATGAAGACTCATTTACATGTGTGGATACATAGACAAAACGCCATCCCTAGCATGCCTCTAGTTGGCTAGCCAGTTGATCGATGATAGTCAGTGTCTTCTGATTATGAACAAGGTGTTGTTGCTTGATAACTGGATCACGTCATTGGGAGAATCACGTGATGGACTAGACCCAAACTAATAGACGTAGCATGTTGATCGTGTCATTTTGTTGCTACTGTTTTCTGCGTGTCAAGTATTTATTTCTATGACCATGAGATCATATAACTCACTGACACCGGAGGAATGCTTTGTGTGTATCAAACGTCGCAACGTAACTGGGTGACTATAAAGATGCTCTACAGGTATCTCCGAAGGTGTTAGTTGAGTTAGTATGGATCAAGACTGGGATTTGTCACTCCGTGTGACGGAGAGGTATCTCAGGGCCCACTCGGTAATACAACATCACACACAAGACTTGCAAGCAATGTAACTTAGTGTAAGTTGCGGGATCTTGTATTACGGAACGAGTAAAGAGACTTGCCGGTAAACGAGATTGAAATAGGTATGCGGATACTGACGATCGAATCTCGGGCAAGTAACATAACGAAGGACAAAGGGAATGACATACGGGATTATACGAATCCTTGGCACTGAGGTTCAAATGATAAGATCTTCGTAGAATATGTAGGATCCAATATGGGCATCCAGGTCCCGCTATTGGATATTGACCGAGGAGTCTCTCGGGTCATGTCTACATAGTTCTTGAACCCGCAGGGTCTGCACACTTAAGGTTCGACGTTGTTTTATGCGTATTTGAGTTATATGGTTGGTTACCGAATGATTGTTCGGAGTCCCGGATGAGATCACGGAAGTCACGAGGGTTTCCGGAATGGTCCGGAAACGAAGATTGATATATAGGATGACCTCATTTGATTACCGGAAGGTTTTCGGAGTTACCGGGAATGTACCGGGAATGACGAATGGGTTCCGGGAGTTCACCGGAGGGGGGCAACCCACTCCGGGGAAGCCCATAGGCTTTTGGGGGACACACCAGCCCTTAGTGGGCTGGTGGGACAGCCCCAAGGGAGCCTATGCGCCAAGATAATAAAATCAAAGGAAAAGAAAAAAAAGGGAAGAAGTGGGAAGGGAGAGGGACTCCTCCCACCAAACCAAGTCCAACTCGGTTTGGGGGGGGGAGTCCTCCCCCCCTTGGCTCGGCCGACCCCTTGGGAGTCCCTTGGACCCCAAGGAAAGGTCCCCCTCCCTCCTCCTATATATATGGGGCTTTTAGGGCAGATTTGAGACGACTTTCTCATGGCTGCCCGACCACATACCTCCATAGTTTTTCCTCTAGATCGTGTTTCTGCGGAGCTCGGGCGGAGCCCTGCTGAGACAAGATCATCACCAACCTCCGGAGCGCCGTCACGCTGCCGGAGAACTCTTCTACCTCTCCGTATCTCTTGCTGGATCAAGAAGGCCGAGATCATCGTCGAGCTGTACGTGTGCTGAACGCGGAGGTGCCGTCCGTTCGGTACTAGATCGTGGGACTGATCGCGGGATTGTTCGCGGGGCGGATCGAGGGACGTGAGGACGTTCCACTACATCAACCGCGTTCTCTAACGCTTCTGCTGTACGATCTACAAGGGTACGTAGATCACTCATCCCCTCTCGTTGATGAACATCACCATGATAGGTCTTCGTGCGCGTAGGAAATTTTTTGTTTCCCATGCGACGTTCCACAACACGTGGGCCCCACGCGCCCGCATGGCACGACCTAGGGGGGTGGCCGCGCCGTGTGGGCTTGTGGCCCACTAGCACACCCCCTCCAGTGGATCTTTGCGCAGGTATTTTTCTTTTATTCTGAAAAAAATCTCCGTAATTTTTCAGGACGTTCCGAAAACTTTCATTTCTGCACAAAAACAACACCATGGCAATTCTGCTGAAAACAGCGTCAGTCCGGGTTAGTTCCATTCAAAGCTTGCAAATTAGAGTCCAAAACAAGGGCAAAAGAGTTCGGAAAAGTAGATACGACGGAGAGGTATCAACTTCCCCAAGCTTAAAGCCTTGCTTGTCCTCAAGCAACTCAGTTGACAAACTGAGAGAGACAAAAGAAAAACTTTGACGAACTCTCTTTGATCTTGTTGTTGCAACTATGTCTAACTCTCAACGACAATTTCAGCAACATCACAAGCAAACCACAAAAGCAAATGACATCTAGGTCTCACGGTAAACTCATATGAATGGCATGATCAACTAGTGAGCAAATAAAAATAAGCCTCAAGTGTCAACACTTCAATCAAAACAACATGAAGCAGTACGAATAGATGGTATCTCGCTAGCTCTTTCTGAGACCGCAAAACATAAATGCAGAGCACCTTAAAATTCCAAGGGCTGACTAAACATTGTAATTCATGGCAATGAAGACCCAGTCATAGTCACACTCAACACAGTTAAAAGCAAAGCATAAAAATGAAAGAGGTGCTCTCTAATTGGTGCTTTTGTAAGAGGAGGATGACTCAACAGGAACATAAATAGACAGGCCCTTCGCAGAGGGAAGCAGTGATTTGTAGAGGTGCCAGAGCTCAAGCTTTGAAAACAGACATAATAATTTTGGGTGGCATGCTTTCATTGTCAACGCAATGACTAAGAGTTCTCAATATCTTCCACGCTACACATGCTATAGGCGGTTCCCAAACAGAAAAGTAAATTTTTGACTCCCCCACCATCAATCAATCACACTCCACGGCTAGCCGAATCCTCAGGTACCGTCCAAACCAACATCAATCCTGGGGGAGTTTTGTTTGCAATTATCTTTTTGATTTGAGCATGCAACTGGGAATTCCAATTACCGGCCCCTTTCTCGCGAATGATAGTGAATAAACACATATCGAGGATAACACGCCTAGCATGGAAGATACCAATAGCCCCCTGTCACCACATGAGCAGTTCGGGCATGCAAAACAGATTATTTCTTGAAGATTTAGAGAATGACACATGCAAATTTACTTGGAACAGCAGGTAGATACCGCACATAGGTAGGTGTGGTGGACTTATAAGGCACAACTTTGGGTTTATGGAGGTGGATGCACAAGCAGTATTACCGCTTAGTACAAGTGAAGGCTAGCAGAAGACTGGGAAGCGACCAACTAGAGAGCGACAACAGTAATCAAAATGCATTGAGACTAATGAACATTGAGTGCAAGCATGAGTAGGACATAAATCACCATGAACATGAACATCATAGAGGCTATGTTGATTTTGTTTCAACTACATGCGTGAACATGCGCCAAGTCAAGCCACTTGAAACGTTCAAAGGAGGATACCATCCTATCATACTACATCATAGTCATCTCAACATTCATGTGGGCAACCAAGACAAACCATTATAAGCTCCTAGCTATGTAAGCATGGCATAAGCAACTGTGATCTCTAAGTTGTCATTACAAACATGTTTCTCTCACAGCAAAGCTGAATCAGGCATGATGAGCTAGTCATATTTACAAAAACAAAATAGATCGAGTTCATACCAGCTTTTCTAGGCTCAATCACTTCATCATATATCGTGATTATTGCCTTTCACTTGCACGGCGGAATGATGTGAACAATAATAAGCGTGCTCGTGCATTGGACTAAAGCTGGAATCTGCAGGCAAACTCAAAGGAGAATACAAAGTAATATGGCTCTTTGACAAACAAACAGATATGCATGCAAGAGCCACTAAACATTGTAGCTAATATCTTCTACCTTGACCCAAAGATAAAGAAAATTATCTACATGGGAAACCTCCCAACAAGCAAAAGAAGAAAAAGAAAATATTTTTGGGTTTTTCTCAAACTAGACAGACACATGAAAAGAAAACGAGAAAAAGAAAATAAACTAGCATGGATGATACAGTGGCAAAGTGTGAACACCGGCTAACAAAGTGAAAGCAAGAATGTAAAGTGGTGAGAACACGTACTCCCCCAAGCTTAGGCTTTTGGCCTAACTTGGTCTACTCCCAAGGATGGTCCTGGGTACTCCGGAGTGGACTGTGGATGCCACTGCTATGTGAGCTCCTCTGGCTCCCACTAATAAACTGGCATCTGGTACTCAACTGGCGGCTCGGGCACGGGCACCTGTGGTTGGGCCGAGCCCCAATATGCGTAGATGTCTGAGGGCATAATAGTGTACCTGCCTGCATGAAGATTGAACAAAGAAGGAGCAGGCAAAGTAATAGTCTCACGAGTACCCTGACTAAATACCAGGTTATAAATCATCCTTCCACCTATATCTCTATCAAGAAAGTCATGGCGAACCATGCTATCATAATCTAGATATCTTTCGGGAAGAAGCATCTCTTCTTCCTCCTCGAGTCTAATGGGTATCTCAAAGTGTCTGGCGAGACGGGTAGCATAGATACCTCCATAGACAACACCTTTAGAACGGTTAAGGTTCAATCGTTGAGCTACTATAGCGCGCAAGCTATAAGTTTTATCGTTATAAAGGGCTTCAATACCGCAAGATCTGGGGAACTAAGTGACCCAGCTTTCCCACGGCCAATCAAACATTTTCCCACGAATAGTGAGAAGTACCGAAGCACGGGAAAGTGAATGCTAGCAGCTCTAGCGCAAGACACTCCTATCTCCTCTCCTACAACAATTGTACTGATGAAAGCTTCCAAGTCCCGTGGACGAGGTTCATGAATATCCCCAACGTAAGGTAATTTGCAAACATTGCAAAAATCTCAGAGTGACATGCGCTGGGGGACATCATAAAGTTTAAACTCAACCATAGGAGGATTCTTCCTCGGATAGAAGTTAAAGCTTTGTACGAAGATATTGGTGAGGAGGAGGTATTGCAAACACTTATCTTCAACGGAGGCGGTAAGGCCTGCGTTCTCCACCAAGTGATAAAAGTCCTCATAAATTCCAGCGGCGCGTAAGAACGCGTCGCTTGTCCACTCGCACGCTCAAACTTCCGTGTCTCGAGGGACCGGATACTTGGGCTTCTTCTCACTCCCATCGACCTTGGGGTCACGGCTTGACGAGCCTCTCAAGAACCTCCTCATCTTTTCCCTTTTCTATCTCTGAAAATTTCTGAAATTTTTTGTGACTCTAAGGAAAAGTGAATAAGGCTCAACGAAACTCGTAGCAACTACTCCCACAAGTGCCTAGAGACCATATTATGCATCAAAACTACTTGGGACCAGCTAGAATCAGCATACAAAGCTCAAGAACATGGTCACCAAGGCAGGAAAAATACGCGGAGTATAAGGCACTAGAGCAAAAACTAATTGGACCAATGGAGGAGTCACTTACCAAGGAGTAATTTCCCCAAAACAGTTCGGAGAACGGTGATTTGAGCAAAGAGATCGAAAATCCCAGCAAGAGGAGCAAGAACACGGGTTTGAGCTTCGAAACGATTTTTTCTGGAGGTAGGAGAACTGTATGTGAGCAAGAATGAGTGGAGGGGGTGCCTGTGGGCCCCACTAGCCTGGGTGGCGCGGCCCCGGGGGTGCCCGCGCCCCTAGGGCTTGTCGCCCACTCGTGTGGCCCCCAGACACTCTTTGTCCCAGTATTTTTCAAATATTCTAGAAAAAATCATACTAGATTTTCACAGCGTTCGGAGAACTTTTATTTTCGGGGTATTTTTCTACCGGATGCTAAGACAGAAAATAGGGAAAACTAAACTAAATCTATCATTTTTCTTCTAAGCAACCTAAAGTGAAAGCTTGGAACAGAGGTTTGTGACTCCTCGATTCATCCATCTCATGGTCATCGAAAGAAATCCGTCAATGGGGTTGATCAAATCCCCTCGACAAAACTTTCTCGAATCGCAAAAGAAGATGGAGAATTTTCGAATAGTCACTAGGTCACCTCAATGGGGATGTGTATTTCCCCAACAAGAAAATCATACTTCATCTTGACATGAGGAATAGGGCATTCAAAGCTCCCGATAAGAATCAATGAAGTTTTTTCGATAGCATTGATGCAATGTACTCGATATTGTTTCTTCGGAAAGTGCATCGTATGCTCATTACCGTTGACATGGAAAGTGACATTACCTTTGTTGCAATCTATAACAGCCCCTGCAGTGTTTAAAAAGGGTCTTCCGAGGATGACCGCCATGGCATCATCCTCAGGAATATTCAAGATAACAAAGTCTGTTAATATAGTGGTGTTAGCAACCACAACAGGCACATCCTCGCAAATGCCGATAGGGAAAGCAGTTGATTTGTCGGCCATTTGCAGAGAGATTTCAGTGGGTGTCAACTTATCCAGTTCAAGTCTACGATAAAGAGAGAGAGGCATAACACTAACACCGGCTCCAAGGTCACACAACGCAGTTCTAACGTAGTTGCCTTTAATGGAGCAAGGTATAGTGGGCAAACCGGGATCACCTAGTTTCTTCGGAGTTCCACCCTTGAAAGTGTAATTAGCAAGCATGAAGGAGATCTGAAGATCAGGTATCCTCTTCTTATTAGTCACAATATCTTTCATGTACTTAGCATACGGAGAAATTTTGAGCATATCCGTCAAACGTATCTGCACAAAGACAGGTCTGATCATCTCAACGAAGCGCTCAAAATCCTCATCATCCTTTTTCTTGGATGGTTTGGGAGGAAAGGGCATAGGTTTCTTAACCAATGTCTCCCTTTCTTTACCATGCTTCCTGGCAGTGAAGTCATTCTTATCGTATCTCTTAGTCTTAGGCTGTGGGTTATCAAGATCAACAGGTTCAATATCCACATCCTTTTCATTGCTAGGCTGAGCATCTTGATCAACATCACTATTGATATCATCATTAGGCTCATGTTCATCACCAGATTGTGTTTCAGCATCAGAGACAGAGGCATCGTTTGTGGACTCTCAGGTGTAGCAGCAACAGGGTTACTAGCGTGCAGGTTCCTATCATCTTTCTTCTTCTTTCTAGGATGACTAGGTGCATCAGTGCCAACTCCTTGATAATCTTGTTCAACTCTATTCGGATGACCCTCAAGATACAAAGGTTCCTGGGTCATTCTACCGCCTCTAGTAACGACTCTGACGGAATTGTCATTCAACTCATTGAGCAAGTCATTTTGAGCTTTAAGTACTTGTTCTACCTGAGTAGTAACCATAGAAGCATGTTTACTCAGAAGCTTAAGATCATTGACATTTCTGTCCACACAAGCACTTAAATGACTAAGCATACGAGAATTCTTTTCCAATTGTCTGCTAACATAATCATTGAAACTCTGTTGTTTGACAACGAAGTTACCAAATTCATCCATGCATAAGCTAGCAGGTTTATCAAAAGGAATATCACTCTCATCAAACCTACGCAGAGAATTTACTTCTACTACCTGTATCGGGTTATCGAGACCATGGATCTCTTCGATAGGTGGTAGATTTTTGACATCTTCAGATTTAATGTCTTTCTCTCGCATAGATTGCTTGGCTTCTTTCATATCTTCAGGACTGAGGAATAGAATACCTCTTTTCTTCGGAGTTGGCTTAGGAGGTGGTTCGGAAATAGTCCAAGCATTCTCATTGCACAAGATGTTATTCAATAGAATCTCAGCTTGTTCTACGGTTCATTCCCTAAAAACACTACAGGCACAACTATCTAGGTGGTCTTTGGAAGCATCTGTAAGTCCATTATAGAAGATATCAAGTATCTCATTCTTCTCAAGAGGGTGATCAGGCAAAACATTCAGTAGCTGGATAAGCCTCCCCCAAGCTTGTGGGAGACTCTCTTCTTCAGCTTGAGCAAAGTTGTATATTTCCTGCAAGGCAGCTTGCTTCTTATGGGCAGGGAAATATTTTTCAGAGAAGTAGTAGACCATATCCTGGGGGCTACGCACACAACCAGGAGCAAGAGAAGTGAACCAGGTCCTAGCATCATCCTTTAGCGAGAAAGCACTAGTGGGGACGGGGCCTTTAGCCCCGGTCTGTAAGGGGCTTTAGTCCCGGTTCACCAACCGGGACTAAAGGGGCTGGACTAAAGGCCTAACCTTTCGTCCCGGCCCTCTTACAAGTCGGGACTAAAGGTGCTCCACGTGGGCGCCTCGTAGCGCCCCAGGGGCAGGACCTTTAGTCCCGGTTCGTTACACGGGCCGGGACTAAAGATTTTCAGATTTTGCTGGTTTTTGGGTTTTTTTTGAATGAAATTATTTTTGGGTTTTAGGGTTTTAGGGTTTAGGTGTTCGGGAGATTAACGTGATGCCTCGTTTGGTGTTCGGGAATTAGTTTTCATATAATTTAAATATATATAAGGTTAACTTATCTTACAAGCGAGCATATATATACAATTATATGGAGATCTGAATTATCGGGACTAGAGCCCGTCTATTTGATTACATGGACGAACATCAGTAATGGCCCCTAGCTACACTAAATCGTCCTTTGTCATCTATAGCTTCCGTCCTCACAAAGGTCGCAAGCTCCTCTGCAACAGCAATCGCGCGTTGCTCTGGTAGGACCTCCGTCGTCATGGCCGTGTGCTATATAAGAAGAGGAGATGAATATGAATATCAATCATGATAACAAAGAATGACGGGTAAAAATAGAGGTGTGAATGTTCATTGCTTACGTCGAATCTGTGATCCTTGTGCTCAGAGGTAAACGTGCGAATGGTCTCGCAAACATAGTATCTGCATAGATGCGTTCCCCGTGGCTGCTGGTCGCACTTTACGAGAATAGAATATATATAATCAAAATAATAATCTAGCATCATAAATGTATGGAAAATAGAAGTATATCATACTACTACTTACCTGAGCCGCTCTAAAGGTCAACTTCTCATGCTCGATACCGGGAGTCACGCACTTGAACCGCTTCCAAACCCTGCCCGACAAGGATAATGATTTGCTAAGTTTTTCATTAATTGATATATCAGAAAATCATCGAAAGGACCGATAGAGCGCAAGAATGATTGAAGTTACCCTTGGAGCATGTCCTGCAGGCTTTGGAACTGTTCCAAGGGTCTCGATAATGGGTCGAAGGCATCAACTCTTCCCTTATCAATTTGAATATCCAACATAATCCAATGAAAGCTGCACATGTATATATATATATATGTCAGTAACTTATCAATTACACTTATAAGTGAATGGACACAACAGAGTAAAGACCCTCACCTGAAGTTTTATGGAAACAGTATGTGGTCACAGAAATTTTGATCTGTTAGAAACCTTAGAAGGTTTTCCTCCGTCTCCTTGGGATAATTAGTTAGCGTCGCTATATGTATTTTATCTGGATCAATAAACCCAATATTTATGATGCTCTTACTTTTACACTCCAGAATCTTCATTCTGCATAATAGAGTACAAGTTATATATAGACAATGAATTGAAATAACTAAACAAGTTATATGTAGACAACGAATTGAAAAACTTACAGACAATAGCAACTCATAAGCGATTTGTCGAGGGCGTCGCCATTGTACATCTGGAAGAGTTCAGCAAAGTTGATATGGATTTCTTCGGGGCGGCTGTAGTACTCCTGTGGGACACTCAGCACGATCATCGTTCTCCCATTCTTTGATTCACTGAAGGACCATTTATGCAAGTAACGCATATTTGTTGGGAGATCATCTTTGCTGACCAAAGGCTCTCCCATGACAAACTTTGGCTTAGGGGCTACCACAGCCTTGGGTATCTTGTCGTCTTGGGAAGACAGCAATTCTTCAACCGAGATACCACATGCAGCCGCCAACTCCTTTTCTCTTTTTAAAGCTAGCCCCTGCACCGGAGGGGGAACATTCTCGGTTAACACCTTGAGGGGTGGGATCGACTGTTTGGCCTGTTGTCCAAGCTGAGGAACGTCTGATTTTTTCTTGCTTGTAGTTGAACTGCTCTTTTTCACTTCCTTCTGCAATGTGCGTGTATAGTCATCAGGCTTATGGTGTAAGTCAAAAGGTTTGATAGGAAGATTAGCATGACGTACCTTTGGGAGGGCCGACCGTTTGCGCTTTGGGGTGCTCTGTGGCTTAGGAATCGTCGGCGGAGCGTTCTTGGTGGCACGCTCCCGCTTAGTATCCGGAGCGGGCGGCGGCGGAGACGGACGACCCAAGTCCGGCGGCGGTGATCGAGATCTGCTCTTTTTCACTTCCTTCTGCAATGTGCGTGTATAGTCATCAGGCTTATGGTGTAAGTCGTACTGTGATGGAAGGGTCGTGAAGTATTTTGCAAATGGTATTTGCTTCTAGCTAGGAGTATTCCGGGCGGGGCTCGGGTTCCTTCTTTTTCATCTGCGCATCATGATGTTCCTTTGCTATCCTGGCGTTTTCCTCGGGGGTACGATCATAAGGTCCGATAGGAAGATTAGCATGACGTACCTTTGGGAGGGGCGACCGTTTGCGCTTTGGGGTGCTCTATGGCTTAGGAATCGTCGGCGGAGCGTTCTTGGTGGCACGCTCCCGCTTTGTATCCGTGGCAGGCTCAGGCTTTGTATCCAGAGCGGGCGGCGGCATTGTGTTCTTGGTGGCACGCTCCCGCTTTGTATCCGTGGCAGGCTCAGGCTTTGTATCCGGAGCGGGCGGCGAGGGAGCGTTCTTGGTGGCACGCTCCCTCTTTGTATCCGTGGCAGGCTCAGGCTTTGTATCCGGAGCGGGCGGCGGCGGAGCGTTCTTGGTGGCACGCTCCCGCTTTGTATCCGTGGCAGGCTCAGGCTTTGTATCCGGAGCGGGCCGCGGCGGAGCGTTCTTGGTGGCACGCTCCCGCTTTGTATCCGTGGCAGGCTCAGGCTTTGTATCCGGAGCGGGCGGCGGCGGAGCGTTCTTGGTGGCACGCTCCCGCTTTGTATCCATGGCAGGCTCAGGCTTTGTATCCGGAGCGGGCGGCGGCGGAGCATTCATGGTGGCACGCTCCCGCTTTGTATCCGTGGCAGGCTCAGGGTTTGTATCCGGAGCGGGCCGCGGCGGAGCGTTCTTGGTGGCACGCTCCCGCTTTGTATCCGTGGCAGGCTCAGGGTTTGTATCCGGAGCGGGCAGCGGTGGAGCGTTCTTGGTGGCACGCTCCCGCTTTGTATCCGTGGCAGGCTCAGGGTTTGTATCCGGATCGGGCAGCGGCGGAGACGGACGACCCAAGTCCGGCGACGGTGATCGAGATGGACTCGTGTTGTGCTGGCCGACGTCATGTGGAGGGTTGGAGGTAATGGAGGTGTAGGTAACCTGCGACGACTCGGAGGCGGTGTTGTCCTTGGGGCCGAGCCTGGAAGGTTGATGTAGTTCTTGTCCCATAGGATGACTCCACCCAGTACTTCTCCGAGTGTCCTCTCATCTTCGGGTCCAGCTATGTCGAGCTCCATATCATTAAACCCCGTCATGATTTCATCCACCCTGACTTTAGCAAAGCGAGCTGGAATCTCACGACCATGCCAGCGTGCATTAGGGCCAGAAGGTAAAGCTTGTCCGACGGCCACCTTCATGGATATGTTCTTGAATTTCTGATGAAGTTCACATGATGTTGAATCCTTGATTCCATCCACGGGGTAGCCGGGACCGCCCTCTATCATTCTTCGTTCATCGTCGGGCGGGGCCTCAGATTCAGCCACGCTGCTTTTCCGCTTAGATGGGGCGCTAGTAATATCAAGTGCAGGATCTTCCTGGCGCGGTACTCCTCTAAGCTCATCAATCTGCTTCTGTTGCTCGTTAATCCTAGCAAGCAACTGGTTGAACTTGTCATTCTCCTCAACCTCCTGCCGCTTCTTTGCTCTCTCTCGGCTTCTGTAAGTGTCTTGGTCTCTGGCAAACCCAAGCCACCACGGGTAAGATGGACCGAAGCCTCGCGTTCGTCCTCCATGTTCGTCATTGCCGAGGACCAGTGTGAGCAAATCTTTATCTCTATCTGCAGTGAACTTTCTTTGTCCCTCCTTAATTTCTTTCACTATCCTTTTCCAATTCTCCCTGGGTATCCTAAGATTGTCATTGCAGATGAGGTCCCCTGTTTTTTCGTCGTACGACCCACCATGCGCAAGGAACCAATTTCTTGCTCTCAATTCCCACTCATCAGGGAGTGGTTCAGGTACGATGCCTTTATCTATCAGATCTTGCTCTTTCTTTTCCCACTTTGGGATGGCAGTCTCATAGCCCCCTGGCCCCAGCTTGTGGTGATATTTCTTCTTGTCGGCATTTATCTTGTTCTTTTCTGATAATGCCTGGGCATCTTCTGACTCCTTGTACTCTTGAAATTCCTTCCAGTGATTCACCTTCTTGGCTAGATACCCCTCGAATACTGGCACTTTCTTTGTCTTTAGATAGTTTTTCCATAGCTTCTTCTTCCAGCTACGGAACAGTTTGGCCATCTTCTTTAGAGTCCACTGCTTGATTTTGGCCCTCAGTTTGTCTGCGGCGTCTTCATTCTCACATTCTGGCAGGTTGAAATGTGACATGAGATCATTCCAAAGATTATCTTTGTACCTTTCGGCGACATAGTCACTATCGGCTGCCCCTTTGCGCTTGTTCCACTCCCGAACGCTGATCGGGACGTGATCCCTAACGAGAACTCCGCATTGCTTCTTGAATGTGTCAGCAGCATTCTTAGGAAGCTTGGGTTCGCCCGTAGGCATTATCACCTCAAAGGTGTAATGCGTCCGTGCATCCAACTTTCTAGTCGGGCCTCGTTTCGTAGATTTGCTCGATGTGGAGGCCTAAGAGGGAGAAACATTCGTCAAATGAATGTATATGTATACAATATAGAGCTATCTCCAATATTTTTCACATATTACAAGTGATTGTCGAACTTCATATGTATACCTCGCCGGACTTTATTATTTCTTCACCGGCTTCTCCACCGGCTTCTCCATCATTGGAGCTATCACCTTCTCCGTCATTGGACCTATCTCCTGCCCCATCGGCTTCATCTTCGTGTCGCTCGACCTCCATTCCATATCCGGAGTCGTTTAGATATGACGTTGGAGATTCGGCTGGTTCAACGTCGGGGCCGTCTTTGGTTATATCTTCGAAAATGTTCTTCCTCTTCGAGGTTCCTGATATGCGGATCCATAGTTCTGCAAAAAACGGACATTTGATTAACTAATAAACTAACAAACTATATAAGAGGGGTTGGAAACTTCGAAGGCTCGTTTTATATAGGAGGACCTTTAGTCCCGGGTCTTGGCTAGAACCTAAACTCTAAAATACCAGCCGGGCGGAGCCCAGTCCCGAACACTTAAGCATATACAATAGCAAAATTAAACTAGTTCTATTAATTTTCTTGCTAAAAATAAACTATTAACACTTAAGCATATACAATAGAAAAATTCAACTATTAACACTTAAGCATATACAATAGCAAAATTAAGCAATAATCTAAGAAACACTATTAACACTTAAGCATATACACTATATAATAGCAAAATTAAATGACAAAAAATATATTTCTTCTTCTTGTAACCCTAAACTAATTTTCCCCTTCTTCTATTTCTCCTCTTCTTCTACTTCTACTTCTTCTACTTCTACTTCTCCTCTTCTTCTACTACTTCTCCTCTCATCTTCTTCTATTTTTCCTCTTCTTCTCCTCTCCTCCTCTTCTTATTCTCCTTTTTCTTCTTTTCTTCTCCTCCTCTTCTTATTCTCCTTTTTCTTCCTTTCTTCTCCTTTTTCTCCTTTTATTCTCCTTTTTCTTCCTTTCTTCTCCTTTTTCTTCTTTTCTTCTCCTTTTTCTTCCTTTCTTCTCCTTTTTCTTCCTTTCTTCTATTTTTCTTCCTTTCTTCTCCTTTTTCTTCCTTTCTTCTCCTTTTTCTTCTATTCTTCTCCTTTTTCTTCCTTTCTTCTCCTTTTTCTTCTTTTCTTCTCCTTTTTCTTCTTTTCTTCTCTTTTTCTTCCTTTCTTCTTCTTCTTCTTCTTCCTTTCTTCTCCTTTTTCTTCTTTGCTTGTGCTGGCCAGAGTGTTGGGGAGGAGGGGGCGTGGGGCTTACCGGCCGGAGGTGTCGACGGCGCGCGGCGAGGAGGAGGGCGGCGCGCGGCGAGGAGGGCGGCGCGCGGCGAGGAGGACGACGGCGGCGAGGAGGACGACGGCGACGGCGAGGAGGACGGCAGGCGGCGGCGAGCAGGACGGCGGGCAGCCTGACGGCGTCGTCGAGTTCGTCGCTTGCCGCGCCGGGCAGGAGAACGAGAGGAAGAAGAAGAGAAAATGGACGATTTGGGTTTGAAATTTTCTAACTCCCGCTTATACAGGTGAATCTTTAGTCCCGGTTCGGGGCTCGATCCGGGACTAAAGACCCTTTAGTCCCGGTTGGAGCCACGAAACGGGACTAAAGGCCCTTTTTCGGCTGACCAGAAGGCGGGAAGCAGGGGCCTTTAGTCCCGGGGCGTGGCTCGAACCGGGACAAAGACACCCCTTTAGTCCCGGGTGGAGCCACGACCCGGGACTAAAGGCCCTTTTTCGGCAGACCAGATGGCGGGAAGCAGGGGCCTTTAGTCCCGGGGCGTGGCAAGAACCGGGACTAAAGTGTTGCCTATATAAACCCTCGCCCCTGGCCACCATATCCCCTGTTTTTTGGCTGTTGAAGTGTGACCATGCCATGCTCTTGCCACTCTAGTTCATGCACATGACGTGTTCGATGAAATGCCCGAGCCACTCTACTTAAGCTTTCTCCTCTCCAAGCTCGACCTCCAAGCTCCATTTTCCTTAATATTTGTCTAGGTTTGGTCGTGCACCAACTGTGAGCACCACCGTGGTGAGCCTCTTGTTCTTATCTTCTTTCTAAAATCAAAAAAATCTTACTTGTATGATTTAGATACATACTTGTATAAATTACTCACTTTCATTTTTTTTATTATATAGTGCGATGGTTTTGGTATCCGCCTCCGCCGGCCCTCGTCCTGTCTATGATTCGGATGTGGTATATATTATCTTTTATAACTATTTGTTTTATTTAGTGTTTATGACAATTATGACGACCAATGTGACATACATTTTTTTAATCTATGAGGTATGTGAACCGGAAATTCCAACACACATAAAAATTCTTGTCGAGAAGTTAAATTTGGTTGAAAAAGAAAACAAATACTTGAAGAAAAAATTGAAAATAATTGAGGATAAGAATCTGGAACTGGAGTTGCATGTCGCCGATGTCATCGATGATCGCAAGATGAAGATCGATGCGATGCGGTTGAAGATGGATGCAATGCGCTTGAAGATGGATGAAATGCGCTTGAAGATTAGGAATATTAGAAAATATGCCATTGATAAAGAGGCTTGGTATCATTATGCTGTTGGGTCAATTGTTACCTTAGTTGCGATTTTGATCGCGTTTGTTGTTGCATTTAAATGTTTTACATAGTTGTATGTTGTTTTTATGAGAGAACTTTATGTATTTATTTTTTGCAATAATAACATTTGATCACTACTGTTCTTTGGCTTTAATGTGATGATGGACTTGTATTAATTTGGTCATATGTTCTGTAATGGTTTTTTGATATATTTGATTTCATAATAGAGATGAATCGCCAATGATAATATTTAATTTCATAATATGTTTTTTTGAACTCCATACTTTTTGACTTCATTTGGTATATTTCGTGGATTTACTTATTTTTTTGAGCTAGTTGACCCTGAAATTGAAAAGCACTACAAATGAACTCTGAAAATGTTGAAAGTTGGCATGCTATCATCATTTCACCCACATAGCATGTGTTAAAAAGTTGGGAGGGCTATGACAAAAACTGGATGCACTTCGTGTACAAAACGGACAATCTCTCTCCAAGTATCAGGATTTCGAACGAGAACTCATCTCTTACAAAGGGATTTCATTTTTGTGAACTTATTTGAACTCCATAATTTTTGTGTGTTCAAAATGCACCATTCAAAGGCACACCACAAAATTTCAACAATTTCTGACTTCATTTGGTATATTTCGTGGATTTACTTATTTTTTTGAGCTAGTTGACCCTGAAATTGAAAAGCACTACAAATGAACTCTGAAAATGTTGAAAGTTGGCATGCTATCATCATTTCACCCACATATAATGTGTTAAAAAGTTGAGAGGGCTACGACAAAAACTGGATGCACTTCGTGTACAAAACGGACAATCTCTCTCGAAGTATCAGGGTTTCGAACAAGAACTCATCTCTTACAAAGGGATTTCATTTTTGTGAACTTATTCGAACTCCATAATTTTTGTGTGTTCAAAATG
Organism: Hordeum vulgare subsp. vulgare; assembly: GCF_904849725.1. NCBI lineage: Eukaryota > Viridiplantae > Streptophyta > Magnoliopsida > Poales > Poaceae > Hordeum > Hordeum vulgare. Next base: position 382,412,961 of record NC_058522.1, on the reverse strand, counting down.
CACCATTCAAAGGCACACCACAAAATTTCAACAATTTCTGACTTCATTTGGTATATTTCATGGATTTACTTATTTTTTTGAGCTAGTTGACCCTGAAATGGAAAAGCACTACAAATGAACTCTGAAAATGTTGAAAGTTGGCATGCTATCATCATTTCACCCACATAGCATGTGTTAAAAAGTTGAGAGGGCTACAACAAAAACTGGATGCACTTCGTGTACAAAACGAACAATCTCTCTCGAAGTATCAGGGTTTCGAACGAGAACTCATCTCTTACATGGATAATATGAAAATGAAAAGTGTTTGAAATTTAGTACGTTCCATACATGCATTACATAAAAGGTTTAATACATTATTACATTATTGCACCAATATTCCTATCTATTATTTCTGTTTTCTTCTGGGTCGTAGCCATGGAGAATCTTCATCATTTAGTAGGATGCTTGGGTCAGTTTTCACTTTGAAGGACGTTTCATATCAAATACTTCAGCACCAGTACGGATGACAACCTTCCCCCGGGGTTCTGCCTTGCCATTGAAATGCTTGCCTTTTTTATTTAAGGGATGCTTGGGCGGAAGAAAACGACGATTGTACGGATACACATTCTTCCTACATTTGTCCAGATATATACTTTCTGTCTGATCCAAACAGTGTGTGCATGCATTGTATCCCTTGTTTGACTGTCCTGAAATCTTACTAAGAGCAGGCCAATCATTGATGGTTACGAAAAGCAACGCTCGAAGGTCAAATTCCTCTTGTTTGTGCTCGTCCCACACACGTACATCTGGTTCGGCCCACAGCTGTAAAAGTTCATCAACTAATAGCCTTAGGTACACATCAATATCGTTGCCAGGTTGCTTTGGACCTTGTATAAGCACTGGCATCATAATGAACTTCCGCTTCATGCACAACCAAGGAGGAAGGTTGTAGATACATAGAGTAACGGGCCAGGTGATGTGACTGCAACTCTGCTCCCCAAAAGGATTCACGCCATCTGTACCCAGACCTAACCATAAGTTCCTTGCGTCACCTGTAAATCTCGGGACCTCTCTCTCGATTTTTCTCCACTGCCGACCATCAGCGGTGTGCCTCAACTTATCATCTTTCATACGATCTTCCATGTGCCATCGCAACAACTTCGCATGATCTTTATTTCTGAACAGACGTTTCAACCGTGGTATTATAGGAGCATACCACATCACCTTGGCAGGAACCCTCTTCCTGGGTGGCTCGCCCTCAATATCACCAGGGTCATCTTTTCTGATCTTATACCGCAATGCAGTGCATACCGGGCATTTATCCATATTCTCGTACTTCTCACCGCGGTAGAGGATGCAGTCATTAGGGCATGCATGTATCTTCTGCACGTCTAATCCTAGAGGGCAGACAAGCTTCTTTGCTTCGTACGTGCTGGCGGGCAATTCGTTCTTTCTTGGAAGCATCTTCTTCATCAGTACCAACAACTTTTCGAATGACGAGTCAGTCACACCGGTCTCTGCCTTCCACTTCAGCAATTCCAGTGTGCTACCCAGCTTCTTCTGGCCATCTTCACAAGTTGGGTACAACAATTTGTTGTGGTCCTGTAACATCTGCTCGAACTGCAACCTCTCCTTTTCTGTGTCGCAACCTCGCCGTGCATCAGAGATGACCCGACCAAGATCATCAGCGGGCTCATCTGGTTCCCGTTCTTCATCCTGATCTTCGTCTTCATTTTCTTCCATTGCGGTATCAACATACTCAGGGAACATAGATCGGTAGGTGTCATCATCGTTCTCTTCTTCTTCATCGTCGTCCTCCATCATAAACCCCTCTTTCTCCGTGCTTGGTCCAAACATTATAGCCCAACATAAAACCGGACTGAAGCAGGTGGCTCTGAATGACTCTTGAGGAAGTGTAATCCTTCTCATTCCGACATTCAACACATGGACAAAACATATAGCCACCACCATGCTTGTTCGCATCGGCTGCATCTCGAAAAGAATGCACGCCTTCTCTGTAAGCGGTTGTGCGTCGATCACCGTACATCCATGGATGGCTCATCTGTGTTATACGACAGTATATCAAATACAATCACGATCCTAGAAATTAGTACCGCACGGTCTAAACGAGGAAATATAGTTGCTAACCTTTTAGAATAAGTAGAAATAAAGAGGAAGAGGTTTAAGCGAGGCTCAGGCATCTCATATCGTAGTTGTGTTCGGTGAACAGAAGCGACATCGCTCTAACACACATTTCAACAAACACCTCTAGTGCATAAAAAAAGTGGAGAGCTAGCACACACCCACAATCCTCCATCCAAGAAAAATGCAAGGAAGAGGGGAGAGGGGGGCTGTGCTATATATAGGCAGAGGACTTTAGTCCCGGTTTGAGACACGAACCGGGACTAAAGGTGGCGCACATGCGGGCTGCACACCGCGTAGCCCTTTAGTCCCGGTTTGGGACACGAACCGGGACTAAAGGCTCCTTACGGGCCGGGACTAAAGCCTCGAGGGAGGAATTGGGAATTGGGGCGACGTGGCCGGGCCTTTAGTCCCGGCCCAGAGGCAGGCCGGGACTAAAGGGTCCAGGCGAAAGGCCCGTTTTCCACTAGTGAAGGAAACAGCTTGAGCATGTAGTAGTGGCGGATCTTTTCCTCACTAGTGAATAGGGTGGCTATATCGTGCAGTTTGGTAAGATGGGCTACAACCGTTTCAGACTCATAACCGTGAAAGGGATCTGATTCGACAAGAGTGATTAACTCAGGGTCGACAGAGAATTCATAATCCTTATCGGTCACAAAGATAGGCGAAGTAGCAAACTTCGGGTCGTATTTCATCCTAGCGTTCATAGACTTTTCTTTCCACTTGCGCAGAAGCTTCTCAACATCATTTCTATCCTTACACGCAAGAAAATCCTCAGCTATCTCTCCCTCCATAACATAGCGCGTATCAGGCATAGCAGGCATAGTAGCAGGTTCTACTTCAATAGTATCAGCAGTTTCAGAAGCATCATCACATCTAGCAGCAGCTCTAGCAATATGTGCATCAAGGAATGCACCAAGTGGCAAAGCAGTATCAGGCATAGCAGGCATAGTATCAAGCATAGCATCATCAGGCATAGTATCAAGCATAGCATCATCAGGAATAGTATCAAGCATAGCATCATCATGCATAGTATCAAGCATAGCATCATCAAGCATAGTATCAAGCATAGCAGAATAAGCATCATAGGCAGCAGAAGTAGCATCATCAAGCACAGGCGACATATCAAGATTTCTAGCAGGAGGTGAAGTCGCAAACTTACTCAAAACTGAAGGTGAATCAAGTGCAGAGCTAGATGGTAGTTCCTTACCTCTCCTCGTAGTGGAAGGTAGGATTTTAGTTCTTGGATCTTTCGGATTCCTCAAAGTGATCAAAAAACGTCAATCCCAAGTGACTCAGAGAATATAGCTGTGCCTCCCCGGCAACGGCACCAGAAAAAGCCTTGATGTCCCACAAGCGTATGGGATCGCAACAATTTTTTAGGGTAGAGTATTCAACCCAAATTTATTCATTCGCTCACAAGGGGAAGCTAAAGGATATTCTCAAGTATTAGCAGTTGAGTTGTCAATTCAACCACACCTGAAAGATTAGTGTCTGCAAGCAAAGTATCAGTAGCAAGGTAGTACGATAGCAACGGCACCAGAAAAAGCTTTGGCAATCCCCGGCAACGGTGCGAGAAAAAGCCTTGATGTCCCACAAGCGTATGGGATCGCAGCAGTTTTCAAGGGTAGAGTATTCAACCCAAATTTATTGATTTGCTCACAAGGGGAAGCTAAAGGATATTCTCAAGTATTAGCAGCTGAGTTGTCAATTCAACCACACTTGAAAGATTAGTGTCTGCAAGCAAAGTATTAGTAGCAAGGTAGTACGATAGCAACGACACGAGAAATAGATTTGGCAATCCCCGGCAACGGTGCCAAAAAAGCCTTGTCGACGGGATTTTAGCACCAACAAAGTAACAAGTAACAACGGAGTAGCAAGGAACAGTAGTAGCAGCAGCAGCAAAGTAACAAGTAACAGAGTAGCGACAGCAGCAGCAAAGTAACAGCAGTAGTGACAACAGCAAAGTAGCCCAATCCCTCTTGTAACAAGGGACAAGCCTAGGCAAAGTAACATAGCGAGGACCAGTAGTAAAAGACTCGTAGGCAGTGGATCGGTGATGGATGAGTGTGACGGATGTGATTCATCATGTAACAGCTATAACACAGAGAGATATGTGGCTAGCTCCCGGTCATCAATCTAATGTAGGCATGTATTCCGTATGTAGTCATACGTGCATAGGGAAAAGAACTTGCATGACATCTATTGTCCATCCCTCCCATGGCAGCGGGGTCCTAATGAAAACTACGGGATATTAAGGTTCTCCTTTTAATAAAGAACCGGACCAACGCATTAAGACGCGGTGAATACATGAACTCCTCATAATATGGTCATCTGTGAGAGTGGTTCCGGCTATTGTCACTCCGGGGTTGCCGGGTCATAACACATAGTAGGTGACTACAACTTGCAAGATAGGATCTAAAACACACATATATTGGCGACAACATAATAGGTTCAGATCTGAAATCATGGCACTCGGGCCCTAGTGACAAGCATTAAGCATAGCCAAGTAGTAGCAACATCAATCTAGAACATAGGGGATACTAGGGATCAATCACCGTCAAGAACTAACTCGATTACATGATAGATCTCATCCAACTCATCACCGTCCGGCAATCCTATGATGAGATTACTCACGAACGATGAAGAGCATCATGGAATTGTCGATGGAGAAAGGTTGATGATGATGATGGCGATGATTTCCCCTCTCCGGAGCCCGAAACGGACTCTAGATCTGCCCTCCAAATGAAGAACAGGATGTGGCGGCGCCTCCGTATCGAAAAACGCGATGAAACCTTTTCTCTGATTTTTTCAGGCGAAACGGAAGATATAGGGCTGAGATTGGGGGGCGGTGGTGCCACGTGGGCCCCACAATACTGCATGGCGCGGCCTAGGGGGGTGGCCGCGCCGTTTGGGCTTGTGGCCCACTCGCACACCCCACCGGTGGATCTTTGCGCAGGTATTTTTCTTTTATTCCAGAAAAAATCTCCGTAAATTTTCACGACGTTCCGAGAACTTTCATTTCTGCACAAAAACAACACCATGGCAATTCTGCTGAAAACAGCGTCACTCCGGGTTAGTTCCATTCAGATCATGCAAATTAGTGTCCAAAACAAGGGCAAAAGAGTTCGGAAAAGTAGATACGATGGAGACGTATCAGGAAGCATGGTAAAGAAAGGGAACCATGGGTCCAAAAACCCATGCCCTTTCCTCCCAAACCATCCAAGAAAAAGGATGATGAGGATTTTGAGCGATTTGTTGAAATGATTAGACCTGTCTTTCTGGAAATGCGTTTGACAGATATGCTCAAAATGTCTCCGTATGCTAAGTACATGAAGGATATTGTGACTAATACGAGGAGGATACCTGAGGTTGAGATTTCCACCATGCTTGCTAACTATACCTTCAAGGGTGGAACTCCTAAGAAACTAGGTGATCCCGGAGTGCCTACTATACCTTGCTCCATTAAAGGAAACTATGTTAGAACTGCTTTATGCGACCTTGGAGCTGGTGTTAGTTTTATGCCTCTCTCTCTTTATCGTAGGCTTGAACTGGATAAGTTGACACCCATTGAAATCTCTCTGCAAATTGCCGACAAATCAACTGCTTTCCCTATCGGCATTTGCGAGGATGTGCCTGTTGTGGTTGCAAACGTCACTATCTTAACAGACTATGTTATTCTGGATATTCCCGAGGACGATGCCATGGCGGTCATCCTCAGGAGACCCTTTTTAAACACTGCAGGGGCTTCTATAGATTGTGACAAAGGCAATGTCACTTTCCATGTCATTGGTAATGAGCATACGGTGCACTTTCTGAAAAAACAATATCGAGTACATTGCATCAATGCTATCGAAAAACCTTCATTGATTCTTATTGGGAGCTTTGAATGCCCTATACCTATTGTCAATATGAAGTATGATTTGCTTGTTGGGGAGAGTCACATCCCCATTGAGGTAACTTCTACAGCGACAGAAATCTTCTGCCGTCTCTTGAGCTTGCGTTGGTTTTTCCCTTGAAGAGGAAAGGGCGATGCAGTACAAGAGCAGTAAGTATTTCCCTCAGTTTGAGAACAAAGGTATCAATCCAGCAGGAGAATCTCGACAAGTCCAGAGTACCTGCACAAACACAAAAGAGCTTGCACCCAACGCTATAAAGGGGTTGTCAATCCCTTCAAGATTGATTGCAAAGTGAGATCTGAAGGCAGAAAATGCAATGAAGAAAAAGAGTAAGGCTGAAAATATGGTGTGAAGTACACCCGAGGGCCATAGTCTTCACTAGAGGCTTCTCTCAAAATAGCAAATATTACGGTGGGTCAACAAATTACTGTTGAGCAATTTATAGAACCGCGCAAAGTCATGACGATATCTAAGGTAATGATCATACATATAGGCATCACGTTCGAGACAAGTAGACCGATACTTTCTGCATCTACTACTATTACTCCACACATCGACCGCTATCCAGCATGCATCTAGTGTATTGAGTTCATGACGAACAGATTAACGCCTTAAGCAAGATGACATGATGTAGAGGGATAATCTCAAACCAATGATGAAAACCCCATCGTTTTACCCTTGATGGCAACAACACGATATGTGCCTCGCTACCCCTTCTGTCACTGGGTGAGGTCACCGCACGGTATGAACCCAAAACCAAGAACTTCTCCCATTGCAAGAATCATAGATCAAGCTGGCCAAACAAAACCCACAACTCAAAGAGAACTAGAAGGATATGAAATCATGCATATAAGAGATCAGAAGAAACTCAAATAATATTCATAGATAATCTGATCATAAATCCACAATTCATCGCATCTCGACGAACACACCGCAAATGAAGATTACATCGGATAGATCTCCATTAAGATCATGGAGAACTTTGTATTGAAGATCCAAGAGAGAGAAGAAGCCATCTAGCTACTAGTTATGGACCCGTAGGTCTATGGTGAACTACTCATGCATCATCGGAGAGGTCATGGTGTTGATGAAGAAGCCCTCCGTATCCGAATCCCCCTCCGGCAGGGCACCAGAACGTGCCCCGGATGGGATCTTGCGGAGACAGAAGCTTGCGGCGGCGGAAATGTACTTTCGATGATCTCCTGATTTTTTGGGGATTTTAGGGAATATGTAGGCGGAAGACCTATGGCAGAAGAGCCACGGGGAGCTCACAAGCCTGCTAGGCCCGACCCCCCTAGGCAGGGCCTGGTGGGCTTGTGACTTCCTCCGAGGTTCCCTGCCTTGGTTCTCAAGTCTCCTGCGCGTCTTCTGTTATGGAAAAAATCATTCCGCAGGTTTTATTCCGTTTGGACTCCGTTTAAAATCCTCCTCTGAAAAGGGTCAAAAACACGGAAAATCAGGAACTTGCACTTGGCACTAAGTTAATAACTTAGTCCCAAAAAAGGTATAAAAGGCATACAAAACGTCCAAAGTTTGACAAGATAATAGCATGAAACCATAAAAAATTATAGATACGTTGGAGACGTATCAAGCATCCCCAAGCTTAACTCCTGCTCGTCCTCGAGTAGGGAAGTGATAAAGACTGAATTTTTGATGTGGAATGCTACCGAGCATAGTTGTCCTTTGCAACTTCTTTCGTGTGACATGAATGTTCAGATCCGTAAGATTCAAAACAATAGTTTGCTATTGACATGAAAACAATAATACTTGAAGCAAACTAGCAAAGTAACCATGAACTTTCAAAATAACAAGGTCAAAGAAAGTTATCCCTACAAAATCATATAGTCTAGCCATGCTCCATCATCCTCACACAACTAATTTAAATCGTGCACAATCCCGGTATTGGACAAGTAATTGTTTTCGCACTCTTACTTTCTCAAAAATTTTATAACTATCACGCAATACATGAGATTGAGCCATGGATATAGCACTATAGGTGGAATAGAGTGTGGTGGTGGTTGTGAGACAAAAAAGGAGGAGATGGTCACATTGACTCGGCGTATCAAAGGGCTATGGAGATGTGATACGTCTCCAACGTATCTATAATTTTTGATGGTTTCATGCTATTATCTTGTCAAACTTTGGATGTTTTGCATGCCTTTCATTTATTTTGTGGGACTAACTTACTAATTCAGTGCCAAGTGCCAGTTCCTGTTTTTTCCATGTTTTTGACCCCTTTCATAGGAGATTTTGAAACGGAGTCCAAACGGAAGAAAATCCCCGAAAAGATTTTTTCTGGAACGGAAGAAGATCGGGGGACTTGGGAGCCAAGCCAGAAGAGCCCCACGGGCCCCACAAGCCACCACCCCACAGCCAGGGGGGCCACGCCATGCAGGCTTGTGGGCCCCCTGGAGGTCCCCTGACCTAGATCGTGCGCCTATATATTCCGAATATTCCCAAAAAAGTCAGAGGACGATCGCAATCACTTTTTCGCCGCCGCAAGCTTCTGTCTCTGCAAGATCCCATCTCGGGCACGTCCTGGTGCCGTGCCGGAGGGGGGATTCGGACACGGTAGGCTTCTCCATCAACACCATGACCTCTCCGATGATGCGTGAGTAGTTCACCATAGACCTACGGGTCCATAGCTAGTAACTAGATGGCTTCTTCTCTCACTTGGATCTTCAATACAAAGTTCTCCATGATCTTCATGGAGATCTATCCGATGTAATCTTCTTTTGCGGTGTGTTTGTCGAGATCCGTTGAATTGTGGATTTATGATCAGATTATATATGAATCTTATTTGAGTTTCTTCGGATCTCTTTTATGCATGATTTCATATCCTTGTAATTCTCCTTCGATTTGTGGGTTTTGTTTGGCCAACTAGATCTATGATTCTTGCAATGGGAGAAGTGCTTGGTTTTGGGTTCATACCGTGCGGTGACCTCACCTAGTGACAAAAGGGGTAGCGAGGCACGTATCGTGTTGTTGCCATCAAGGGTAAAAAGATGGGGTTTTCATCATTGGTTTGAGATTATCCCTCTACATCATGTCATCTTGCTTAAAGCGTTACTCTGTTCGTCATGAACTCAATACACTAGATGCATGCTGGATAGCGGTCGATGTGTGGAGTAATAGTAGTAGATGCAGAAAGTATCGGTCTACCTGTCTCGGACGTGATGCCTATATGTATGATCATTGCCTTAGATATCGTCATAACTTTGCGCGGTTCTATCAATTGCTCGACAGTAATTTGTTCACCCACCGTAATACTTGCTATTCTGAGAGAAGCCTCTAGTGAACACTATGGCCCCTAGGGTCTACTCCACATCATATTTCCAGCCTTACATTTTTTACTTCGTTGCACTTTCCGCCTTCAGAACTCACTTTGCAAACAATCTTGAAGGGATTGAGAACCCCTTTGAAGCGTTGGGTGCAAGCTTGTTTGTGTTTGCGCAAGTACTCTGGACTTGACGAGACCCTCCTTCTGGATCAATACCTTGGTTGTCAAACTGAGGGAAATACTTACTGCTCCTGTGCTGCATCACCCTTTCCGCTTCAAGGGAAAAACCAACGCAAGCCCAATCTCCGTCAACGTGTCAATTTCTGGCGCTGTTGTTTGGGAAGTAGCAAGATGCCCATTAATAGATATCAATGTGAATGAGTAGGGATTGCCATACAAATGATGCACTAGAGCTATAAGTATGGGAAAGCTCAAAAGGATAACTAGTGGGTGTGCATCCAACTTGCTTGCTCATGAAGACCTAGGGCAATTTCGAGGAAGCCCATCATTGGAATATACAAGCCAAGTTATATAATAAAGATTCCCACTAGCATATGGTGGTGACGAAACGAGAGGCTCTCAATCATGAAGAACATGCTTCTATTATGAAGCACAAGTGTGTAAAAAGATAGTAGCATTGTCCCTTCTCTCTTTTCTCTTTTTTTTATTTGGGCTCTTGGGCCTCTTTTTTCTCCTCTTTTTTTATTTGGGCTCTTTGGGCTTTTTTTATTTCCTCACATGGGACAATGCTCTAATAATGATGATCATCACACTTTTATTTACTCACAACTCAAAAGCTTAGAATGATGATGACTCTATAGGAAATGCCTCCGGTAGTGTACCGGGATGTGCAACGATCTAGCTTCGCGTATGACGTTGAAACATCTCGCTAGCTATCTTACGATCATGCAAAGGCAATATGAGAGTGACGGCACAAGTCATGAGATGGAACGGTGGGAGTTGCATGGCAATATATCTCGGAATGGGTATGAAAATGCCATAGTAGGTAGGTATGGTGGCTGTTTTGAGGAAGGCTTATGGTGGGTTTGTGCACCGGCAAAAGTTGCACGGCACTAGAGAGGCTAGCAATGGTGGAAGAGGAAAGTGCATCTATACCATGGAATCACATTAGTCATGAATAACTCACATACTTGTTGCGAAATTTTATTAGTAATCAAGACAAAGTGCTAAACGCATACTCCTAGGGGAAGGGTTGGTAGGTGTTAACCATCACGCTATTCCGACCTCAACACAAAGGATGACAATCAATAGATCAATTATGCTCTGACTTCCTAACATAGCGGTTCACCATATGTGCATGCTACGAGAATCACTAACTTCAACACACGTATTTCTAGATTCACAACACCCTACTAACATAACTCTTAATATTACCAAATCCATGTCTCAAAACTAATTGAGAGGAATCAAGACTTCTCTTTCTACTCAATGCACATGAAGATGGAGGTTTTTGTATCCTTTTTGGGTACCTATCACCTTTGGGACTACTTTCATCACATAAACCAACTACCAAGTCACGCACCACCGTGCTCTAAAAGATCTAAGTGAAGCACACAGAGCAAAATTATCTAGCCCAAAAGATATAAGTGAAGCACGATGAGCATTCTAGCAAAATCACGATGAGTGCATGTTTCTCTCAAAAGGTGTGCAGCAAGGATGATTGTGACACAAAAAAAAGAAAAGACTCCTAAGATACAAGACGCTCCAAGCAAAACACATATCATGTGGTGAATAAAAACATAGCCCCAAGTAATGTTACCGATGGATTGAAGACGAAAGAGGGGATGCCTTCCCGGGGCCTCCCCAAGCTTATGCTTTTTGGTGTCCTTGAATTTGGCTTGGGATTCCTTGGGAATCCCCAAGCTTGAGCTCTTTCCACTCCTTATCTCTTTGTCCATGAGAACATCACCCAAAACTTGAAAACTTCACAACACAAAACTTAAACAGAAACTCGTGATAACATTAGCACAAGAAAACAAACTACCACCTCTTTTGGTACTGTAGAAATCTTGATTTCTATTTATATTGGTGTTAGGTTATTGTATTCTCACTTTCCCATGGCTAGTACCCCTGATACTATCCATAGTTTCATCAAAACAAGCAACCAACTCAACAAAAACAGAATCTATCAAAGACAGACCAGTCTGTAGCAATCTGTATACTTCGTATACTTGTGGTACCTCAAAACTTCTGACAAATTACAACTGCCCGGGAAAAAGGCATATCAACCAGCAGCAAAAAGAATCAACTCAAAAGCTCTTTCTGAATAAAAATTAAAAATCATCTCGTGAGAGAAAAGTTTCTGTCTATTTCCAGCAGGATTAAACAACCATCACCAAGACTAGTCATAAAGGTTTTGCTTGGCTCAAACACAAAAAGAAACACAAAAAACACAATCATAACATAATTATGATGGTGTGGACGCAACAAAACAGAAAGGAAAATAAATAAATTCATTGGGTTGCCTCCCAACAAGCTCTATTGTTTAACGCCCTTAGCTAGGCATAAAGCGATAGAATCACGTATCGCCGTCTTTGGTGCTCAAACCATAAGTAGCCCTCATCATGGATTCATAAGGAAATCTTATTTTCTTTCTAGGAAAGTTCTCCATGCCCTTCTTTAAAGAAAATTGAAATCTAATATTCCCCTCCTTCATATCGATGATAGCACCGATAGTCCTTAGGAAAGGTCTACCAAGAATAATAGGGCATGTAGGATTGCAATCAATGTCAAGCACAATGAAATCCACTCGTACATAGTTCCTATTTGCAATAATAAGAACATCATTGATCCTTCCCATGGGTTTCTTGACAGTAGAATCTGGAAGATGCAAATTAAGAGAACACTCTTCAATCTCATTAAAACCCAGAACATCACATAAAGACTTTGGAATCGCGGAAACACTAGCACCCAAATCACACAAAGCATTGCATTCATAGTTTTTTATTTTGATTTTGATAGTAGGTTCCCACTCAACATGAAGCTTTCTAGGGATAGAGACTTCCAATTCAAGTTTCTATTCAAGATATTTTATCATAGCTTCGACGATATGATCGGTAAAGGCCTTGTTTTGGCTATAAGGGTGTGGAGAGTTTAGCATGGATTGCATCAAGGAAATGCATTCAATCATGGATAAACTATCATAATTGAATTCCTTGAAATCCAAAGTAGTAATTTCATTACTACTCAAAGTTTTAATATCTTCTACTCCACTTTCAATGCTTTTAGCATCAAGATAGATGGACTCCGAATCATTGGGGCGTTTTTCAACCAAAGTGGATTCATATCCAGCCCCATCATCATTAGGTTTGACACAAGAAAACAAATATTCAATGGGAGTCACACCAAGCACTTTAAGATCTTTGTGATTCTTATCACGAGAACACGCCTTTTTAAGCCATTCATGTCTAGCACGAATTTGGGCGGTTTTTTCTTTGCTCTCACTCATGGAAACACGCACAACTTTCAAAGTTTCATCCATATTGATCTTGGTAGGAGCACATCTAACTTTCAAAGCATCAATATCACTAGACATTCTATCAACGCTCTTAGCCAAATCGTCAATTTTGAGTAGTTTTTCCTCTATGGACGCATTGAAAATCATTTTCGAGTTGATAAACTCTTTGATATTACTCTCTAGATCAGAGGGTAATCTATTGTAATTTCCATGAGTATTGTTGTAGGAGTTGCCAAAGTTATTAGAGGAGTTACTAGGAGAAGGCCTAGGAACATAGTTTTCTCTAAAAGCATTGTTGTTGCCAAAATTATTCCTACCAATAAAATTAACGTCCAAGCTAGCGGTTCTACTCTCAAACAAGGAAAACAAGGGCATATCATTAGGATCTAAAGGAGCACTTCTACTGGCAACCAAATTCATTAACTCATCCATCTTAGCACTCAATGAGTTAATTTCTTCTATAGCGTGTACCTTCTTACTAGTAGGTGACCTTTCAGTGTGCCACTAAGAGTAGTTCGTCATGATATTGTCTAGGAGTTTTGTGGCTTCTCCTATTGTGATTTCCATGAACGTTCCACCTGAGGCGGAGTCCAAGATATTTCTAGAAGCAAAATTCAAGCCAACGTAGAAGATTTGTATAATCATCCAAAGACTCAAGCCATGAGCGGGACAATTTCTAATCATCAATTTCATTCTCTCCCAAGATTGTGCAACATGTTCACGATCAAGTTGCTTAAAATTCATGATATCATTACGGAGAGAGATAATCTTAGCCGGCAGAAAATACTTGGATATATAAGCATCTTTGCACTTATCCCAAGAATCAATACTATTTTTGGGCAAAGATGAAAACCAAGTTTTTGCTCGATCTCGCAACGAGAAAGGAAAAAAGCTTCAATTTAATCACATAATTATCCACATATTACTTCTTTTGCATATAGCAAAGCTCAATGAATGTATTAAGATGGGATGCAGCATCTTCACTAGGAAGGCCGGAAAATTGCTCCTTCATAACAAGATTCAGCGAAGCGGCATTAATTTCGTATGACTCTGCACTAGTGGCGGGAGCAATCGGAGTACTAATAAAATCATTATTATTAGTATTCGAGAAGTCACAAAGTTTGGTGTTTTCAGTCATGGTGAATTCAGCAAGCAAGCAAGCGCACAAGCGACCAAAGAGCAAGTGAGAGAAAAAAGGCAAATGAAGGAAAGGGCAAATCTTTTTGTAATTTTTTGTTTTTCAGAAGTGGGGGAAAGGAAAACGAGAGGCAAAAAAGAAAATGCAAGCAATGAGTTTGCGATACTTACTTGGATGAGTTCTTGACTTGATCCTCCCCGGCAACGGCGCGAGAAATTCTTCTGCTACGGCAACAGAAATCTTCTGTCGTCTCTTGAGTTTGCGTTGGTTTTTCCCTTGAAGAGGAAAGGGCGATGCAGCACAGGAGTAGTAAGTATTTCCTTATGTTTGAGAACCAAGGTATCAATCCATTAGGAGAATCTCGTCAACTCCAGAGTACCTGCACAAACACAAAAGAGCTCGCACCCAACGCTATAAAGGGGTTCTCAATCCCTTCAAGATTGATTGCAAAGTGAGATTTGAAGGCAGAAAGTGCAACAAAGAAAAAAAGTAAGGCTGAAAATATGGTGTGAAGTAGACCTGGGGGCCATAGTGTTCACTAGAGGCTTCTCTCAAAATAGCAAATATTATGGTGGGTGAACAAATTACTGTCGAGCAATTGATAAAACCGCGCAAAGTCATGACGATATCTAAGGCAATGATCATACATATAGGCATCACGTCAGAGACAAGTAGACCGATACTTTCTGCATCCACTACTATTACTCCACACATCGATCGCTATACATCATGCATCTAGTGTATTGAGTTCATGACGAACAGAGTAATGCCTTAAGCAAGATGACATGATGTAGAGGGATAATCTCAAACCAATGATGAAAACTCCATCTTTTTACCCTTGATGGCAACAACACGATACGTGCCTCGCTACCCCTTTTGTCACTGGGTGAGTGATACGTCTCCATCATATCTACTTTTCCAAACTCTTTTGTCCTTGTTTTGGACTCTAATTTGCATGATTTGGATGGAACTAACCTGGACGGACGCTATTTTCAGCAGAATTGCCTTGGTGTTGTTTTCGTGCAGAAATGAAAGTTCTCGGAACGTCCTGAAAATTTACGGAGAATATTTCTAGAAAATATGAAAAATACCTACGCAAAGATCCATCGGGGGGGATGGGCCAGTGGGCCACAAGCCCTGTAGCCGCTACCCCCTGATGGTGGCTAGCAAGCTTGTGGGGCCCACGTGGCCCTGCTGCCCCCAAACTCAGCTCCATAAATTTACTTTCGTCCCAGAAAAAAAAAGATTTTGTCGCGTTTGCGATAAGAAGGCGCCGCCACATCCTGTTCTTCATATGGAGGGCAGTTCCGGAGTCCGTTTTGGGTTCCGGAGAGGGGAAATCGTCGCCATCTTCATCATCAACCTTCTTCCCTCTCCAATTCCATCAAGCTCTTCATCGTTCGTGAGTAATCTATTCGTAGGCTCGCTGGGCGGTGATGAGTAGGATGAGATCTATCATGTAATCGAGTTAGTTTTGACGGGGATTGATCCCTAGTACCCACTATGTTCTGAGATTGATGTTGCTACTACTTTGCCATGCTTAATGCTTGTCACTAGGGCCCGAGTGCCATGATTTCAGATCTGAAATTATTATGTTGTCACCAATATATGTGTGTTTTAGATCCGACCTTGCAAGTTGTACTTACCTACTATGTTTTATGACCCGGCAACCCCGGAGTGACAATAACCGGAACCTTTCCCGGTGATGACCATAGTTTGAGGAGTTCATGTGTTCACCAAGCGCTAATGCGTTGGTCCGGTTCTTTATTAAAAGGAGAACCTTAATATCCCGTAGTTTCCTTTTGGACCCTGCTGCCACGGGAGGGATGAAAAATAGATGTCATGCAAGTTCTTTTCCCTAAGCATGTTTGATGACACACGGAATGCACGCCTACATCACATTGACGAACAGGAGCTAGCCACATATCTCTCCGTGTTATAACTGTTGCATGATGAATATCATCCAAACAAATCACCGACCCATTGCCTACGAGTTTGTCCCACTGCAGCTGTTACTTGTTTTGCTCTGCTGCTATTACTTGTCTTGCTCTGCTGCTGTTACTACTGTTGCTGATGCGGTTACGTGTTTTGCTGTGCTGCTATTACTACTGCTGCTGCTGCTGTTACTTGCTCTGTTGTTACTTTGCTGTTGATACTTTGCTTGCAGATACTAATCTTTCAGGTGTGGTTGAATCTGACACATTCAGCTGCTAATACTTGAGAGTATCCTCTCACTTCCTACTAGCGAATCAACAAATTTGGGTTGAATACTCTACCCTCGAAAACTGCCGAGATCCCACGTGCTGGTGGGTCATTGCAAGACAATTTGTAATTGTTGAGCAATCGAGAATAGCATTTCTCTAGCCATTGCCAGAGATCTTCTAAACAACATTTTTCTGGAGCCGTTGCCGGGGAAGCGATTGCTATATTCTCTGAGTCACTTGGGATTTATATCTGCTGATCACTATGAAGAATTTGAAGGATCCAAAAACCAGAGTTTTGCCCTCAACTACGAGGGGAGGTAAGGAATTTCCATATAGCTCTACACTTGATTCACCTTCAGTTATGAGTAAGTTTGCAACATCACCTCCTGCTAGAAATCTTGATATGTCGCCTGTGCTTGATGATGCTTATGATACTGCTAGAGATGTTATGCCTGATGATGCTAGAGATGCTATGCCTGATACTGCTTTGCCTGATACTGCTAGAGATGCTATGCTTGATACTGCTAGAGATGCTATGCCTAATATTGCCTTGCCTGATGATGCTAGGCTTGATACTGCTAGAGACACTACTTTGCCTGATGTTCCACTAGGGGTGTTCCTTGATTCTCATATTGCTAGAGTTACTGCCAATGCTCGTGATGCTTCTGAAACTGCCGATACTATTGAGATAGAACCTGCTTTTGCTCCTGCTAGATCTAGCTCTCCTAGATATGAATTGCCTGATATACCTGAGGGTTATGTTATGGAGGGAGAGATAGCTGAGGATTTTCTTGCGTGTAAGGATGCATATGACGCTGAGAAATTACTTCTCAAGTGGAAGGAAAAATCTCTGAAAGCTAGGATGAAATACGACCCAAAGTTTGCCACTTCACCTATCTTTATCACCGATAAGGATTATGAATTCTCTGTCGACCCTGAGATAATCTATCTAGTCGAATCTGATCCTTTCCACGGTTATGAGTCTAAGACGGTCGTTGCCCATCTTACCAAACTACACGATATAGCCACCCTTTTCACTAGTGAGGAGAAGATCCGCTACTACTATATCCTTAAGTTGTTTCCTTTCTCTCTAAAGGATGACGCTAAAGCCTGGTTCACCTCTCTTGCTCCTGGATGTGTGAGTAGTCCCCAGGATATGGTCTATTACTTCTGTGAGAAATATTTCCCTGCCCATAAGAAGCAAGCTGCCTTGCAGGAAATATACAACTTTGCTCAACTCCAAGAAGAGAGTCTCCCGCAAGCTTGGGGCAGGCTCATCCAGCTACAGAATGCTTTGCTTGATCACCCTCTTAAGAAGAACGAGATACTTGATATCTTCTATAACGGACTTACCGATGCTTCTAGAGACCACCTAGATAGTTGTGTCGGTTGTGTTTTTAGGGAACGAACTACCGAACAAGCTGAGATCCTTCTGAATAACATCTTGATCAACAATAATGCTTGGACTATTCCCGAACCACCTCCTATGAAAAGAGGTATTCTATTCCTCAGTCCCGAAGATATGCAAGAAGCCAAGAAATCTATGCAAGAGAAAGGAATTAGATTTTAAGATTTCAAAAATCTACCACCTATCGCAGAGATCCATGGTCTCGATAACCCGATACAGCTAGTAGAAGTGAATTCTCTGCGTAGGTTTGATGAGAGTGATATTCCTTTTGACAAACCTGCTAGCCTATGCTTTGATGAATTTGACAACTTTGTTGCCAAACAACAGAGTTTCAATGATTATGTTAGCAGACATTTGGAACAAAGTACTCGTATGCTTAGCCATTCTAGTGCTTGTGTAGACAGAAATGTCAATGACCTGAAGCTTCTGAGTAAATATGCCTCTATGATCACTAGTCGGGTAGAACAAGTACTTAAAGCTCAGAATGACTTGCTCAATGAAATAAATGACAACTCTGTCAGAGTCATTACTAGAGGAGGCAAAATGACTCAGGAACCTTTGTATCCTGAAGGCCATCCTAAGAGAATTGATGAAGATTGTCAAGGAATTAATGCTCATACACCTAGTTATCCAAAGGAGAATAAGAAGGATGATAGAAACCTACATGTCGGTTCACCAAATACTGTCACACCTGAAGAACCTAATGATATTTCTGCGTCTGATGCAGAAACACAATCTGGTGATGAATATGATCCTGGTGACAATATGGACAGTGATGTTCATAATAATGCTCAACCTAGCAATGATGAGGATGTGGAGATTGAACCTACGGTTAATCCTGATAACCCACAACCTAAGAGATACGATAAGAATGACTTTGTTGCTAGGAAGCATGGTAAAGAAAGGGAGCCATGGGTTCAGAGACCTATGCCCTTTCCTCCTAAGCCATCCAAGAATAAGGATGATGAGGATTTTGAGCGCTTCGTTGAGATGATAAGACCCATCTTTCTGCATATGCGGTTAACTGATATGCTCAAAATGTCTCCATATGCCAAGTACATGAAAGATATCGTGACCAATAAACCAAAGATACCAGATCTTGAGATCTCCACCATGCTTGCCAATTACACTTTCAAAGGTGGAACTCCTAAGAAACTTGGTGATCCCGGAGTGCCCACTATACCTTGCTCCATTAAAGGAAACTACGTAAGAACTACCTTATGTGACCTTGGAGCCGGTGTTAGTGTTATGCCGCTCTCTCTTTATCGTAGACTTGAATTGGATAAGTTGACACCCACTGAAATTTCTCTGCAAATGGCCGACAAATCAACTGCTTTCCCTATCGGCATTTGCGAGGATGTGCCTGTTGTGGTTGCTAACACCACTATCTTAACAGACTTTGTTATCTTCGATATTCCCGAGGACGATGCAATGGCTGTCATCCTCGGAAGACCCTTTTTGAACACTGCAGGGGCTCTTATAGATTGCAACAAAAGCAATGTCACTTTCCATGTCAACGGTAATGAGCACACAGTGCACTTTTCGAAGACGATATCAAGTACATTGCATCAATGCTATCGAAAAGACTTCATCGATTCTTCTTGGGAGCTTTGAATGCCCTATTCCTCGTGTCAAGATGAAGTATGATTTGCTTGTTGGGGAGATACATATCCCCATTGAGGTAACTTAGTGGCTATTCGACAATTCTCCGTTTCTTCTTGCGATTCGAAAAGGTTTTGTCATGAGGATTTGATCAACCCCATGGACGGATTTCTTTCGATGACCATGAAATGGATGCATCAAAGAGTCACATACCTCTGTTTTAAGCTTTCACTTTCTGTTTCTTAGAAGAAAAATGATAGATTTAGCTTAGCTTTTCCTGTTTTCTGTTTTAGCGTCCCAGAGAAAAATACCACGAAAATAAAAGTTCTCCGATGGTCCTGAAAATCTAGTATGATTTTTTCTGGAATATTTGAAAAATACTGGGCATGAGAGCTGGCCTGGGGGCCAAACCAGTGGGCCACAAGCCCTGTAACCGCCACCCCCTGGTGGCGTCTAGCAAGCTTGTGGGGGCCATATGGACCCCCTCCACTCATTCCAGCTCCCATCCTCTTCTTCCACCTCCAGAAAAAATTGTTTCGCAGCTCAAACCCATGTTCTTGCTCATTTGGCTGTGATTTTCGATCTCCTTTCTCAAAGCACCATTCTCCGAACCGTTTTGCGGAAATTACTCCTTGGTAAGTGATTCCTCCATTGGTCCAATTAGTTTTTGCTCTAGTGCTCTATCCTTCGCGTATTCTTGCTACCTTGGTGACCCTGTTCTTGAGCTAGAAATGTTGATTTTAGCTGATTCCAAGTCGTTTTAGCGTGTGATACGGTCTCTAGGCACTAGTAGGAGTAGTTGCGACGAGTTGGGTTAATCTTTATTCACTTTTCTTTCGAAGTCTCTAAAAATTTCAGAATTTTTGAGAGCTAGAAAAAGGAAAAGATGAGGAGGTTCTTCAGAGGATCGTCAAGCCGTAAACCCAAGGAGGATGAGAAGAACCACCCCAAGTACGTGGTTCCTCGAGTCACAGAAGTTCGAGCGTGCGAGTAGCCAAGTGATGAATTTTTACGCGCCGCTGGGCTTTATGAAGACTTTTATTACTTGGTGGAGAACGCAGGTCTTACTGCGTTCGTTGAAGATAAGTGCTCACAATACCTCCTCTTCACCAATATTTTCGTTCAAAGCTTCAACTTTTATCCGAGGAAGAATCCTCCCATGGTTGAGTTCATGTTGTACGATATCCCCCAGTGCATGACGCTATGGGATTTTTGCAATGTATGTAAATTACCTTATGTTGGGGATATCCGTGACCCTCGTCCACAGGACTTGGAGGATTTCATAGGTTTTATTGTTGTTGGAGAGGAGAGAGGAGTGTCTCGCGCTATATTTGCTAGCATACATTTTCCTGTGCTTCGGTACTTCTCATTATTTGTGGGAAAATGTTCTATTGGCCGTGGGGAGGCTGGATCGCTTAGCTCTCCAGATCTTGCAGTTTTGCACGAAGGGCTTTATAACGATAAGACTTATAGCCTAGGTGCTATAGTAGCCCAACGGTTAAACACCAACCGTTCCAAGGGTGTCGTCTATGGAGGTATCTATGCTACCCGTCTTGCCAGACACTTTGAGATACCTGTTAGACTGGGAGAGGAAGGAGAGATGCTTCTTCCAAAGAATTATCTGGATTATGACAGCATGGTTCGCCATGATTTTCGGGATAGAGATGCTAGTAGACGGATGATTTATGACCTGGTTTTTAGTCAGGGTACTCGAGAGACTATTACTTTGCCTGCTCCTTCTTTGTTCGATCTTCATGCAGGTAGGTACACTATTATGCCCTCGGACATCTACGCATATTGGGGCTCAGCCCAACCATAGGTGCCCGTGCCCGAGCCGCCAGTCGAGTACCAGACGCCAGTTTATCAGTGGGAGCCAGAGGAGCTCACACCACAGTGGCATCCACAGTCTCCTCCGGAGTATCCCGGAGCTGGTTATTTCCCGCCTTGGGAGTAGACCAAGCTAGGCCAAAAGCCTAATCTTGGGGGAGTACGTGTTCTCACCCACCTCACATTCATACTTATGCTTTCACTTTGTTAGTCGGTGTTTACACTTTGCCACTGTATTATCCATGCTAGTTTATTTTTGTTTTCTTGTTTTCTTGTTTTGTGTCCTTTTGATAAAACCCAAAAAGATTTTCCTTTCTTCTTTTTGCTTGTTGGGTGTTTTTCCGTGTAAATAGTTTTCTTTTTCTTTGGGTCAAGGTAGAAGATATTGGTTACAATATTTTGTGGCTCTTGCATGCATACCTGTTTAGCTTTCAAAGAGCCATATTACTTTGTCTTCTCCTTTGTGTTTGCGTGCAGATTCAGCTTAGTCCAATGCACGAGCACTCTTATTATTGTTCACATCGTTCGATCATGCAGATGAAAGGCAATAATGATGATACATGATGAAGTGACAGAGACTGGAAAAGCTGGTATGAACTCTATCTGTTTTGTTTTTGTAAATATGACTAGCTTGTCATGCCTAATTCAGCTTTGTTGTGAGAGAATCATGTTTGCAATGACAACTTAGAGATCATAGTTTCTGATGCCATGCTTAATTAGCTGAGTGTTTATAATGGTTTGTCTTGAATGCCAACATAGATTTTGAGATGACTATGATGTAGGATGATAGGATGGTATTCTCCTTTTAATGATTCAAGTGGCTTGACTTGGCGCATGTTCATGCATGTAGTTGAAACAAAATCAACATAGCCTCTATGATGTTCGTGTTCATGGTGATTCATATCTTGTTCATGCTTGCATTCAATGTTAGTCAAACTCATTGCATCTTGATGACTGTTGTCGCTCTCTAGTTGGTCGCTTCCCAGTCTTTTGCTAGCCTTCACTTGTACTAAGCGGAATACTGCTTGTGCATCCACTTCCATAAACCCAAAAGTTTTTCCATGAGAGTCCACCATACTTACCTATTTGCGGTATCTACCTGCCGTTCCAAGTAAATTTGCATGTGCCACTCTCTAAACCTTCAAGAAATAATCTATTTTGCATGCCCGAACCGCTCATGTGGTGACAGAGGGCTATTGATATCTTCCATGTTAGGCGTGTTATCCTCGACATGTGTTTATTCACTGTCATTCATGAGAAAGGGGCCGGTAATTGGAATGCCCAGTTCCACGCTTAAATCGAAAACATAACTGTAAAAGAAGACTCCCCCCGGATTGATGTTAGTATGGACGGTACCCGAGGATTCGACTCGCCGTGGAGTGTGATTGATTGGTGGTGGGGGAGTTAAAACTTTACTTTTCTGTTTGGGAACCGCCTATAGCATGAGTAGCATGGAAGATATTGAGAACTCTTGGTCATTGCGTTGACAATGAAAGCATGCCACCCAAAATTATTACCTCTGTTTTCAAAGCTCGAGCTCTGGCACCTCTGCAAATCAATGCTTCCCTCTGCGAAGGGAATGTCTATTTATTTTCCTGTTGAGTCATCCTCTTCTTATATAAGCACCAATTAGAGAGCACCTATGTCATTTTCATGCTTTGCTTTTGATTGATATTGAGTATGACTATGACTGTAACTTCGTTGCTATGAATTACAATGTTTAGCCAGCCCTTGATCTTTAAAAGTGCTCTGCATTTATGTTTTGCGGTCTCAGAAAGAGCTAGCGAGATACCACCTATTCATATTGCTTCATGCTTGTTTTGATTGAATTGTTTGTATTTGAAACTCATTATTATATGCTCGTTAGTTGATTATGCCATTGATATTAGTTTACCGTGAGACCTTTGTGTAACTTGCTTATGTGGTTAACTTGTGATCTTGCTGATATTCTGGTTATGAGTTAGACATAGTTGAACAACAAGAGCAAACCGAGTTTGTCAAAGTTTTTCTTTCTCTCTCAGTTTGTCAACTGAGTTGCTTGAGGACAAGCAAGGTTTTAAGCTTGGGGGAGTTGACACGTCTCCATCGTATCTACTTTTCCAAACTCTTTTGTCCTTGTTTTGGACTCTAATTTGCATGATTTGAATGGAACTAACTTGGACTGACGCTGTTTTAAGCAGAATTGCCTTGGTGTTGTTTTCGTGCAGAAATGAAAGTTCTCGGAACGTCTTGAAAATTTACGGAGAATATTTCTGGAAAATATGAAAAATACCTGCGCAAAGATCCACCGGAGGGGATGGGCCAGTGGGCCACAAGCCCTATAGCCGCCACCCCCTGGTGGCGGCTAGCAAGCTTGTGGGGCCCACGTGGCCCTGCCACCCCCAAATTAAGCCCTATAAATTCACTTTCGTCCCAGAAAAAAAGAGAAGATTTCGTCGCGTTTGCGATACGGAGGGGCCACCACATCCTGTTGTTCATCTGGAGGGCAGATCTGGAGTCCGTTTTGGGCTCCGGAGAGGGGAAATCGTCGTTATCGTCATCATCAACCTTCTTCCCTCTCCAATTCCATGAAGCTCTTCATCGTTTGTGAGTAATCTATTCATAGGCTCGCTGGGCGGTGATGAGTAGGATGAGATCTATCATGTAATCGAGTTAGTTTTGACGGGGATTGATCTCTAGTATCCACTATGTTCTGAGATTGATGTTGCTACTACTTTGCCATGCTTAATGCTTGTCACTAGGGCCCGAGTGCCATGATTTCAGATCTGAAATTATTATGTTGTCACCAATATATGTGTGTTTTAGATCCGACCTTGCAAGTTGTACTTACCTACTATGTTTTATGACCCGGCAACCCCGGAGTGACAATAACCGGAACCTTTCCCGGTGATGACCATAGTTTGAGGAGTTCATGTGTTCACCAAGCGCTAATGCGTTGGTCCGGTTCTTTATTAAAAGGAGAACCTTAATATCCCGTAGTTTCCTTTTGGACCCTGCTGCCACGGGAGGGATGGACAATAGATGTCATGCAAGTTCTTTTCCCTAAGCACGTATGACGACACATGGAATGCATGCCTACATCACATTGATGAACGGGAGCTAGCCACATATCTCTCTGTGTTATCACTATTGCATGATGAATATCATCCAAACAAATCATCGACCCATTGCCTACGAGTTTGTCCCACTGCTGCTGTTACTTGTTTTGCTCTGGTGCTGTTACTACTATTCCTGCTGCTGTTACTTGTTTTGCTCTGTTGCTGCTCTTACTTGTCTTGCTCTGCTGCTGTAACTACTGTTGCTGCTGCTGTTACTTGTTTTTCTCTGCTGTTGTTACTACTGTTGTTGTTGTTCTTACTTGCTCTGCTGTTACTTTGCTGTTGATACTTTGCTTGCAGATACTAATCTTTCAGGTGTGGTTGAATCTGAAACATTCAGCTACTAATACTTGAGAGTATCCTCTCACTTCCTACTGGCGAATCAACAAATTTGGGTTGAATACTCTACCCTCGAAAACTACCTCGATCCCACGCGCTGGTGGGTCATTGCAAGACAATTTATAATTGTTGAGAAATCGAGAATAGCATTTTTCTAGCCATTGCCAGAGATCTGCTAAACAGTGAGGCACCGCACGGTATGAACCCAAAACCAAGCACTTCTCCCATTGCAAGAATCATAGATCAAGCTGGCCAAACAAAACCCACAACTCGAAGAGAATTACAAGGATATGAAATAATGCATACAAGAGATCAGAAGAAACTCAAATAAGATTCATAGATAATCTGATCATAAATCCACAATTCATCGGATCTCGACAAACACACCGCAAAAGAAGATTACATCAGATAGATCTCCATGAAGATCATGGAGAACTTTGTATTGAAGATCCAAGAGAGAGAGAAGAAGCCATCTAGCTACTAGCTATGGACCCGTAGGTCTATGGTGAACTACTCATGCATCATCGGAGAGGTCATGGTGTTGATGAAGAAGCCCTCCGTATCCGAATCCCCCCTCTGGGAGGACACCAGAACGTGCCCCAGATGGGATCTTGCGGAGACAGAAGCTTGCGGGGGCGGAGAAGTACTTTGGATGATCTCCTGATTTTTCGGGGATTTTAGGGAATATATAGGCGGAAGACCTAGGGTAGGGGAGCCACGGGGATCTCACAAGCCTGCTAGGCCCCCCCTAGGCCGGGCCTGGAGGGCTTGTGACCTCCTCCAAGGTTCCCTGCCTTGGTTCTCAAGTCTCGTGCGCGACTTCTGTTATGGAAAAAATCATTCTGCAGGTTTTATTCCGTTTGGACTCCGTTTAAAATCCTCCTCTGAAAAGGGTCAAAAACATGAAAAAACAGGAACTCGCACTTGGCACCGAGTTAATAAGTTAGTCCCAAAAAAGATATAAAAGGCATATAAAACATCCAAAGTTTGACAAGATAATAGCATGAAACCATCAAAAATTATAGATACGTTGGAGACGTATGAGTAACCTAGTGACTATTCGAAAATTCTCTGATTCCTTTTGCGATTCGAAAAAAGTTTGTCAAGGAGACTTGATCAACGTCATTGACGGATTTCTTTCGATGACCATGAGATGGATGAATCGAGGAGTCACAAACCTCTGTTCCATGCTTTCACCTTCGGTTGCTTAGAAGAAAAATGATAGATTTACTTTAGTTTTCCCTGTTTTCTGCTTTTAGCGTCCCGTAGAAAAGTACCCCGAATATAAAAGTTCTCCGAATGTCGTGAAAATCAAGTATGATTTTTTCTGGAATTTTTGAAAAATACTGAGACGTAGAGCTAGTCAGGGGGCTGCACCAGTGGGCCACAAGTCGTGGAGGCGCGAGCACCTCCCTGGTTGCGCCTACCAGGCTTGTGGGGCCCATGTGCACCCCCTCCACTCATTCTAGCTCCCATCGGCTTATCCTACCTCCAGAAAAAATCGTTTCGCAGCTCAAACCCGTGTTCTTGCTCTTCTTGCTAGGATTTTCGATCTCTTTGTGCAAAGCACCATTCACCAAACTGTTTTGGAGAAATTGCTCCATGGTAAGTAACTCCTACATTGGTCCAATTAGTTTTTGCTCTAGTGCCTTATACTTCGCGTATTTTTGCTGCCTTGGTGACCCTGTTCTTGAGCTTTGCATGCTAATTTTAGCTGGTCCCAAGTAGTTTTGATGCGTGATATGGCCTCTAGGCACTTGTGGGAGTAGTTGCTACGAGTTTAGTTGAGCCTTGTTCACTTTTCCTTAGAGTCACTAAAAATTTCAGAAAAGGAAGATGTTCAGGAGAAACAATCATGGTGGTTCCTCAAGCAAGAGAGGTCCCCATCTCGCGATTCGGGAGCCTGATCCTTACCAACCAAGGAACGGACAGGTACAACCATGTGAATGACCTTCTGATGAATTCATGATTGAGGCAGGTTTCAAAGACGAGTTTGATACACTTGTTCACAACGTCGGACTTGAACAATTTATCTCCAATAAATGTGAACAGTATGTTACCCTCACTGCCTCTTTTCTTCGTAGATTCAAATTTTCAGTTGGCTGTGATACATTTGTACTGTTTGATCTCTATGGCAAATCGTATACCATGGATTTAGAGGATTTCAATAGAATTTGCAAGATACCTGTTTGGGGTAGTCTCAACGATCCTCCTAAATCTTCAGTTAGAGATTTTTTTCTCTGGTATAACTGCCGGAGAAACTAGAGATATTACAAAGGCTACCATGGGGAGCATTCATTTTCCTGCCCTCCATTACTTTGCCCTCTTCATAGGCAGATGCATTAATGGCAAGATTGAGCATTGTCACCTCCGTGCACCTGACCTTAGTATCCTTAAGAGTGCAGTAACGGGTGATATAAGTTTCAACATGGGAGCTATAATAGCAAGGAGGCTGAATAATAATGATAATGAAGGGGATTTCTTTGGTGGGATCTATGCCACTCGCATAGCAAATTTTCTTGGAGTACCCATCCGCGAAGGAGTTCCCCCGCTCCATACAGCTTTCCTTGATCGCGCCGCTTTGACACGATATCAGTTCCGTGAGAGGGATGATGAACCCCTCCTATACCGGTCGATATTTAACAGGCAGCGTGTTTTCCATATTAACCTTCCTGCTCCTGCCTTCTTTGACTTTCAGGTAAAATGGAGATATTACATAACCAGAGGAGAGGCAGAGGAGTATGAGAGGGAGGCAAAGGTTGCTCGTCTCCGTGAGGCGGCTATTCAGGTACTGGCTGCAACGCTCCCATATAACCCCCATTATGATTTTGGGTATCGCCCGAACCATCCATGGGAGTAGACCAACTTAGGCCAAAAGCCTAAGCTTGGGGGAGTACGTGTTTCTCACCGACTTTATATTCTTGCTTACGCTTTCACTTTGTTAGTCGGTGTTCACACTTTGCCACTGTATCATCCATGCTAGTTTATTTTTTCTCTCTCTATTTCTTTTCATGTGTTTGTCTAGTTTGAGAAAAACCCAAAAATATTTTCTTGTTCTTCTTTTGCTTGTTGGGAGTTTCCCGTGTAAATAGTTTTCTTTTTCTTTGGGTCAAGGTAGAAGACCATGGTTACAATGTTTAGTGGCTCTCACATCCATATCTGTTTATCTGTCAAAGAGCCATATTACTTTGTCTTCTCCTTTGTGTTTGCCTGCAGATTCCAGCTTAGTCCAATACACGAGCACTCTTATTATTGTGCACATCATTCTGTCGTGCAAGTGAAAGGCAATAATGACGATATATGATGAAGTGATTGAGCCTGGAAAACCTGGTATGAACTCGATCTATTTGGTTTTTGTAAATATGACTAGCTCATCGTTTCTAGTTCAGCTTTGCTGTGACAGAAACATGTTTGCAATGACAACTTAGAGATCATAGTTTCTGATGCCATGCTTAATTAGCTAGGAGCTTATAATGGTTTGTCTTGGATGCCAACATGAATCTTGAGATGATTATGATGTAGTATAATAGGATGGTATCCTCCTTTGAATG
Source organism: Hordeum vulgare subsp. vulgare (assembly GCF_904849725.1). Taxonomy (NCBI): domain Eukaryota; kingdom Viridiplantae; phylum Streptophyta; class Magnoliopsida; order Poales; family Poaceae; genus Hordeum; species Hordeum vulgare. The sequence continues at coordinate 382,385,016 of NC_058522.1, read as the reverse complement.
ATTCAAGTGGCTTGACTTGGCACATGTTTATGCATGTAGTTGAAACAAAATCAACATAGCCTCTATGATATTCATGTTCATGGTGATTTATGTCCTACTCATGCTTGCACTCAGTGTTGGTTAATCTCAATGCATTTTGATGACTGTTGTCGCTCTCTAGTTGGTCGCTTCCCAGGCTTTTGCTACCCTTCACTTGTACTAAGCGGGAATACTGCTTGTGCATCCATTTCCATAAACCCAAAGTTGTTCCATATGAGTCCACCATGCCTACCATTATGAGGTATCTATCGACCGTTCCAAGTAAATTTGCATGTGCCACTCTCTAAACCTTCAAGAAATAATCTGTTTTGCATGCCCGAACCGCTCATGTGGTGACAGGGGGCTATCAGTATCTTCCATGCTAGGCGTGTTATCCTCGATATGTGTTTATTCACTATCGTTCACGAGAAAGGGGCCGGTAATTGGAATGCCCAGTTCCATGCTCAAATCGAAAAGATAATTGCAAACAAAACTCCCCCAGGATTGATGTTGGTATGGACGGCACCCGAGTATTCGGCTAGTCGTGGAGTTTGATTGATTGGTGGTGGGGGAGTCAAAACTTTACTTTTCTGTTTGGGAACCGCCTATAGCATGTGTAGCGTGGAAGATGGTGAGAACTCTTGGTCACTGCGTTGACAATGAAAGCATGCGACCCAAAATTATTATCTCTGTTTTCAAAGCTTGAGCTCTGGCACCTCTGCAAATCAATGCTTCCTCCTGCGAAGGGCCTATCTATTTATGTTCCTGTTGAGTCATCCTCTTCTTATAAAAGCACCAATTCGATAGCACCTCTGTCATTTTTAAGCTTTGATTTTAACTGTGATTGAGCATGACTGTGACTGGATCTTCTTTGCCATGAATTACAAAGTTTAGTCAGCCTTGGTCTTTGAAGGTGCTCTGCATTTATGTTTTGCGGTCTCAGAAGGAGCTAGCGAGATACCATCTGTTCGTACTGCTTCATGATTGTTTTGATTGAAGTGTTGACGTTCGAAACTTATTATTATTTGCTCGCTAGTTGATTATGCCATTGATATGAGTTTACCGTGAGACCTAGATGTCATTCGCTTATGTGGTTAGCTTGTGATCTTGCTGAAATTCTGGATATGAGTTAGACATAGTTGCAACAACAAGATCAAACAGAGTTCGTAAAAGTTTTTCTTTTGTCTCTTTCAGTTTGTCAACTGAATTGCTTGAGGACAAGCAAGGTTTTAAGCTTGGGGGAGTTGATACGTCTCTGTCATATCTACTTTTCCAAACTCTTTTACCCTTGTTTTGGACTCTAATTTGCATGATTTGAATGGAACTAACACGGACTAACGCTGTTTTCAGTAGAATTGCCATGGTGTTGTTTTTGGGTAGAAATAAAAGTTATCGGAATGACCTGGAAATTTACGGGGATTTTTTGTGGAATATATAAAAAATACTGGCACGAGAATCAACGGAGGAAGTGGAGCGTGGAGACCACAAGCCCACCAGGTGCGGCCCCCCTGGCCGCGCCTGGCAGGCTTGTGGGGCCCACAAAGCTCCACCGCCTCCAATCTCAGCTCTATTTAGTCCCTTTCGTCCGGAAAAAAATCAAGGAGAAGAGTTCATCGTGTTTTATGATACGGAGGCGCCGCCACCTCCTGTTCTTCCTCTGGAGGGCACATCTAGAGTCCGTTTTGGGCTCTGGAGAGGGGAGATCGTCACCATCGTCATCACCAACCTTTCTTCATCGCCAATTCCATGCTGTTCTTCACCGTTCGTGAGTAATCTCATCGTAGGCTTGCTGGACGATGATGGGTTGGATGAGATCTATCATGTAATCGAGTTAGTTTTGGCGGGGATTGATCCCTAGTATCCACTATATTCTGAGATTGATGTTGCTACTACTTTGCCATGCTTAATGCTTGTCACTAGGGCCCTAGTGCCATGATTTCAGATCTGAACCTATTATGTTCTCGTCAATATATGTGTGTTCTTGATCCTATCTTGCAAGTTGTAGTCACCTACTATGTGTTATGACCCAGCAACCCCGGAGTGACAATAGCCGGAACCACTCCCGGAGATGACCATAGTATGAGGAGTTATGTATTCACCAAGTGTTAATGCGTTGGTCCACTTCTTTATCAAAAGGAGAACCTTAATATCCCGTAGTTTCCATTAGGACCCCGCTGCCATGGGAGGGATGGACAATAGATGTCATGCACGTTCTTTTCCCTAAGCACGTATGACTACATACGGAATACATGCCTACATTGCATTGATGAACTGGAGCTAGTTACATATCTCTCCGTGTTATAACTGTTGCATGATGAATAGCATCCGGCGTAATCATCCATCACCGGTCCAATGCCTATGAGTTTTCTTACTGGTCCTTGATACGTTACTTTGCCGCTACTGTTGTCACTGCTACTACTGTTACTCTGTTGCTATGGTTGTTACTTTGTTGCTACTAGTTACCATTGCTACTATTGCTATCACACTACTTTGCAGCAGATACTAAGTCTTTTAGGTGTGGCTGAATTGACAACTCAACTGCTAATACTTGAGAATATTCTTTGGCTTCCCCTTGTGTCGAATCAATAAATTTGGGTTGAATACTCTACCCTCGAAAACTGTTGTGATCCCCTATACTTGTGGGTTATCAATCACCATGAACATGAATATCATAGAGGTTATGTTGATTTTGTTTGAACTACATGTGTAAACATGCGCCAAGTCAAGCCACTTGAATCATTCAAAGGAGGATACCATCCTATCATACTACATCATAATCATCTCAAGATTCATGTTGGCATCCAAGACAAACCATTATAAGCTCCTAGCTAATTAAGCATGTCATCAGAAACTATGATCTCTAAGTTGTCATCGCAAACATATTTCTCTCACAACAAAGCTGAATCTGGAATGATGAGCTAGTAATATTTACAAAAACAAAATAGATCGAGTTCATACCAGCTTTTCTAGGCTCAATCACTTCATCATATATCGTCATTATTGCCTTTCACTTGCACGACCGAATGATGTGAACAATAATAAGAGTGCTCATGCATTGGACTAAGCTTTAATCTGCAGGCAAACACAAAGGAGAAGACAAAGTAATATGGATCTTTGACAGATAAACAGATATGCATGCGAGAGCCACTAAACATTGTAACCATGGTCTTCTAACTTGACCCAAAAAAAAGAAAACTATTTACACGGGAAAGCTCCCAACAAGCAAAAGAAGAACGAGAAATCTTTTTGGGTTTTCTCAAACTAGACAAACACACGAGAAGAAAATGAGAAAAAGAAATAAACTAGCATGGATGATACAGGGCAAAGTGTGAACACCGACTAACAAAGTGAAAGTGTGAGCATGAATATAAAGTCGGTGAGAAACACGTACTCCCCCAAGCTTAGGCTTTTGGCCTAAGTTGGTCTACTCCCATGGAGGGAAATAACCATCTCTGGGGTACTCCGGAGTGTACTAAGGGTGCCACTGCTGTGTGAGCTTCTCTGGCTCCCACTGATAAACTAGCATCTGGTACTCGACTGGTAGCTCGGGCACGAGCGCCTGTGGTGTTCTATGCCCCAATATGCGTAGATGTTCGAGGGCATGATAATGTACCTGCCTAGATTAAGATTGAACAAAGAAGGAGCAGGCATGGTAATAGTCTCACTAGTACCCTGACTAAACACTAGGTTATAAATCATCCTATTATTTAAATCTTTATCAAGAAAGTCATGGCGAACCATGCTATCATAATCTAGATATCTCTGACGAAGAAGAATCTCTTCTTCCTCGTCCAGTCTAATAGGAATCTCAAAATGTCTAGCAAGACGAGTAGCAAAGATACCTCCATAAACAACGCATTTAGAACGGTTCGTGTTCAACCGTTGAGCTACTATAGCGCCCAAGCTATAAGTTTTATCATTATAAAGGGCTTCGTGCAAAACCGCAAGATCTGGGGAGCTAAGGGCCCCAGCTTTGCCACGGCCAATCAAACATTTTCCCACGAATAATGAGAAGTACCGAAGCACGGGAAAATGTATGCTAGCAGCTCTAGCGCAAGACACTCCTCTCTCCTCTCCTACAACAATAGTATCTATGAAAGCCTCCAACTCCCGTGGATGAGGTTCATGAATATCCCCAACATAAGGTAATTTGCAAACATTGCAAAAATCCTGAAGTGACATGCGCTGGGGGATATCATATAATTTAAACTCAACCATAGGGGGACTCTTCCTTGGATAGAAGTTAAAGCTTTGCACGAAAATATTAGTGAGGAGGAGGTATTGCGGACACTTATCTTCAACGAAGGCGGTAAGGCCTCCGTTCTCCACCAAGTAGTAAAAGTCCTCATATAGTCCGGCGGCACGTAAGAACACATCGCTTGGCCACTCGCACGCTCAAACTTTTGCAACTCGGGGGACCGGATACTTGGGTTTCTTCTTCTCACTTTCATCATCCTTGGGGTCACGGCTTGAAGAGCCTCTTAAGAACCTCCTCGGCTTTTCCTTTTTCTATCTCTGAAAATTTCTGAAATTTTTAGTGATTCTAATGAAAAGTGAACAAGGCTCAATGAAACTCATAGGACCTACTCCGACAAGTGCCTAGAGGCCATATCACGCATCAAAACTACTTGGGACCTGCTAAAATTAGCATGCAAAGCTCAAGAATAGGGTCACCAAGGCAGCAAAAATACGCAACGAATAAGGCACTAGAGAAAAAACTAATTGGACCAATGGAGGAGTCACATACCAAGGAGCAATTTCCCCAAAACAGTTTGGTGAATGGGGCTTTGCACAAGGAGATCGAAAATTGCAGTAAGAAGAGCAAGAACACGGGTTTGAGCTGCGAAACGATTTTTTCTGGAGGTAGGAGAAGCAGATGGGAGCTAGAATAAGTGGAGGAGGTACACGTGGGCCCCACAAGCCTGGTAGGCGCGGCCAGGGGGGTGCCCGCGCCTCCAGGGCTTGTGGCCCATTGGTGCAGCCCCGTGACTAGCTCTCCGTCTCAGAATTTTTCAAAAATTCCAGAAAAAATCATACTTTAATTTCAGGACATTTAGAGAACTTTTATTTTCGGGACACTTTTCTATGGGACGCAAAAAGCAGGAAACAGGAAAAACTAAAGCTAAATCTATCATTTTTCTTCTAAGCAACCAAAGGTGAAAGCTTGGAATAGAGGTTTGTGACTCCTCGATTCATTAATCTCATGGTCATCGAAAGAAATCCGTCAATGAGGTTGATCAAGTCTCCTTGACAAAAAAATTCGAATCGCAAAAGGAAACGGAGAATTTTCGAATAGCCACTAGGTTACCTCAATGGGGGTGTGCATATCCCCAACAAGCAAATCATACTTCATCTTGATAGTAGGTATAGGGCATTCAAAGCTCCCAATAAGAATCGATGAAGTTTTTTCGATAGCATTGATGCAATGTACTCGATATTGTTTCTTCGGAAAGTGCACCGTATGCTCATTACCGTTGACATGGAAGGTGACATTGCCTTTGTTGCAATCAATAACAACCCCTGCAGTGTTTAAAAAGGGTCTTCCAAGGATGACCGCCATGGCATCATCCTCGGGAATATCCAGAATAACAAAGTCCGTTAAGATAGTATCGTTAGCAACCACAACAGGAACGTCCTCGCAAATGCCGATAGGGAAAGCAGTTGATTTGTCAGCCATTTGCAGAGATATTTCAGTGGGTGTCAACTTATCCAGTTCAAGTCTACGATAAAGAGAGAGAGGCATAACACTAACACAGGCTCCAAGATCGCATAAAGTAGTTCTAACGTAGTTGCCTTTAATGGAGCAAGGTATAGTGGGCACTCCGGGATCACCTAGTTTCTTAGGAGTTCCACCCTTGAAGGTGTAATTGGCAAGCATGGTGGAAATCTCAACCTCAGGTATCCTCCTCTTATTAGTCACAATATCTTTCATGTACTTAGCATACAGAGACATTTTGAGCACATCTGTCTAACGCATTTGCAGAAAGACAGGTCTAATCATTTCAACAAATCACTCAAAATCATCATCATCCTTTTTCTTGGATGGTTTGGGAGGAAAGGGCATGGGTTTCTGAACCCATGGTTCCCTTTCTTTACCATGCTTCCTAGCAATGAAGTCTTTCTTATCGTATCTCTTATTCTTAGGTTGTGGGTTATCAAGATCCGCTGGTTCAGTCTCCACATCCTTATCGTTGCTAGGTTGAGCATCATCATGAACATCACTATTGATATCATCATTAGGCTCATGTTCATCACCAGATTGTGTTTCAGCATTATAAACAGGGACATCGTTTGGACTCTCGGGTGTCACAGGGTTACTAGCGTGCAAGTTCCTATCACCTTTATTTTTCTTTCTAGGATGACTAGGTGCATCAATGCTAACTCCTTGAGAATATTGTTCAATTCTCTTAGGATGACCCTCAGGATACAAAGTTTCCTGGGTCATTCTACCGCCTCTAGTGACGACTCTGACATAATTGTCATTCAACTCATTGAGCAAGTCATTTTGAGCCTTAAGTACTTGTTCTACTTGAGTAGTAACCATAGAGGCATGTTTACTCAAAAGCTTAAGATCATTGACGTTTCTGTCCACACAAGCACTTAAATGACTAAGCATATGAGAATTCTGTCCCAATTGTCTGCTAACATAATCATTGAAACTTTCTTGTTTGGCAACAAAGTTATCAAATTCCTCCAGGCATAAGCTAGCAGGTTTATCGAAAGGAATATCACTCTCATTGAATCTACGAAGAGAATTTACCTCTACTACCTGTATCGGGTTATCAAGACCATGAATCTCTTCGATAGGTGGTAGATTTTTGACATCTTCGGATTTAGTGTCTTTATCTTTCATAGATTTCTTAGCTTCTTGCATATCTTTAGGACTGAGGAATAGGATACCTCTTTTCTTAGGAGTTGGCTTCTGAGGTGGTTCGGGAATAGTCCAAGCATTCTCATTGCACAAGATATTATTCAATAGGATCTCAGCTTGTTCTACAGTCCGTTCCCAAAAAACACAACTGGCACAACTATCTAGGTGGTCCTTAGAGGCATCGGTTAGTCCATTATAGAAGACATCAAGTATTTCATTCTTTTCAAGAGGGTGATCATGCAAAGCATTCAGTAGCTGGACGAGCCTCCCCCAAGCTTGTGGGAGACTCTCTTCTTCAACTTGTGCAAAGTTGTATATTTCCTGCAAGGCAGCTTGCTTCTTATGGGCAAGGAAATATTTATCAAAGAAATAGTAGATCATATCCTGGGGGCTACGCACACAACCAGGAGCAAGAGAAGTGAACCAAGTCTTAGCATCATCCTTTAGCGAGAAAGGAAACATCTTAAGGATATAGTAGTGGCGGATCTTTTCCTCTCTCGTGAGTAGGGTGGCTATATCGTACAGTTTGGTAAGATGTGCTACAACCGTTTCAGACTCATAACCGTGAAAAGGATTAGATTCGACCAAAATGATTAACTCAGGGTCGACAGAGAATTCATAATCCTTATCGGTCACAAAGATAGGCGAAGTAGCAAACTTCGGGTCGTATTTCATCCTAGCGTTCAAAGATTTTTCTTTCCACTTGCATAGTAAATTCTCAACATCATAGCTATCCTTACAAGCAAGAAAGGCCTCAACTATCTCTCCCTCCATAACATAACCCTCATGCATATCAGGCAATTCATATCTAGGAGAGCTAGTTCTAACAGGCAAAATAGCAGGTTCTACGTCAATAATCTCAACAGTTTCAGAAGTATCATCACATTTAGCAGCAACTCTAGCAATTTGTGCATCAAGGAATGCACCTAGTGGCAAAGCAGTATCAAGCAAAGCATCATCACAAGCATCATGGATAGCAGAAGTAGCATCATCAAGCACAGGCGACACATCAAAATTTCTAGCACGAGGTGGTGTTGCAAACTTACTCATAACTGAAGGTGAATCAAATGCAGAGCTAGATGGCAGTTCCTTACCTGTCCTCGTAGTTGACGGCAAGACTTTAGTTTTTGGATCTCTCGGATTCCTCATAGTGATGAGCAGACGTAAATACCAAGTGACTCAGAGAATAGAGCTATACCTCCCCGGCAACGACGCTAGAAAAAGGTCTTGATAACCCACAAGTATAGGGGATCGCAAGAGTTTTTGAGGGTAGAGTATTCAATCCAAATTTATTGATTCGACACAAGGGGAAGCCAAAGAATATTCTCAAGTATTAGTAGTGGAGTTGTCAATTCAACCACACCTGGAAGACTTAGTATCTGCAGAAAAGTATCAGTAGCAGTGTAGTGTGATAGTAATAGTAGCAACAGTAACTAGTAGCAACAAAGTGACAGCAGTAGTGACAGAGTAACAGTAGCAGGAGTGACAACAATAGTGACAGAGTAACAGTAGCAGAAGTGACAGCAGTAGCGGCAAAGTAACGTAGCAAGGACTAGTAGGAAAAGATCGTAGGCATTGGATCGGTGATGGATGATTATGCCGGATGATATTCATCATGCAACACTTATAACACAGAGAGATAAGTAACTAGCTCTAGTTCGTCAATGTAATGTAGGCATGTATTCCGTATGTAGTCATACGTGCTTAGGGAAAAGAACTTGCATGACATCTATTGTCCATCCCTCCCGTGGCAGCGGGGTCCTAATGGAAACTACGGGATATTAAGGTTCTCCTTTTAATAAAGAACCGGACCAACGCATTAACACTTAGTGAATACATGAACTCCTCATACTATGGTCATCTCCGGGAGTGGTTCCGGCTATTGTCACTCGGGGGTTGCCGGGTCATAACACATAGTAGGTGACTACAACTTGCAAGATAGCATCAAGAACACTCATATATTGAACAGAACATAATAGGTTCAGATCTGAAATCATGGCACTTGGGCCCTAGTGACAAACATTAAGCATGGGAAAGTAGTAGCAACATCAATCTCAGAATATAGTGGATACTAGGGATCAATCCCCGTCAAAACTAACTCGATTACATGATAGATCTCATCCAAACCATCACCGCCAGCAAGCCTACGATGAGATTACTCACGAACAGTGAAGAGCATCATGGAATTGGCGATGAAAGAAGGTTAGTGATGACGATGGCGACGATCTCCCCTCTCCGGAGCCTAGAACGGACTCCAGATCTGCCCTCTAGAGGAAGAACAGGTGGTGGCGGCGCCTCCGTATCGTAAAACACGATGAACTCTTCTGCATGATTTTTTTCGAACGAAAGGGACTAAATAGAGCTGGAATTGGAGGCGGTGGAGCTCCGTGGACCCCACAAGCCTGCCAGGCGCGGCCAGGGGGGTGCGCCTGGTGGGCTTGTGGGCTCCACACTGCACTTCTTCGGTTGATTCTTGTGCCAATATTTTTTATATATTCCACAAAAAATCCTCATAAATTTCCAGGTCATACCGAGAACTTTTATTTCTACGCAAAAACAACACCATGGCAATTCTGCTGAAAACAACGTTAGTCCGGGTTAGTTCCACTCAAATCATGCAAATTAGAGTCCAAAACAAGGGCAAAAGAGTTTGGAAAAGTAGATACGACGGAGACGTATCAAGCCTCTGCAGGAGGAGGCGGTGGCGGAGGAGGAGGTGGAGGGGGTGGTGGCGGCATCTCAGCACCCTCACGACCCGGATTCTGACGAGTTGGTGGCGCCATCCTGAAGACGGACAACACATTAGCCCAGAGAACAATATTGAAGGTAAAGCTGAATCAAAAGGCAGGAATATCCGAACAAGAATATTAGCAATTGCACTCGAACAAAATAGTAAGAATGCTTCCTCAAAGTGACTGTCGACAAAATTCTGATTCAAGACCACTCGCAAACCAAGTATGAGCTAGAGCTGCTCGAAACAAACGTATGATCGAGATTTCATCCGATATCTTCGTGGATATGATCGCACGGGCTCGAATTTAAAGTAGCCATCCTGTGCAAGGTAGTGCACACGACTTACGAAGCATCCCCGAGTCGTAGCAAGCTACAAGGACTCTTTAAGACACAACGAGAACCGCTGTAAGACGACCGTGAACAAACGTACCCACTGAATGTCGAATCCCAACCTCACATCATGCATCTATAGGAAGATTGCCCTATAAGTCACTACTAAATATTATGGTGTGTACTTAAGTGCTTCTTAACATCCACCATAAGAAACAAATATGGCATGCACGTGAGATAATATTACAAGATGCATGTGTGAAGTGAGGTAAACTTATAACACTCCCGTGAGAATTCAATGCATGTGAGGTAAAATTAGTCCATGTTGATGAGGTAAGATTCTGAGGAGCGTGTGAGGTAAAATTATGACATCCAACAAGAAATATATTTTGAGAGGTTATACAACGGGGTGAAGAATTACTTATTCTTCACCCTGGATGACCAATAGACTTTTTGTATATCACCTAGGGTGTGGAATAAGTTATTCTTCACCCACGTAATCTTACAACTGTTTCATAAATAAATTACATTTGAAATACCAATAGTTAGATTTGTATTGATTCATTATGTAAAATTTGATGTAAAAAAGTAAAAATGTAAGTCATAAGGCCAGAAAAAACGTATTTCATGTATATTTTACACTATGTTTTTATGTTTGTAATTTTACGTGACATAGAATATTTTTTATGGTGACTATAATTTTTCTTACGGTCTCTTTTTATGTATAAGAAAAAAATTATGAAACACAAAATTACGGTGCATTGATGGAAAAATAGAGGCACCTAGGGTGACGAATAGTCAATCCTTATTCGTTTCATTGCCATGATTTTGATATTCGTCCCCGTTGGTCCTAGTCCGGTTTATGATTCAGATGTGGTACATTATCTTTTATAACCATTTGTTTCATTTCGTGTTTATGATAATTATGACCATCAAATTGATATAGGTATTTTTTATCTAGGAGGTATGTGAATCGTGAATTGCAACCAACCCTCTTGTCGAGAGGTTAAACTTAGTTGAAAAAAATGATTATCTAAAAGAAAAAGTTGAAAAGAATTGAAGAAGAGAAGATGAAATTGGAGTTGTATGTTGTCGATGTCGTCGATGATCACAAGATCAAGATGGATGTGGTGCGCTTGAAGATCAGAAAGATTAGAAAATATGCCATTAATAAAGAGGCTTGTTATCTTTATGTTGTTGGATCAATTATTACCTTAGTTGTGATTTTGATCGCATTTGTTGTTGCATTTAAATGTTTTAGATAGTTGTATGTTGTTCTATGATAAGTATGTATGTATGTACTTTATGTATTTATTTTTACAGTAATAGCATTTGGTCACTACTCTGCTTTGGTTTCGATGTGATGAACTTGTATTTATTTGGTCACTTCGATGTTGTGTAATGAAGATGAATCGGCAATGGATGTACGATGACCGACACTCTCCCGAGTTCATTGATGGTCTTCATAATTTTATACGTGTGGCTAAGGCAAAGAAGCGGAATGATTATATGTGTTGTCCATGTGCTATCTGTAAGAATAATAAGGATTACTCTACCTAAAAAATCCTTCACATTCACCTGCTTCAGTCCGGTTTCATGTTTGGCTATAATTGTTGGACCATGCACAGAGAAATAGGGGTTATTATGGAAGACAATGAAGAAGAATATGATGATGACAACTATGATATGTTTCGTGAATATGGTGATACTGCAACGGGGGAAGCTGAAGATCAAGAGGCACCAGATAAGCCCCCTGATGATCTTGGTCGGGTCATTGTTGATGCACAGAGATACTACAAAACTGAAAAGGAGAGGTTTAAATTGGGGCACAAGTTAGAGGATCACAAAAAATTGTTGTACCTAAATTGCGAAGATGACAAGAAAAATCTCGGTACCACACTCGAAATGTTGCAATGGAAGGCATAGAATTATGTATCAGACAAGGGACTTGAAAAGTTGCTGAAAATGATAAAGAAGGTGCTTCCAAAGGATAACGAATTGCCCGCTAGTACATATGAAGCAAAGAAAGTTGTGTGTCGTCTAGGATTACAGGTGCAGAAGATACATGCAAGCCCTAATGACTGCATCCTATACCATGGTGAGGAGTACGAGAATTTAAATGCATGCTCGGTATGTGGTGCATTACGCTATAAGATCAGCCGCGATGACCCTGGTGATGTTGAGGTCGAGCGCCCAAGGAAGAGGGTTCCTGTCAAGGTGATGTTAATGAGGGCATCAACACCATTGTTACACCCACATCCCCAACTGCTATACATGTTGGACCACTTACTAGATCTTATGCACGCAAATTGAATTACCAGGTACTTTCATTTCTTGGGAATACTTCTAATGTTCATGAACGTATGATGCTGCCTAAGTTAGATACTTTTGTTGTGCTCATGAATGAAGGACCTAGCATGGACAAGAAGGATATCCGTTGGAGCGGGATCAAGCATGGAGAAGAAGTTGCACGCGCGGGAGAGAACAATGGAGCTTCCAGTGGTGATTTTCGCACTCTAAAGCCACCATAAGGAGAGCATGAAGGCTTTGGACAAAATATACAAGACGCCACTTTATAAATTTCATCCATAGGCAATTTGTAACGACTAAGATGCGGCCCTTTCCTATTTTGGGGACGATCCCCCAAAAGGGAAAGAGGCGCATCTAAACGTTTCGCAAGCGAGATAATCATAACTTTACATAATCGAAGAATGACAAGTAGGGCATACACTTGCCATCTCACATAGTGTAACATAAGGTTTACATCCACACAATTATTCAGAGCAAACTTTATTCCCGCTACGGACAACATGAAACAAGGAAAAGTCTATGACATCCCGGATGCTGGCCCACGATCACGACCACGGGGTGCTCCAACTAGTCCATCACAAATTGCCACGGGCCGCAAAGTAATCCTCTATCATGAATCTCGTGATCTCGTCGGATGAAAACCCGAACTTTGAGGAGACCCAAAGTTTCACCAGGATTCCTATACGCAAGATATATCGCTAAGGTAAGACAAATCTGGCAAGACCTCCCGACGTGTCGACGAACCCGATAGGAGCCGCGTATGTCGTTCTCAGGACACGACGGATTTTCCAAACTCCCGGTAGCCACCGGTGGTTGACATGGTGGACCAACACTCATGAGGAGCACTGGCCCAGGTTGTTGATTAAATCCTCGGGGTAGCTATTCCCTATGCAAATTATTATTAGGTGATTAGAAAATTAAAAACCAATGTTGGGTCCTGCCACACAAGCCTTAACACTACACGATTTATCAAGGGGGTCCCCATAACAACCCCGAACGTGTTAGGAGCGATCAGTTATGGAAACAAACACCGGTAACCGAAACTAAGGCGGCAACAACGGAACTAATCACCCAGCAAAAGGCTAGGCCTTTCGTCATTTACCAAGTGTATAGGTGCATTAATTAAATATCAATTTAAACATAATGATATAAAAATACTCATGTTATCACATGAGACAGTTGGCACCTACAGCTAGCAAAGCTATTCATTAGAGGTTGAGCAAGCCTACTTAGCCAAACAACATTAGCTAGGAGGGGAAGGTGTTTGGGTTTCATGGAAATGCCAGGAGGCAGTTATATCAAGTGGTAGGCAGCGAGCATATATCGAAGGAAACGTGATACTAAGCATAACAAAGCTAGATACGGTATCAAGGTCACGGTCATCTTGCATGTGATGTCTTCAGCTTGGAACAGCGCTTGATCTTCCTGCACGTACTCTCCAGAATCCACGTACTCACTCTCCGATCCCGGTGCTACCAAGATAAAAATAACAGCCAATGAACACCAACACAACATGATGCAACAAACAATATGATGCATGAGATGAGTTGATAAACTTCTGGACAGAACTTCATACTAAGCTATCTTGACATGCATGAGGATGGAATGAACAGGTGCATCACAAGAAAAGGATGCAAAAACATATGAAGAACGTAGAGAACGGAGCTACGGATCAACCGGAAACTACAAAACAAGATATGGAGTCCTACGGCTCAAATCCACCACAAGCACACTCCAATGGCACTCTTCTGGTGTTACCAGGTTGCCACATGATCAAACAATCAAATACAAGTGGAGTGGTGCATGCAAACACACCACACCATCAACAATGCCCACACAAGCCTCAAAACAACTAAAACATGCAATCTGTTTTAAACAGCATCATGGCAGTCTGTCTACAACATTCAAAGGACCTACAGCCACCCAAATGAGCCAAACAAGATATGAGGCAGAAGGCATTCAAAAGCTCTACAAGCCTGAGCAAGAAGTTATTGCAAAGGCATCACATATGAGAAGATCTACAGGCACCAAAATGGACAAAACATTACAGATTCTAGGACTTAGTGAAAATCTCGGATTTTCACCAGCTGCTTATGCTCTGAAGCATTTTGGCACCCTCCAAAATGATATCTACACGAAGTGAAAAGCATGAAACTTAACAGGGATCTAGACAAACACAAAATCTCACAAACCTTAGTTTGTTGCATGGGCTGATTCCCAACACATGAGCTTGTGCAACCAAAACAACAAGGGAAGAAAATAACAGCAGATTCTGAGACTTACTGAAAATCACAGATTTTCACGAAGCTGTCAGTTTCAGCCAAGTGTCAACTTTGACAAGGCACAACAAGTGCATACAAACTCCTATGAATAAAACAAAGACCCCATGATGTAGAGGGGTTCACCCACCACTGCCACATCAAGAATTCATCTTCATAGGGCCAACACACCACATGATTCTAAGCTCTAAACATGGCATCAAGACAGAAAAATGACAGTTTATGAAGTTGCTCTAAAGTGAAATCTGATTCCACCAGTGGATTCCTGGGATGATTCTACCCCAAAAGCATATATAAAACATGGGTACTTGCATGTAACATGTAGGCACAAAGCTAGCTCGAAAAACAACATGGAATTCAATATGAGACATATAGGAGCATTATCACATGTAACTTAGAACTTGTGGTATCCACTACTCCTACATATGCACACACACACAAGGTTCATACACCACCACATCAACATATTGGCAAGCATGAGGGGTTAGCCCTCATGCACAAGTGCATATGTGCACTCATGCCCACACACAA
Organism: Hordeum vulgare subsp. vulgare; assembly: GCF_904849725.1. Classification (NCBI taxonomy): domain Eukaryota; kingdom Viridiplantae; phylum Streptophyta; class Magnoliopsida; order Poales; family Poaceae; genus Hordeum; species Hordeum vulgare. The sequence goes on along the minus strand of NC_058522.1, from coordinate 382,369,944 downwards.
ACATGCATGAACACCTACACACCTACACATAATCATGTGTGCTCACACACACACACACACACACACCATCAAGAGGTGCATCAAGAGGGGCTGCCCTCTTGCACATATGCATGTGCCACGACATGCACACACACACACACACTCACATGTGAACCTCTTCCCATGTGCACACACATACACACACTCATATACACACACCACCTACACACTAGTGCATACACAAGCACTTGCACACACACACACACTCATGTGTTTGTGCAAACTTGCACAAGTATGTGGGTGTAACACACAAACATACACACATGCATATCCACACTCAAATGCAAACACTCACATGCACATATACTCCCAAATGCATACACACACCCACAAGCATAAAACCTAGGCGGTAAAATAAATACAACCCAAGGCTCTAGCTAAAAGAAAGCATCAAGCTTGCTGCCCAAGCAAGGAATATTGCCAATATAAGCTACAAACAGCAAAAAAATAAAGGGGGGAGCCTCTGGGATCGAACCCAGGACTCCCTGGCGCATTCCACCAGCACACACCACTACACTAGCACAACCCCTCTCGACAGATAAGAGGAGGGAAACGAGATATCTATCCCCTGTTGAGCTAATGAACCAAGAAAACAGAAAGTTAAAAAGGGGGGCTTGGGGTCTCGAACCCACGACCACCCATGCGCCAAAACCATCCACTACCACTCTGTTATGCAAACGACACTTAACAGAGAGGGGGCGCTACTCTTTTGCGTGTCCCCCTCTGTTCCTTCTACAGAACGACGGCGGCCGGAACAGGGGTACGTCTCCGACGACACTACGCACAAAATAGAGAGGGGAGAGATTGCGGGAAGGAAGAGGGAACCACCAGGTTTCCATTCCCGCCCTAAGCTCACCGGGTGGCGCACTACAACGGCTAGGCGATGGATAACTACCTGCACAGAGTTGCTGCAGCCCGCGCTACGGAACTACGCCGACGACGATGCGGTCGAACGACTACAAAGGGAAGAAGAAGGCGGAGGGGAGCGGGGCATGCTACCTCTTGAGCTTGCGTTGTTTTTTCCCTTGAAGATGAAAGGGTGATGCAGCACAGTAGCACTAAGTATTTCGCTCAGTATGAGAACCAAGGTATCAATCCAGTAGGAGTATCAAGCCAAGTCTCTACCATACCTGCGCAAAAACAGCAAACTTGCACCTAACGCTACAAAGGGGTTGTCAATCCCTTCACAATTGATTGCAAGGTGAGATCTGAAGGCGGAAAGTGCAACAAAGTAAAAGTGTAAGGCTGAAAATATGATGTGAAGTAGACCCGAGGGCCATAGTGTTCACTAGAGGCTTCTCTCATGATAGCAAATATTATGGTGGGTGGACGAATTACTGTCGAGCAATTGATAGAACCGCGCAAAGTCATGACGATATCTAAGGCAACGATCATACATATAGGCATCACGTCCGAGACAAGTAGACCGATACTTTTTGCATCTACTACTATTACTAAACACATCAACCGCTATCCAGCATGCATCTAGTGTATTGAGTTCATGACAAACAGAGTAATGCCTTAAGCAAGACGACATGATGTAGAGGGATAAATTCATGCAATAGATATGAACCACATCTTTTTACCCTTGATGGCAACAACACGATGCATGCCTCGCTACCCCTTCTGTCACTGCGTGAGATCACCGCACGGTACGATCCCAAAGCCAAGTAGTTATCCCATTGCAAGAATCAAAGATCAAGTTGGCCAAACAAAACCCACAACTCGAAGAGAATTACAAGGATATGAAATCATGCATATAAGAGATTAGAAGAAACTCAAATAAGATTCATAGATAATTGATACGTGCATTTTGCATCATGATTTCATGTTGATTTTTATTGCTTCTTAGGTTGTTATATTACTTGTGGTAACATATTTATGCCTTTTCTCTCTTATTTTGCAAGGATTATTTGAAGAGGGAGAATTCAGGGAGCTGGAATTCTGGACTGGAAGGGGAGCAAATCCTAGTCCACTATTCTGCACATCTCCAAATGCCCTGAAAATTTACGTGGATTTTTCCTGGAATATATTAAAAATACTGGGCGAAATAACTACCGGAGGGGGGCCACCAGGGCCCCACAAGCCCCCACTCCGCCACCACCCCCCCTGGTGGCGGTGGGCAAGCTTGTGGGCTGTCTGAAGGCCCACTAGCCCCCCCTCTGTTGCTATATGATGCGTCCTGACCTAGAAAAAATCATACGGGAGCTTTTTCATGATTTCGCCGCCGCCACTAGGTGGAACTTGAGCAGATCCAATCTAGAGCTCCGACAGGACGATCCTGCCGGGGAAATTTCCCTCCCGGAGGGGGAAATCGTCGCCATCGTCATCACCAACACTCCTCTCGTCGGAGGGGAGGCATCTTCATCAACATCTTCATCAGCACCATCTCCTCTCCAATCCCTAGTTCATCTCTTGTAACCAATCTTCGTCTCGCGAGTCCGATTGGTACTTGTAAGGTTGCTAGTAGTGTTGAATACTCTTTGTAGTTGATGCTAGTTGGATTACTTGGTGGAAGAGTTTAGGTTCAGATCCTTGATGCTATTCATTACACCTCCGGTCATGATTATGATTATGTCTTGTGAGTAGTTACTTTTGTTCCTGAGGACATGGGATAAGTCATGTAAATAATAGTCATGTGAATTTGATATTCGTTCGGTATTTTGATATGTTGTATGTTGTTTTTCCTCTAGTGGTTTTATGTGAACGTCGACTACATAACACTTCACCATATTTAGGCCTAGAGGAAGGCACTGGGAAGTAGTAAGTAGATGATGGGTTGCTGGAGTGACAGAAGCTTAAACCCCAGTCTATGCGTTGCTTCGTGAGGGGCTGATTTGGATCCACTAATTTAATGCTATGGTTAGACTTTGTCTTAATTCTTCTTTTGTAGTTGCGGATGCTTGCGAGAGAGGTTAATCATAAGTGGGATGCTTGTCCAAGTAACAGCAGTACCCAAGCGCCGGTCCACCCACATATCAAACTATCAAAGTAACGAACGCGAATCATATGAACATGATGAAACTAGCATGACAGAAATTCCCGTGTGTCCTCGGGAGCGTTTCCCTCCTATAAAACTTTGTTCAGGCCGGTCCCTTGCTACAAAAGGGATTGGGCCACTTGATGCACCGTTGCTACTACTTGTTAATTGTTACTCTCTGCTTGCTACGTTTCACCTCGCTACACCATCACTTGTTACCGCTACTTTCAGTGCTTGCAGTTATTACCTTGCTGAAATCCATTTATGAGAGCCTTCTGCTCCTCGTTGGGTTCTACACTCTTACTTATAGAAAGGACTATGATTGATCCCCTATACTTGTGGGTCATCAAGACTCTTTTCTGACGCCATTGCCGAGGAGTGAAGCGCCTTTGGTAAGTGGAAATTGGTAAGGAAACATTTATATACTGTGCTGAACTTTATTGTCACTTGTCACTATGGAAACTCTTCCTTTGAGGAGTTTGTTCGGGGTATCTTCACCACGAACGGAAGCATGAGGAGTTGCTCCTCAACCTGAGGTACCAACTGAAAATATATTTTATGAAATTCCTTTGGGTATGCTTGAGAAACTGCTGGCTAATCCTTTCACAGGAGATGGATCTTCACATCCAGACTTGCATCTAATCTATGTAGATGAAGTTTGTCATTTATTTAAGCTTGCAGGTTTGCCCGAGGATGAGGTAAAGAAGAAAGTATTTCCTTTATCTTTGAAGGATAAGGTGTTGACATGCTATAGGCTATGTGATGATACTGGATCATGGGGCTACAATCGGTTGAAGTTGGAATTTCATCAAAAGTTATATCCTATGCATTTAGTACATCGTGATCGAAACTTTATTTATAACTTTTGGCCTCGTGACAGGGAAATCATAGCTCAAGCTTGGGGGAGGCTTAAATCAATGCTATATTCATGCCCCAATCATGAGCTCTCGAGAGAAATCATCACTCAAAACTTTTATGCTCGGCTTTCTCATGAGGATCGTACCATGCTTGACACTTCTTGTGCCGGTTCTTTTATGAAGAAAGATATTGATCACAAGTGAAATTTATTGGAGATAATCAAACGCGACTCTGAAGATTGGGAGCTGGAGGAAGGTAAGGAGTCAGGTATGAATTTCCAGTTTGATTGCGTTAAATCTTTTGTTGAGACAAACACTTCTAGAGATTTTAGCGCTAAGTATGGACTTGACTCTGAGATAGTAGCTTCTCTTTGTGAATCTTTTGCTGCTCATGTTTATCTTCCCAAAGAGAAGTGGTTTAAATATCATCCTCCTGTAGAAAGCAACATAGCCAAAAGCAACCTAGTTGAGGAGAAAATCATAGCTTTTAGTGATCTTGTTGTTCCTTGTGCTTACACTGAGAAACCACCATACCCTGAGGAGATTAGAGTTGAACCTAGTGTTGCTATTATCAAAGATCTCTTAGCCGAAGACATAGACGGGCATATTATTAAATTGTGTGAGGACTCTGCTAGAATTGCTAAACCTCGCGCGAAAGACAAGCACGGACCTGTAGTTGGCATCCCCGTTGTTTCGGTTAAGATGGGAGATCACTGTTACCATGGTTTATGTGATATGGGAGCTAGTGTTAGTGCAATACCCCGTTCTCTCTATGATGAAATCAAAGATGAGATTGCATCTACTGAGATAGAATCCATTGATGTCACTATCACGCTAGCTAATAGAGACACTATCTGCCCTCAGGGAATTGTGAGAAACGTAGAAGTCATGTGTGGTAAGACGAAGTATCCTACTGATTTCCTCGTCCTTGGTACTGTACAAGATAGCTTTTGTCCCATCATATTCGGTAGACCCTTTCTCAACACTGTCAATGCTCACATTGATTGCATTAAGCAGACCGTCACAGTAAGTTTCGAGGGTGTGTCTCATTAATTTAACTTCTCCAAGTTTGGTAGACAACCCCATGAAAGAGAGTCATCTGGTAGAGATGAAATCATTGCTCTTGCCTCTATTGCCGTACCTCCTACGGATCCTTTAGAGCAATATCTACTTGAGCATGAAAATGGTATGCATATGGTGGAGAGAGATGAGATAGATAGAATTGTCTTAGAACAACATCCTATTCTCAAGAATAATCTGCCTGTTGCACTGCTTGGGGATCCTCCCCCACCAAAGGGTGATCCTGTGTTCGAGCTTAAACAGTTGCCTGATACTCTCAAGTATGCCTATCTTGATGAGAAGGAGATATATCCTGTCATTATTAGTGCTCTCCTCTCAGAGCGCGAAGAGAAGAAGTTACTAAAAACTCTGAGGAAGCATCGCGCTGCTATTGGATATACTCTTGATGATCTTAAGGGTATTAGTCCTACTCTATGTCAGCACAAGATTAAAACCGATCCTGACTTTAAACCAGTTGCTGATCATCAAAGGAGATTAAATCCTAAGATGAAAGAGGTCGTTAGAAAAGAAATATTAAAGCTTCTGGAAGCAGGAATCATTTATCTTGTTGCTCATAGTGATTGGGTAAGTCCAGTACATTGCGTACCCAAGAAGGGAGGTATCACCGTCGTTCCTAATGATAAGGATGAACTAATCCCACAAAGGATTATTACCGGCTATAGAATGGTGATAGACTTCCGGAAACTGAACAAGGCAACCAGGAAAGATCATTATCCTTTGCCGTTCATCGACCAAATGCTAGAAAGGCTATCAAAGCACACACGCTTTTGCTTTCTAGATGGTTATTCAGGTTTCTCACAAATACCTGTTGCACAATCTGATCAAGAGAAAACCACTTTCACCTGCCCTTTCGGTACCTTTGCCTATAGACGTATGCCTTTTGGCTTATGTACTGCACCTGCCACCTTCCAAAGATGTATGATGGCTATATTCTCTCACTTTTGTGAAAACATTGTCGAGGTTTTCATGGATGACTTCTTCGTTTACGGGTCTTCCTTTGATGATTGCCTCAGCAACCTTGATCGAGTCTTAGAGAGATGCAAAGAAACCAACCTCGTCTTGAATTGGGAGAAGTACCACTTTATGGTTAATGAAGGTATCGTCTTGTGACAGCCCGATGCCGACGTTCCAGAAGATTCCCCCCTTTATTCCGTTTTCGTCGTGTGTCTATTTTTCTTTTGTCGCATCATCATCGCATCATGCGCATCATCAGCATTGCATCGGCACCCCGTTGCCGTCAGTTTTCAAAACTTGCATCCGTTGTTAGTTGCCGGTTCTCGTCGTTGTCCGTTCTGAGCCCGACCGCACTCACACACGCCCGCGACATCGTCAAGACCTTGTTTTTATAACGTGTATAAAACTTTGTCCGATTGAGCGGGAACTTGGCACGCGTTCTTAATATAGCGTAGGTAGGCCGCCTGTCAAATTTCATCGCAATCAGAGTTCGTTTGGTACCCGTACCATTAAATATATAGCGGAAATATAGCCGGTCTAATCGCAAGCGTTTTCGGTGTTTTATAACATGATGCCGGGTAACCCGTTTTCCCTCTCGTCTCCGCCTAGCCCCTCTGCACAGTGCACCGACCCTACGCGCAGCCCAGTCCGAAAATCTCCCGAAGCCCGAACCGGTTGGTCGTGACCGTTGGGTCTGGATCAACCCCGTTTTACCCTAAACCATCTTTGGTTTGTCCATTGGACCCCCGAACCTAATCATCTAGACCACCCGATCTAAATCGAAGGGTCCAGATGACCCTAAACCTAATCCTCTAGCTATATATATTTAGACCATAGCCTAAAATAGGCCAAACCCTAAAATTTAGGAGGTTTGTCCCTCGTCCGTCGCCAGCCACGTCTCCCTCGGGATCTCCTCCCGATCAAGCCGCCGCCCACCTCGTTTTCTCCGCCAAGCCATCAAGAGTCTAGACGATTCATCATGCTTGTCCTCCTGGACGCGTCCTCCGCAAGCAAGGAGCCCGAGGCTCCCCCCCCCCCCCCCCCCCCGTCCGCGTGCTGTAGCGCCCCTACAGCCCGAGGCAGAGCCTCCTCCTGCTCACTCCCTCGTCGGCTGGTCACTTAAGGCGCCGCCCTGGGCCTGCGTCCCCGCGCTGCTCACCGGAGTGTCGCCGCCGGTGAGCACCTCCCCAGGCTGGTGCCCCTGCTGCCTACCGTGCCCTCTGCTCCCTTGGGGACAGGAGTTCCCGAGCCGCAGCTCCCACCGCCTCGACCTGTGCCGTCTGGCGAGCCGCCGCGCCGTCCGGCGAGCCTCAATGACGGAGACGCCACTCGAAGCCAGGCCCCGTCGCCCTGCTCCTTCTCCCTTCCTCTGCCTTCCCTATCTCTCTCCCCTTGTTCATCTTTGTGGCTCTTTCTTCCCCGCAGGACCCGAGCAGCCATGGATGCCCAACTCCTCGCCAGACCTCCGTCCGTGAAGTGGGTGCCTGGATCCGGCCATGCGGGGCCAGATCCGTCCATCGCCGGTCCTGGCGAGCGTCCCCAAGCCCGACTTTGTGGCTCCCGTCACCGTGCTGCAGTCCCAAGCGCCGTCCTCTATTCCCCGCTGTGAGCAGTTCATCTGCAAGTGAAAAACTCTGTTGTTTTTTCGTAGATTCGTTCTGGAACATTGAGGCTATCTAAAACCGATGTTGTAGATTACCATGAGCACATGAGTAGGCGAGTTGGCTAGTGCAGTTTTTTTTCAGGCAAGCGATCTGGGGTTCAAATACCAGACACGCCTATTTTTTTGTTTTGTGTTATTTAGAGTAGAGTCTCGCTGTGACGCTGTGATGTATATGAGGTATATATCAGGCTTGTACCAAAGCCTTAACCCAGCGTAGTGGTTGGACTATTTTTCCCTGGTCCAGGAGGTCATGGGCTCAAATCCCATGAGTGCCTTTAATCTTTTGCTGGCTGTAATTTTTTCCCTCTCTTGCACACAACTGTCTTGGGCCGATTTCAGCCCTGGGCAACTGCACTATGGTGCAATTCGGCCCATTATTTTTTTTTAAACATCGTGTGATTTTTCCAATTCTCAGGTTTTTGTTAATTTCAGGAAATTCATTGTTTTTCAAACGAGCATAGTTTCTAAACCATGCACCGGTTTAAAATGATTTCAACATGTAAGTTGCTTAGATTTTTCCGTAGTTTATCAAAAAACCAACTTTCATGCATGATAAAATTACATGAACGTGTTGTTTGCTTCGGTTTGCGTGTCGATATGTTAGAAGCGGTTTAGGACGTAGTTATTTAACCGTAGCTTCATTGGAGATGTGCCATATATGTAAATGGGCCAGAACGACGAGTAGAAACACGTGAACCAATTTGTTTTTCCGTTTAACAAACCTAAAATTTGATTAGGACAAATCTGGACAGAATTAAGATTTAACATGTGAGGTCGTCTCGGAGATGCTATATGTCATTTCCGACCTCATTTAAAATGTCTAGATAGGTAGTTTAATTTCCGCTTCACCTCTGGCATGTTTGACAACATTAATATTGTTGTGTAAATTAACGGGAGTGAACTAAACAATTAAATGTGGAGTTGAGTCGATATGCAACCCGTTGCATATCGAGCTTCACTTAATGTGTAGTGTTTGATTGTTGTGATTGTCATGCCTTGCATTAGACCGTTCATGCATCATGTGTGTCTTGCATCGTGTGGTGTATATCGTGTGTTGATGCTTGTTTCCGGTTTCCTCCGTCTCGATAGAGTTCCGCAAGCGTGTCGAATGTGAGGACCGTTCGACTACGTCGGTTCGTCAGCTTCACGGAGTCACTCTTCTTCCAAGCGGGATCTCAGGCAAGATGATCATTTCCACAGATACCATTACTATCATTGCCATGCTAGTTATCGCTTCTATCGTTTATGTCTCGTTGCCTACCACATGTTAAATATCAGCCTCTCAACAATGCCATGATTACCCTCAACCTGTTCGACCTAGCAAACCACTGTTTGGCTATGTTACTGCTTGCTTAACCCTGTTGTTAGCCTTGCTATTTGCGGGTGCAGTTGCTTCCATGTGATAACATGGGTCCCTTGTCATATCACCATATTAATTCTATTTAATTTAATGCACCTATATACTTGGTAAAAGGTGGAAGGCTCGGCCTTTCTAGCCTGGTGTTTTGTTCCACCTTTGCCCCCCTTAGTTTCCGGCTACCGGTGTTATGTTCCATAAATGTGCGCTCCTAACACGATCGGGGTTGTTATGGGGACCCCCTTGATAATTCGTTATAGATTAAAGCTGGTCCGGCAAGGCCCAACATTGGTACTACATTTGCCTAATCACCTAATAAATTGCATAGGGACTTTCCGGACCCCGAGGATAATTTAATCAACCCCCGGGCCAGTGCTCCTCATGAGTGTTGGTCCAAAACAGAGCATCTTATTAACGCTACCCGGGGAAACTCGGCGTTTGGCGTGGTAACCATAGCTCATCCGTCGTGTCCTGAGAACGAGGTACGCGACTCCTATCGGGATCGTCGACACGTCGGGCGGCCTTGCTGGATTAGTTTTACCTTTGACGGAATATCTTGTGCATCGGGATTCCGGTGATGCTTTGGGAAATCTCAGAGTTGAGGTTTTCCACTAGGGAATCAGACGAGATCGCGATCTTCGTGATTGAGGATTTCTATGCGGCTTGTGGTAATTTGTGATGGACTAGTTGGAGCACCCCTGCAGGGTTAAATCTTTTCGGAAAGCCGTGCCTGCGGTTACGTGGCAACGTGGATACTTTGTTTAACACTGGTTCTAGATAAGTTGAAGTTAATTTAATTAAAACTTGCCAACTATGTGTGTAACCGTGACTGTCCTTTCGTGAGTTCCTTCTCCGATCGAGGACACGGTGGGGTTATGACTGACGTAGGTAGGTGTTCAGGATCAATCATTTGATCATTTGTAGCTCACGTCCGCTATGCGTAGTTCTTCCCCCTCTGATTTCTTGTACTCGTAAGTTTAGCCACCAAATATATGCTTAGCCGCTGCTGCAACCTCACCACTTAACCATGCCTCACCCATTAAGCTTTGCTAGTCTTGATACCTTTGGAAATGAGATTGCTGAGTCCCCTGTGGCTCACAGATTACTACAACACCAGTTGCAGGTACAGGTAAAGGGTACTTGACGCGAGCGCGTTGATTGTTCATTTGGAGTTGCTTCTTCTTCTTCTTCTTCATCGATCTAGGATGGGTTCCAGGCCGGCAGCCTGGGATAGCAAGGATGGACGTCGTTCTTCTTTTGTCGTTTGTTTTCGTCCGTAGTCGGACCCTGCTCTTACTCTTGATGATTATGTAATGTACTTATGTGACTCTGATGTAGCCTATGGCGAGTGTAAGCCAACTCTTTATATATCTCTTCTTCTCAGTACATGTACTTGTAACGATATCCATTCTTGCAACACGACGAGAGGTGCTTCTATCCCTGACGAGGCCTTCGTGCCAAATTGAGGATATGGTCGCATCTTGGGCGTGACACGTCTTAGGACACAAAATTTCTGAGAGAGGCATTGAAGTTGATAAGGCTAAGGTTGATGCAATTGAGAAAATGCCTTGCCCCGGAGATATCAGAGGTATACGAAGTTTCTTAGGTCATGCTGGTTTCTATAGAAGGTTCATTAAAGACTTCTCTAAGATTTCTAGGCCTCTTACCAACCTCTTGCAGAAGGATGTTCCTTTTGTTTTTGATAAGGATTGTGAGGAAGCTTTCGAAATACTTAAGAAGGCTTTGATAACCGCACCTATTGTTCAACCACCAGACTGGAACTTGCCCTTTGAAATCATGTGTGACGCTAGTGATTATGCTGTTGGTGCTGTTCTAGGACAAAGGGTTGACAAGAAGTTGAATGTCATTCACTACGCTAGTAAAACTCTAGAGAGTGCCCAAAGAAACTATGCCACTACGGAGAAGGAATTTTTAGCAGTCGTGTTTGCATGTGAAAAGTTCAGATCTTACATAGTTGACTCCAAAGTCACTATTCACTCTGATCATGCTGCTATTAAGTACCTTAGGCAAAAGAAGGACACTAAGCCTAGGCTGATCAGATGGGTTCTCCTGCTATAGGAATTTGATTTGCACGTCGTTGACCGAAAGGGTGCTGATAACCCTGTAGCAGATAACTTGTCTAGGCTAGAGAATGTCCTTGATGACCCACTACCAATTGATGACAGCTTTCCTGATGAGCAATTAAATGTCATCCACACTTCTCTTAGTGCACCGTGGTATGCCGATTATGCAAACTATAGCGTAGCCAAATACATACCACCCAGTTTCACCTATCAACAAAAGAAGAAATTCTTCTTTGATTTGAGACACTACTTTTGGGATGATCCTCACCTTTATAAGGAAGGAGTAGATGGTGTTATTAGACATTGTGTGCCTGAACATGAACAGGGACAGATCCTGCAGAAATGTCATTCCGAAGCCTACGGAGGACACCACGCTGGAGATAGAACTGCCCATAAGGTATTGCAATCAGGTTTCTATTAGCCCACTCTCTTCAAGGACGCACGTAAGTTTGTCTTGTCTTGTGACAAATGCCAAAGGATAGGGAACATCAGTAAGCGTCAAGAGATGCCTATGAACTATTCACTTGTCATTGAACCATTTGATGTCTGGGGCTTTGATTATATGGGACCCTTCCCGAGTTCCAATGGGTACACTCACATCTTAGTTGTTGTGGATTACGTTACTAAGTGGGTAGAAGCTATCCCCACTAAAAATGTTGATCACCACACCTCTATTAAGATGCTTAAAGGAGTCATATTCCCAAGATTTGGAGTCCCTAGATACTGATGACTGATGGCGGTTCACACTTCATTCATGGTGTTTTCCGCAAGATGCTAGCTAAGTATGATGTCAACCATAGAGTTGCATCTCCTTATCATCCTCAGTCTAGTGGTCAAGTGGAGTTGAGTAATAGGGAGATCAAGTTGATCCTACAAAAGACCGTCAATAGATCTCGAAAGAACTGATCTAGCAAACTTGATGATGCACTATGGGCTTCTAGGACTGCTTATAAGAATCCCATGGGCATGTTACCGTATAAAATGGTTTACGGTAAGGCCTGTCATTTACCTCTTGAGCTGGAACACAAAGCTTATTGGGCAATCAAAGAACTCAACTTTGATTTGAAACTTGCCGGTGAGAAGCGGTTGTTTGATATGAGCTCGTTAGATGAATGGAGAGCCCAGGCATATGAGAATGCCAGGTTGTTCAAGGAAAAGGTTAAGAGATGGCACAACAAACGAATACAGAAACGAGAATTCAATGTAGGTGATTATGTCTTGCTATACAATTCTCGTTTGAGATTCTTTGCACGTAAGCTTCTCTCTAAATGGGAAGGTCCCTATGTTATCGAGAAAGCATATCGTTCCGGTGCCATCAAAATCAATAACACGAAAGGAAATTTTCCTAGAGTGGTAAATGGGCAAAGAATCAAGCATTACATCTCTGGTACTCCCATAAATATTGAGACCAATATCATCAATGTCATAACTCCAGAGGAGTACGTAAGGGATGTTTATCAGCCTGTTTCAGACCTTGAAAACGAAGATGTATCTGTTTCGGCAAGAAATTGGACTCCGATACTTTTCCAATAGGAAATTTCCTCAGTTTTGGAATTTTTGGAAAATTAGAAAAATAAAAAGCAGTCCGGAGAGCAAACGAGGCAGCCACAAGGGCCCACTCCACCACCACCCCATTGGTGGCGGTGGGCAAGCTTGTGGGCACCTCGTGTGCCTCCCGGACTCTGTTTTCTTGCGGAGGACTCCTTCTGGCCCAGAAAAATCAATATATAGTCGCCTGAAGGTTTTGATCTCCGTATCACGTAGTTTTCCTCTATTTTCGTTTTGAGCTTATTTCTGCCGTAGATCTAGATCATCATGACTTCCCCAAACACTCCTAAGGACAAGATCTTCGAGAAGGTCATCAATCCCTACCTCACGGAAATGCTGAAACACCCTCAATCTATCAAGATGAGCGAGGGGATGTTGCACATCCGTGATGTTGAGGGGCCTAAGAAGATCGGAAGCGTGGAGACGAGGCTCGAAGCAATGGAGCAACAAGTCTTCAAGTGCCAAGGGATGGTTGAGCGTGGACTCAACGCCAATCACACGATGATCACGTAGTTCACTAGCAATCACAAGATGGATGCCATTGATATTGGGAAACACCTCTCTAGGCTTTACGATAGGGTTGACCAACTTCAGGGCCACATCTATGACCTGCAGAATCAAAACTGTGAGTATGAGTATAGATTTAAATTAATAAGGTTGGCTGCAGATTTGAGGATTCCGGCGACTCGTTCATCCTGCCATGATGGAGCACCTATGCCTTGGAAGACGGAGGATCAGACTACTCCAACAAAACCACCATCACCACCAAAGGAAGACAACTAAGCATTGGTATGGGCAATCCCCTTGGCTTCTGCCAAGCTTGGGGGAGTTGCCCTGGTATCGTATCACCTTTATATCTTTTGCTTTTACCTTTGTTTTAGTTCTTTCCTTTTCAGTTTTTATTTCTTCTTTTAGAGCAATACGTCTTTAGTTTTTAGTTTGAGTCTTTTGCTTTTGTCTCTCCCCCGTTGTATTCGAGCTTACGAGCTATATAATAAAGAGTGTCTTAGTCAAGGGCTTTGCTTTGTGCCATGATCAATGGTATGAAAAGAACGATAGCATGAAAGATCATGAGACGATCTTATGGAAAGTGATAGCTTCACATATGACACGTGTGATGATTGGAACTTGTTGAGAATGAATCAACATAGACCTCAGTCATTGTTGCAATTAATAAGAAGTAATGAGGAAAGAGAGGTTCACATATAAATATATCATCTTAGACACTTTTTACAATTGTGAGCACTCACCAAACTATTACATGCCTAGGAGTAGATGTTGGACAAGGAAGACAACATAATGAATTGTGTTTGCTTGGTTCCAAACAATGTTATATGATTAGAGATCCCTTAGCATGTGACGATTGCTTCCACCTCATATTAGCCAAAACTCCCGCACTAAGTAGAGATACTACTTGTGCATCCATAAACCTCCAACTAGTTTTGCCTTGAGAGTCCACCATACCTACCTATGGATTGAATAAGATCCTTCAAGTAAGTTGTCATCGGTGCAAGCAATAAAAATTGCTCTCTAATATGTATGATCTATTAGTGTGTGGAAAATAATCTTTGTACGAACCTGTGATGAGGAAGACATAAAAGCGACAGACTGCATAATAAAGTTCTTTGTCACAGGAGGCAATATAAAGTGACGTTCCTCCGCACTAAGAGGACACGCATCCAAACCTCAAAAGCGCATGACAACCTCTGCTTCCCTCTGCGAAGGGCCTATCTTGTACCTTTACTTTTTACCCTTGTAAGAGTCATGGTGATCATCACCAATTCCCTTTTTGCCTTTGTCTTGGCTACCGTCACATGTTTGGGAAAGATCTATATTCATATATCAACTTGGAGTTGAGTACTTATGCTTTATTGTTGTTGACTTTACCCTTGAGGTAAATCGTTGGGAGGCAAAACTATAAGCCCCTATCTTCCTTTGTGTCCAGCTGAAACAATGACACCATGAGTACCACGTGAGTTGTAACAATTGTGGAAAACGAAAGAGATGATTGAGTATGTGGGTTTGCCTTACAAGCTCTTATTTGACTCTTTCTGATGTTGTGATAAATTGCAATTGCTTCAATGACTATGGACTATTGTTGGTTACTTCTTGGCAAGGTTTTTGCTTCATGCTTTGCTTTGTGAAGGAATTGTTACTTTCCCATAAGAATCTTTATGATATATTGCTGTTTTATGTGTGATCATGATGCCCTCATGTCCGTATTATGTTTTATCAACACCTTCGTCCCCAAACATGTGGACATGTTTATGGAACTTGGTTTTCAGTTGAGGACAAGCGAGGTCTAAGCTTGGGGTAGTTGATACATCCATTTTGCATCATGCTTTCATGTTGATTTTTATTGCTTCTTGGGCTGTTATATTACTTGTGGTACCATATTTATGCCTTTTCTCTCTTATTTTGTTAGGATTATTTGAAGAGGGAGAATTCAGGCAGCTGGAATTCTGGACTCGAAGGGGAGCAAATCTTAGTCCACTATTCTGCACATGTCCAAATGCCCTGAAAATTTACGTGGTTTTTTTCTGGAATATATTGAAAATACTGGGCGAAAGAACTACCGGAGGGGGCCACGAGGGCCCCACAAGCCCCCACTCCGCCACCACCCCCTGGTGGCGGTGGGCAAGCTTGTGGGCTGCCTGAAGGCCCACTAGCCCCCCTCTTTTGCTATATGATGCGTCCTGACCTGGAAAAAATCATACGGGAGCTTTTTTCATTGTTTCGCCACCGCCACGAGGCGGAACTTGAGCAGATCCAATCTAGAGCTCTCGCACGACGATCCTGCCGGGGAAATTTCCCTCCCGGAGGGGGAAATCGTCGCCATCGTCATCACCAACACTCCTCTCGTCGGAGGGGAGGCATCATCATCAACATCTTCATCTGCACCATCTCCTCTCCAATCCCTAGTTCATATCTTGTAACCAATCTTCGTCTCGCGACTCCGATTGGTACTTGTAAGGTTGCTAGTAGTGTTGATTACTCTTTGTAGTTGATGCTAGTTGTATTACTTGGTGGAAGAGTTTATGTTTAGATCCTTGATGCTATTCATTACACCTCTGGTCATGATTATGATTATGTCTTGTGAGTAGTTACTTTTGTTCCTGAGGACATGGGATAAGTCATGTTAATAATAGTCATGTGAATTTGACATTCGTTCGGTATTTTGATATGTTGTATGTTGTTTATCCTCTAGTGGTGTTATGTGAACGTCGACTACATAACACTTCACCATATTTGTGCCTAGAGGAAGGCATTGGGAAGTAGTAAGTAGATGATGGGTTGCTGGAGTGACAGAAGCTTAAACCCCAGTCTATCCGTTGCTTCGTGAGGGGCTGATTTGGATCCACTAGTTTAATGTTATGGTTAGACTTTGTCTTAATTATTCTTTTCTAGTTGCGGATGCTTGCGAGAGAGGTTAATCATAAGTGGGATGCTTGTCCAAGTAAGGGCAGTACCCAAGTGCCAGTCCACCCACATATCAAACTATCAAAGTAACGAACGCGAATCATATGAACATGATGAAACTAGCATGACAGAAATTCCCGTGTGTCCTCAGGAGCGTTTTCCCTCCTATAAGACTTTGTTCAGGCCTGTCCCTTGCTACAAAAGGGATTGGGCCACTTGCTGCACCGTTGCTAATACTTGTTACTTGTTACTCTTTGCTTGCTATGTTTCACCTTGCTACACCATCACTTGTTACCGCTACATTCAGTGCTTGCAGTTATTACCTTGCTGAAATCCGTTTATTAGAGCCTTCTGCTCCTCGTTGGGTTCGACACTCTTACTTATCGAAAGGACTACGATTGATCGCCTATACTTGTGGGTCATCAATAATCTGATCATAAATCCACAATTCATCGGATCTCGACAAACACACCACAAAAGAAGATTACATCGGATAGATCTCCATGAAGATCATGGACAACTTTGTATTGAAGATCCAAGAGAGAGAGGAAGCCATCTAGCTACTAGCTATGGACCCGAAGGTCTATGGTGAACTACTCACGCATCATCGGAGAGGCAATGGTGTTGATGAAGAAGCCCTCCGTGTCCGAATCCCCCCTTGATATCATTTGTGCTTCCCCGGCAACGGCACCAGAAATGCTTCTGCTAGTGCAACAAAAGACCTTCCAATAGCGCCAGAAATAGGCACGTCAACGGGAGAATACTTGGCTTGATCCTCCTGCTGCGGATACGCCTTAAGGGACTTCCTAGGCAAGTATGCAAAGGATTTCCCCCGTGGCCTTGGAGCCTTGCGTTGGTGTTCCCTCGAAGCGGAAAGGGTGATGTAGCGTAGCGGTGGTAAGTATTTCCCTCAGTTTGAGAACCAAGGTATCAATCCAGTGGAGGAGTATCTCAAGATCCTGGACAAACAAAAAAGCTTGCTCCCAACGCTATGAAGGAGTTGTCATTCCCTTATAGATTGTTTGCCAAGTGAGAACTGAAAGCAACAAAGTAACAAAGCAAAGTAAAAGCGGAGGTGTAAACGATGGATGTGAATAGACCCGGGGGGCGTAGTGTTTACTAGTGGCTTCTCTCAGGAAAGCAAGTAGACGGTGGGTGAACAAATTACTGTCGAGCAATTGATAGAACCACGCAAAGTCGTGACGATATGTATGCAATGATTATATCTATAGGCATCACGTCCAAAACAAGTAGACTGATACTTTCTTCATCTACTACTATTACTCCACATGTCGACCGCTATCCAGCATGCATCTAGTGTATTAAATCCATAAGAACAGAGTAACGCCTTAAGCAAGATGACATGATGTAGAGGGATAGTCTCAAACCAATGATAAAAACCCCATCTTTTTGCCCATGCTATCACTGGGAAAGGTCACCACATGGTAGGACCCAAAACCAAGCACTTCTCCCATTGCAAGAATCATAGATCTAGTTGGCCAAACAAAACCCAAGACTCGGAGAGACTTACAAGGATATCAAATCATGCATATAAGAAATCAGCAAAGACTCAAATATATATCGTAGATAATCTGATCACAAATCCACAATCCATCGGATCTCGACAAACACACCGCCAAAGAAGATTACATCGGATAGATCTCCATGAAGATCATGGAGAACTTTGTATTGAAGATCCAAGAGAGAGAAGAAGCCATCTAGCTACTAACTACAGACCCGTAGGTCTGAAGTGACCTACTCACGAGTCATTGGAGGGGCGATGATGATGATGAAGAAGCCCTCCAACTCCAAAGTCCCCTCCGGCAGGGTGCCGGGAAGGGTCTCCAGATGAGATCTCGCGAAACGGAAGCTTGCGGCGACGGAAAAGTATTTTCGAGGCTCCCCTGATTTTTTGCTGAATATTTGGGAATATATAGGCCAAGGATCTAGGTCACGGGGCCGCCAGGGAGGCCACAAGCCCTGACACCGCCGCCTCCCCCCTTGGTGGCGGAGTGGGAGCTTGTGGGCTCCCTGGATCCCACCTGGCTTGGCCCAAAGGCCCCCTGATCTTCTTCCGTTCGGGAAAAAAATCATTTCGGGGTTTTTATTCCGTTTGGACTCCGTTCCAAAATCAGATCTGAAAAGAGTCAAAAACACAGAAAAAATAGGAACTAGCACTTGGCACTGAATTAGTAAGTTAGTCCCAAAAAAGATATAAAAGGTACATAAAACATCCAAAGAAGACAAGATAACAACATGAAACCATCAAAAAGTATAGATACGTTTGAGACGTATCAAGCATCCCCAAGCTTAACTCCTGCTCGTCCTCGAGTAGGGAAGTGATAAAGAATGAATTTTTGATGCTTTCATGCTACCTAGCATAGATGTCCTTTGTAATTCCTCTTATGTGACGTGGATGTTCAGATCCATTAGATTCAAAACAATAGTTTGCTATTGACGTGGAAACAATAATAATTCAAGCAAACTAGCAAGGTAATCATGAACTTTCAAAATAACAAGGTCAAAAGAAAGTTATCCCTACAAAAGCATATAGTCTGGCTATGCTCTATCATCATTGCACAACGAATTTAAATCATGCACAACCCCGGTATTGGCCAAGTAATTGATTCACACCTTTACTTTCTCAAACCTTTTCAACTCTCATGCAATATATGCACGTGAGCCATGATTATAGCACTATATATGGTGTGGAATGTGGTGGAGGTTGCAAGACAAAAAAGGAGAAGATAGTCACATTAACTAGGCATATCAATGAGCTGTGGAGATGCTCATCAATAGATATCAATGTGGATGAGTAGGGATTGCCATACAAATGTGCACTAGAGCTACGAGTATGTGAAAGCTCTTAAAGAAAACTAGTGGGTGTGCATCCAACTTGCTTGCTCACGAAGACCTAAGGCAATTTTGAGGAAGCCTATCATTGGAATATACAAGCCAAGTTATAAAATGAAAATTTCCCACTAGCTATATGGTGGTGACAAAACGAGAAACTCTTAATCATGAAGATCATGGTGCTTAATATGCACAATTGTGGAAAAAGTGGTAGCATTGTCCCTTCTCTCTTTTTCTCTCATATTTTTTTTATTTGGTGGGCTCTTTGGCCTCTTTTTTTGTGGGCTTCTTTGGCCTCTTTTATTTCCTCACATGGGACAATGCTCCATTAATGATGATCATCACACTTTCAACTCAAAACTTAGAGCAACAATGACTCTATATGGAATGCCTTCGGTAGTGTACCGTGACAATGATCTAGCATGGCATAGACATCAATGGAAACATCATGCTAGCTATCTTACGATCATGCAATGGCAATGTAGACGTGGTGGCACATGTCATGGTGGTAGTTGCATGGCAATATATCTCGGAATGACTTTGAAAAAGCCATAGTAGGTAGGTATGGTGCCTATTTTGAGGGAGGCTAATGGTGGGTTTTGTGCACCGGCGAAAGTTGCACGGCACTAAGAAGATAGTGATGGTGGAAGGTGAAAGTGCATCTAAACCATGGACTCAACATTAGTCATGAAGAACTCATATACTTGTTGCAAAAGTTTTATTAGTAATCGAAACAAAGCATTCAACGCATACTCCTAGGGGAAGGGTTGGTAGGTATAAACCATCGCGCGATCCCGACCGCCACGCAAAGGCTGACAATCAATATACAAATCATGCTCAGATTTCATCACATAGCGGTTCACCATACGTGCATGCTACGGGAATCATTAACTTCAACACAAGTATTTCTAGATCCAGAACACCTTACTAGCATAACTTCAACATTACCATAACCACAACTCAAAACTAATTGAGATGAATCAAACTTCTCTAACTATTCAATGCACATGAAGGTGGAGGTTTTCGTATCCCTTTGGATAACTACCCCTTTTGAGACTACTTTAAAAGCATAGATCAACTACCAAGCCACACACTGCTATGCTCTAAAAGATATAAGTGAAGCACATAGTGCAAAAGTATCTAGCTCAAAAGATATAAGTGAAGCACATAGTGCAAAAGTATCTAGCTCAAAAGATATAAGTGAAGCACATGTGAGCTGAATTGTCTACCAAAAGATATAAGTGAAGCTCGACCAAATCATGGTGTGTGCATGTCTCTCTCTCTCTAGGTATGCAGCAAGGATGATTGTGACACAAAAAAAATAAAAGACTCCTACGATACAAGACGCTCCAAGAAAAAACACATAACATGTGGTGAATAAAAATATAGCCCCAAGTAACGTTACCGATGGATTGAAGACGATAGAGGGGATGCCTTCTCGGGGCATCCCCAAGCTTAGGCTTTTATGGCATCCTTGAATATCTTGGGGTGCCTTGGGAATCCCCAAGCTTGAGCTCTTGCCACCCTTTATCTCTTTGTCCATAAGAACTTCACCCAAAACTTGAAAACTTCACAACACGAAACTTAAACAGAAACTCGTGAGAACATGAGTACAAGAAAGCAAACCACCACTTCCTTAGGTACTATAGCAAACTTAAATTCTACTTGTGCTGATGTTGGGTTACTGTATTTTCAATCTTCCATGGATAATACCCCCCGATACTATCCATAGTTTCATCAAAATAAGCAACCAAGACAACAAAAATAGAATCTGTTAACAGCACACCAGTCTATAGCAATATGTATATTTCGTATACCTCTGCTACTCCAAAACTTCTGAAAAATTACGACAGTCTGGAGAATTTGTGTAGAAATCTGCAGCAAAAAGAATCAACTCAAAATTTCTTACAAAAAAAATGAAAATTCTTTTTGTGAGCAGAAAGTTTCTGTCTTTTCCAGCATGACCAAACGATCATCCCCAAGACTAATAATAACGGTTTTGCTTGGCACAAACGCAAAAAGAAACACAAAAAACACAATCATAAAAGAATTATGAAAGTGTGGAAAACACAAAACAGAAAGAAAAAGGATAGATTCGTTGGGTTGCCTCCCAACAAGCGCTTTTGTTTAACGCCCTTAGCTAGGCAAAAAGTGATGGAATCACGTATAGTCATCTTTGGTGCTCAAACCATAAGTAGTGTGATCATTTATCATCTTAAGATTGTCATCTTTATTAGATGACTCACCACTATCTTTAGGAACAAAAACAGGCTTGACGGTATTTTTGAGAGTAAGATTTGGAGTATTTTGCACAACGGCAAAAGCGGAACCCAAGTTGGTTATGACATCTTCTAATTTGCCAATTCTAGAAGAATCATTAACTATAAGTTCCTTCTCCTTTAAATTTTTCAAAAAGTTTCCCACTTTGGATCCGTACTGAGTAATTTGATTGTGGATCTTTCTATCCAAACCCTCAATAAGTTCAACTATGGCAGTTTTGTTTTCAATAGCGTCAAGCCTTTGCATCACGTGTTCCAAGGTCAAGATAGTTCCATTAACCATGAGCGGGGGTGAGCCTACCAAATTAATGATAGCTCTATAGGAGTCAACAGTATGGCTCCCCAAAAAGTTCCCGCCTACAATGGTATCAAGGATATACCTAGTCCAAGGAGAAATTCCAACATAAAAACTGTGAAGGAGGACGGTAGTGGATTTCTTACGAGTAGATCTACTTTGAGCATTGCAAATCCTATACCAAGCGTCCTTCAAATTTTCTTCCTCATTCCGCCTGAAATTGAGAACTTTATTTTCAGGGGTGTCATTTGGAGTGGTGGGTCTAGCCATTGATGGACTATCTCACACACAAACGAGCAGGAAGCGAGAGTGAAACGGGCAAAAGAAAACAGCAAAAAGGCAAAAGAAAATGGCGAAGGAGAAAGGCAAATGAAAACGACAAATGTGAAGTGGGGGAGAGGAAAACGAGAGGCAACTGGCAACAAAAGTAAATGCAGGAGATGAGTTTGTGAGACCTACTTGGATAGATCTTGATTTCTCCTCCCCGGCAACGGCGCCAGAAATACTTCGGATATCAGTTGTGCTTCCCAGGCAACGGCGCCAGAAATGCTTCTACTACTGCAACAAAAGACCTTCCAATGGCGCCAGAAATAGGCACGTCGACGGGAGAATACTTGGCTTGATCCTTCTGCTGCGGCTATGCCTTCAGGGACTTCCTAGGAAAGTATACAAAGGATTTCCCTCGTGGCCTTGGAGCCTTGCGTTGGTGTTCCCTCGAAGCGGAAAGGGTGATGTAGCGTAGTGGTGGTAAGTATTTCCCTCAGTTTGAGAACCAAGGTATCAATCCAGTGGAGGAGTATCTCAAGATCCTGGACAAACAAAAAAGCTTGCTCCCAACGCTATGAAGGGGTTGTCAATTCCTTATAGATTGTTTGCCAAGTGAGAACTGAAAGCAACAAAGTAACAAAGCAAAGTAAAAGCAGAGGTGTAAACGATGGATGTGAATAGACCCGGGGGGCGTAGTGTTTACTAGTGGCTTCTCTCAGGAAAGCAAGTAGACGGTGGGTTAACAAATTACTGTCGAGCAATTGATAGAACCGCGCAAAGTCGTGACGATATGTATGCAATGATTATATCTATAGGCATCACGTCCAAAACAAGTAGACTGATACTTTCTTCATCTACTACTATTACTCCACACGTCGACCGCTATCCAGCATGCATCTAGTGTATTAACTCCATAAGAACAGAGTAACGCCTTAAGCAAGATGACATGATGTAGAGGGATAATCTCAAACCAATGATAAAAACCCCATCTTTTTGCCCGTGTTGTCACTGGGAAAGGTCACCACATGGTAGAACCCAAAACCAAGCACTTCTCCCATTGCAAGAATCATAGATCTAGTTGGCCAAACAAAACCCAAGACTCGGAGAGACTTACAAGGATATCAAATCATGCATATAAGAAATCAGCAAAGACTCAAATATATATCATAGATAATCTGATCACAAATCCACAATTCATCGAATCTCGACAAACACACCGCAAAAGAAGATTACATCGGATAGATCTCCATGAAGATCATGGAGAACTTTGTATTGAAGATCCAAGAGAGAGAAGAAGCCATATAGCTACTAACTACGGACCCGTAGGTGTGAAATGAACTACTCACGAGTCATTGGAGGGGCGATGATAATGATGAAGAAGCCCTCCAACTCCAAAGTCCCCTCCGGCAGGGTGCCGGGAAGGGTCTCCAGATGAGATCTCGCGGAAACGGAAGCTTGCGGCGGCGGAAAAGTATTTTCGAGGCTCCCCTAATTTTTTGCTGAATATTTGGGAATATATAGGCCAAGGATCTAGGTCAAGGGGCGGCCAGGGAGGCCACAAGCCCTGACTACGCCGCCTCCCCCCTGGTGGCGGAGTGGGGGCTTGTGGGCTCCCTGGAGCCCACCTGGCTTGGCCCAGTGCCCCCTGATCTTCTTCCGTTCGGGAAAAAATCATTTCGGCGTTTTTATTCCGTTTGGACTCCGTTCCAAAATTAGATCTGAAAAGAGTCAAAAACAGAGAAATAACAGGAACTGGAACTTGGCACTTAATTAATAAGTTAGTCCCAAAAAATATATAAAAGGTACATAAAACATCCAAAGAAGACAAGATAACGTCATGAAACCATCAACAATTATAGATACGTTTGAGACGTATCACCCCTCTGGCAGGGCACCAGAACGTGCCTCAGATGGGATCTTGCGGAGATAGAAGCTTGCGGCAGTAGAAAAGTATTTTCGTGGCTCTCTCCCGTGGTTTTGGATTTTTCAGAGATTTATAGGCGGAAGAAGTAGGGCAGAGGAGCCACAGGGGGCCCACAAGCCTGCTAGGCATGGGCCCTCCAGGCCGCGGCTAGGGGGCTTGTGGCCTCCCCTCGTGCGCTCTGCCTTGGTTCTCAAGCTCCCTGCGTATCTTCTGTTCTGGAAAAAATCTTTTCGGAAGTTTTATTCCATTTGGACTCCGTCTAATATTCTCCTCTAAAAAGGGTCAAAAACACGGAAAAAACAGGAACTCGCACTTGGCACTAAGTTAAAAGGTTAGTCCCAAAAAAGATATAAAAGGCATACAAAACATCCAAAGTTTGACAAGATAATAGCATGGAACCATCAAAAATTATAGATACGTTGGAGACGTATCAAGCATCCCCAAGCTTAACTCATGCTCATCCTCGAGTAGGGATTTTTTTATGTGGAATGCTACCTAGAATATTTGTCCTTTGTAACTTCTTTCATGTGACATGAATGTTCAGATCTGTAAGATTCAAAACAATAGTTTGCTATTGACATTAAAACAATAATACTTCAAGCAAACTAGCAAGGTAATCATGAACTTTCGAAATAACAAGATCAAAGAAAGTTATCCCTACAAAATCATATAGTCTGGCTATGCTCCATCATCCCCACACAATGAATTTAAATCATCCACAACCCCAGTATTGGCCAACTAATTGTTTTCGCACTCTTACTTTCTCAAACCTTTTTCAACTCTCATGCAATACATGAGCGTGAGCCATGGATATAGCACTTATAGGTGGAATAGAGTGTGGTGAAGGTTGTGAGGCAAAAAGGAGGAGATGGTCACATTGACTCGGCGTATCAATGGGCTATGGAGATGCCCATCAATAGATATCAATGTGAAAGAGTAGGGATTACCAGGCAATGGATGCACTTAGAGCTATAAGTGTGTGAAAGCTCAAAAGCAGAACTAGTGGGTGTGCATCCAACTTGCTTGCTCACGAAGACCTAGGGCAATTTTGAGGAAGCCCATCATTGGAATATACAAGCCAAGTTATATAATGAAGATTCCCACTAGTATATGGTGATGACAAAACAAGAGACTCTCAATCATGAAGAACATGGTGCTATTATGAAGCACAAGTGTGGAAAAAGATAGTAGCATTGTCCCTTCTCTCTTTTTCTCTCTCCTTTTTTTGTTTGGGCTCTTTGGCCTCTTTCCATATCTCTCTCTTTTTTTTGTGTGTGTGGGCAACTTTGGCCTCTTTTTTTATTTCCTCACATGGGACGATGCTCTAATAATGATGATAATCACACTTTCATTTACTCATAGCTCAATGCTTAGAACGATGATGACTCTATAGGAAATGCCTCCGGCAGTGTACCGGAATGTGCAACGATCTAGCTTGGCGTATGACGTTGAAACATCTCGTTAGCCATCTTACGATCATTCAATGGCAATATGTAAGTGACGGCACAAGTCATGAGACGGAACGGTGGGAGTTGCATGGCAATATATCTCGGAATGGCTATGTAAAGGCCATGATAGGTAGGTATGGTGGCTGTTTTGAGGAAGGTCTATGTTGGTTTTGTGTACCGGCGAAAGTTGTGCGGCACTAGAAGGGCTAGCAATGGTGGAAGGTGAAAGTGCATCTATACCATGGACTCACATTAGTCATGAAGAACTCACATACTTATTGCGAAAGTTTTTGTTAGTAATCAAAACAAAGTGCTAAACGCATACTCCTAGGGGAAGGGTTGGTAGGTGTTAACCATCGCGCGATCCCGACCGCAACACAAAGGATGACAATTAATAAATCAATTATGCTCCGACTTCCTAACATAGCGGTTCACCATACGTGCATGTTACGGGAATCACTAACTTTATCACAAGTATTTCTAGATTCACAACACCCTACTAACATGTCTCTAAATATTACCAAATCCATGTCTCAAAACTAATTGAGAGGAATCATACTTCTCTTTCTAATCAATGCACAATAATATGGAAGTTTTATTGTATCCTCTTTGGACACCTATCATCTTTAGGACTACTTTCATAGCACAAGCCAACTACCAAGTTACTCAGAGAGAGCACTCTCAAAAAGATATAAGTGAATATCGAGAGATCTTATTTCTCCAAAATATGACACCGACATGCTCTAAAAGATCTAAGTGAAGCACTCAGAGCAAAGTTATCTATCTCAAAAGATATAAGTGAAGCACATGTGAGCTAAATTGCCTAACTCAAAAGATATAAGCGAAGCTCAATGAGTATTCTAGCAAGTTCACGATGAGTGCATGTCTCTCTCAAAAGGTGTGCAGAAAGGATGACTGTGACACAAAAAAATACTCCTATAATACACGACTCTCCAAGCAAAGACACATATCATGTGGTGAATAAAAATATAGCTCCAAGTAATGTTACCGATGGATTGAAGACGAAAGAGGGGATGCCTTCCCGGGGGATCCCCAAGCTTAGGCTTTTTGGTGTCCTTGAATTTGGCTTGGGATGCCTTGGGAATCCCCAAGCTTGAGCTCTTTCCACTCTTTATCCCTTTGTCCATGAGAACATCACCCAAAACTTGAAAACTTCACAACACAAAACTTAAAGAGAAACTCGTGATATCATTAGCACTAGAAAACAAACTACCACCTCTTTAGGTACTGTAAAAAACTTGACTTATATTTATATTGGTGTTATATTACTGTATTATCACTTTTCCATGGCTAGTACCCCCCGATACTATCCATAGTTTCATCAAAATAAGCAATCAACACAACAAAAACAGAATCTGTCAAAAATAGACCAGTCTGTAGCAATATGTATACTTCGTATACTTCTGTTATCTCAACAATTCTGAAAATTACGACAATTTGGGAAATTGGCATATCAAGCGGAAGCAAAAAGAATCAACTCAAAAGCTCTTTCTGGATAAAAATGAAAAATAGTTTCGTGAGCGAAAAGTTTCTGTCTTTTTCCAGCATGATCAAACAACCATCACCAAAACTAGTCATAAAGGTTTTACTTGGCTCAAACACAAAAATAAACACAAAAAACACAATCATAACAGAATTATGATGGTGTGGACGCAACAAAACAGACAGCAAAAAAGCAAAGATAAATTCATTGAGTTGCCTCCCAACAAGCGCTATTGTTTAACGCCCTTAGCTAGGCATAAGGCGAAAGAATCACATATCGTCGTCTTTGGTACTCAAACCATAAGTAGCCCTCATCATGGATTCATAAGGCAATCTTATTTTCTTTCTAGGAAAATGTTCCATGCCCTTCTTTAATGGAAATTGAAATCTAATATTCCCTTCCTTCATATCGATCACATCACCAATAGTCCTTAGGAAAGGTCTACCAAGAATGATAGGGCAGGTAGGATTGCAATCAATATCAAGCACAATGAAATCTACGGGTACATAGTTCCTATTTGCAATAATAAGAACATCATTGATCCTTCCCATAGGTTTCTTAACAGTAGAATCCGCAAGATGCAAATTAAGAGAGCACTCATCAATCTCATTGAAGCCTAGAATATCACATAAAAACATTGGAATCGCGGAAACACTAGCACCCAAATCACACAAAGCATTGCATTCATAGTTTTTGATCTTGATTTTGATAGTAGGTTCCCACTCATCATGAAGTTTTCTAGGAATAGAAACTTCCAATTCAAATTTCTCGTCAGGAGATTTCATCATAGCATCGACGATATGATCGGTAAAGGCCTTGTTTTGGCTATAAGCGTGTGGAGAGTTTAGCATGGATTGCATCAAGGAAATACATTCAATCAAAGAGCAACTATAATAATTGAATTCCTTGATATCCAAAGTATTAGTTTCATTACTACTCAAAGTTTTGATATCCTCTACTCCACTTTAAATGCTTTTAGCATCAAGATAGATGGACTCCGAATCATTGGGGCGTTTTTCAACCAAAGTGGATTCTTATCCAGCCCCATCATCATTAGGTTTCACACTAGAAAACAAGGATTCAATGGGAGTCACACCAAGCACTTTAAGATCTTCGTGATTCTCATCACGAGAACACACCTTTTTAAGCCATTCATGTCTAGCACGAATTTGGGCGGTTCTTTCTTTACTCTCATTCATGGAAAGACGCATAGCTTTCAAAGTTCCATCCATATTGATCTTGGGAGGAGAACATCTAACTTTAAAAATCATCAATTATGAGACATTCTATCAACGCTCCTAGCCAAATCATCAATAATGAGTAGTTTTTCTTCTATGGATGCATTGAAAATCTTTTGCGCGTTGATAAACTCTTTAATATTACTCTCTAGATCAGAGGGTAATTTATTGTAATTTCCATGAGCATTGTTGTAGGTGTTGCCAAAGTTATTAGAGGGATTACTAGGGAAAGGCCTAGGAATGTAGTTTCCTCTAAAAGCATTGTTGTTGCCAAAATTATTCCTACCAACAAAATTAACATCCAAGCTTTCATTGCTACTCTCAATCAAGGAAGACAAGGACATATCATTTGGATCTAAAGGAGCACCTTTACTAGCAAACAATTTCATTAACTCGTCCATCTTAGCACTCAACGAGTTAATTTCTTCTATAGCTTGTACTTTTTTACTAGTAGGTGACCTTTCAGTGTGCCACTGAGAATCGTTTGTCATGATATTGTCTAGGAGTTTTGTGGTTTATCCTAATGTGATTTCCATGAAGGTTCCACCAAAGGCGGAGTCCAAGATATTTCTAGAAGCAAAATTCAAACCAGCATAGAAGATTTGTATAATCATCTAAAGACTCAAGCCAAGAGCGGGACAATTTCTAATCATCAATTTCATTATCTCCCAAGATTGTGCAACATGTTCATGATCAAGTTGCTTAAAATTCATGATATCATTATAGAGAGAGATAATCTTAGCCGGCGGAAAATACTTGTATATATAAGCATCTTTGCACTTGTTCCAAGAATCAATACTATTTTTGGGCAAAGATGAAAACTGACTCCATGTGACAATAGACCTTCCCTTGCAACGGCACCAGAAGAATGCTGCTAGCACTTCCCGGTAACGAAACTAGAAGAATGTTGTTGACGGCCCACCAGCGTGTGGGATCGTAGCAGTTTTTGAGGGTAGAGTATTCGACCCAATTTGTTGATACGCCAAATGGAGGTGAGAGGATACTCTCGAGTATTAGCAGCTGAATATGTCAGATTCAACCACACCTGAAAGATTAGTATCTGCAAGCAATGTATCAACAGCAAAGTAGTATGATAACAACGGTGTCAAAAATGATATGTTGACTACAGACTATTCCTAACTGTCGTATCAATGGCGCCAGAAGTTGCCTCATTGACGGAAATTGTCCGTTCCCGTCAACGATCAGCGAACCAAAATTGTAGCAGGTAGCAGCAGTGTAACGAGTAACATCAGTGGCAAGGAACAGCAGTAGTGACAGCGGTACCAAGTAGCAACAGTATCAAGCGACAGTAGTAACAGCAGCAGCAAGTAGCAACAATAGTAACAACAGCAGAGCAAAGCAAGTAACAGCAGTAGTAGGACAAACTCGTAGGCAATGGGCCGGTGATTCGTTTGGATGATATTCATCATGCAACAGTTATAACACGGAGAGATATGTGGCTAGCTCCCGTTCGTCAATGTGATGTAGGCCTGCATTCCGTGTGTAGTCATACGTGCTTAGGGAAAAGAACTTGCATGGCATCTATTGTCCATCCCTCCCGTGGCAGCGGGGTCCAAAAGGATACTATGGGATATTAAGGTTCTCCTTTTAATAAAGAACCAGAACAACGCATTAGCACTTGGTGAACACATGAACTCCTCGAACTATGATCATCATCGGGAGTGGTTCTAGTTATTGTCACTCCGGGGTTGCCCGGTCATAACACATAGTAGGTAACTACAACTTGCAAGACCGGATCTAAAACACACATATATTGGTGACAACATAACAATTTCAGATCTGAAATCATGGCACTCGGGCCCTAGTGACAAGCATTAAGCATGGCAAAGTAGTAGCGACATCAATCTCAGAACATAGTGGATACTAGGGATCAATCCCCGTCAAAACTAACTCGATTACATGATAGGTCTCATCCTACTCATCACCGCCCAGCGAGCCTACGAATAGATTACTCACGAAAGATGAAGAGCTTCATGGAATTGGAGAGGGAAGAAGGTTGATGATGACGATGGCGACGATTTCCCCTTTCCGGAGCCCAAAAAGGACTCCAGAATTGTCCTCCAGATGAAGAACAGGATGTGGCGGCGCCTCCGTATCGCAAACGCGACGAAATCTTCTCTTCTGATTTTTTTCTGGGCGAAAGTGAATTTATAGAGGTGAGATTGGGGCGGCAGAGCCACGTGGGGCCCACAAGCTTGGTTGCCGCGGCCAGGGGGTGGCCGCGGCAACAGGGATTGTGGCCCACTGGCCCACCCCCTGTGGTGGATCTTGACCCAGGTATTTTTCATATTTTCCATAAAAATTCTCCGTAAATTTTCAGGACGTTCCGAGAACTTTCATTTATGCACAAAAACAACACCATGGCAATTCTGCTGAAAACAGCGTCAGTCCGGGTTAGTTCCATTCAAATCATGCAAATTAGAGTCCAAAACAAGGGTAAAAGAGTTTGGAAAAGTGGATACGACGGAGACGTATCAAACTCCCCCAAGCTTAAAACCTTGCTTGTCCTCAAGTAACTCAGTTGACAAACTGAGAGAGAAAGAAAAACTTTGACAAACTCTATTTGATCTTGTTGTTGCAACTATGTCTAACTCATAACCAGAATTTCAGCAAGATCACAAGTTATCCACATAAGCAAGTGACACAAAGGTCTCACGGTAAACTAATATCAATGGCATAATCAGCTAGCGAGCAAATAATAACGAGTTTCAAATACCAACAATTCAATAAAAACAAGCATGAAGCAATATGAATAGGTGGTATCTCGCTAGCTCTTTCTGAGACGGCAAAACATAAATGCAGAGCACTTTCAAAGATCAAGGGCTGACTAAACATTGTAATTTATAGCAACGAAGATCCAGTCATAGTCATACTCAATATCAATCAAAAGCAAAGCATAAAAATGACAAAGGTGCTCTCTAATTGGTGCTTATATAAGAAGAGGATGACTCAACAGGAAAATAAATAGACATGCCCTTCATAGAGGGAAGCATTGATTTGCAGAGGTGCGAGAGCTCAAGCTTTGAAAACAGAGATAATAATTTTGGGTGGCATGCTTTCATTGTCAACACAATGACCAAGAGTTCTCAATATCTTCCATGCTACTCATGCTATAGGCGGTTCCCAAACAGGAAAGTAAAGTTTTAACTCCCCCACCACCAATCAATCACACTCCACGGCTAGCCAAATCTCGGGTACCGTCCATACTAACATCAATCCGGGGGGAGTCTTGTTTTATAGTTATGTTTTCGATTTAATTACCGGCACCTTTCTCGTGAATGAGAGTGAATAAACACATGTCGAGGATAACACGCCTAGCATGGAAGATACCAATAGCCCCCTATCACCACATGAGCGGTTCGGGCATGCAAAACAGATTATTTCTTGAAGGTTTAGAGAATGGCACATGCAAATTTACTTGGAGCGGCAGGTAAATACCGCAAATAGGTAGGTATGGTGGACTCTCATGGGAAAACTTTGGGTTTATGGAAGTGGATGCACAAGCAGTATTCCGCTTAGTACAAATGAAGGCTAGCAAAAGACTGGGAAGCGACCAACTAGAGAGCCACAACAGTCATTAAGATGTAATGAGTTTGACTAACATGGAGTGCAAGCATGAACAGGATATAAATCACCATGAACACGGACATCATAGAGGCTATGTTGATTTTGTTTCAACTACATGCATGAACATGCGCCAAGTCAAGCCACTTGAAACATTCAAAGGAGAATACCATCCTATCATACTACATCATAGTCATCTCAAAATCTATGTTGGCATTCAAGACAAACTATTATAAGCTCCTAGCTAAATAAGCATGGCATCAGAAACTATGATCTCTAAGTTGTCATTGCAAACATGGTTCTCTCACAACAAAGCTGAATCTGGGACGACAAGCTAGTCATATTTACAAAAACAAAATAGATAGAGTTCATACCAGCTTTTCCAGTCTCAGTCACTTCATCATATATCATCATTATTGCCTTTCACTTGCACGATCGAACGATGTGAAGAATAATACGAGTTTTCATGCATTGGACTATTTTGAATCTGTAGGCAAACACAAAGGAGAAGACAAAGTAATATGGATCTTTGAAAGCTAAACAGGTATGCATGCAAGAGCCACTAAACATTGTAACCAATATCTTCTACCTTGACCCAAAGAAAAAGAAAACTATTTACACGGGAAAGCTCCCAACAAGCAAAAGAAGAAAGGAAAATCTTTTTGGGTTTTCTCAAAAGGACACAAAACAAGAAAATAAGAAGATGAAAATAAACTAGCATGGATAATACACTGGCAAAGTGTAAACACCGACGAACAAAGTAAAAGCATAAGAATGAATGTAAGGTCGGTGAGAACACGTACTCCCCCAAGCTTAGGATTTTGGCCTAGCTTGGTCTACTCCCAAGGCGGGAAATAACCAGCTCCGGGATACTCTGGAGAAGACTGTGGATGCCACTGTTGTGTGAGCTCCTCTGGCTCCCACTGATAAACTGGCGTCTGGTACTCGACCGACGGCTCGGGCACGGGCACCTGTGGTTGGGTCAAGCCCCAATATGCGTAGATGTCCGAGGGCATATTAATGTACCTGCTTGCATGAAGATCAAACAAAGAAGGAGCAGGCAAAGTAATAGTCTCTCGAGTACCCTGACTAAATACCAGGTTATAAATCATCTGTCTACTAGCATCTCTATCCAGAAAATCATGGTGAACCATGCTCTCATAATCCAGATATTTCTCAGGAAGAAGCATCTCTTCTTCCTCACGAAGTCTAATGGGTATCTCAAAGTGTCTAGCAAGATGAGTAGCATAGATACCTCCATAGACGACACCTTTGGAACGGTTTGTGTTCAACCGCTGAGCTACTATAGCACCTAGGCTATAAGTCTTAGTGCTATAAAGGCCTTCACGCAAAACCGCAAGGTCTGGAGAGCTAAGAGATCCAGCCTCCCCACATCCAATCAAACATTTTCCCACAAATAATGAGAAGTACCGAAGCACAGG
Organism: Hordeum vulgare subsp. vulgare; assembly: GCF_904849725.1. NCBI lineage: Eukaryota > Viridiplantae > Streptophyta > Magnoliopsida > Poales > Poaceae > Hordeum > Hordeum vulgare. Next base: position 382,337,127 of record NC_058522.1, on the reverse strand, counting down.
AAAATGTATGCTAGCAATTCTAGCGCGAGACACTTCTCTCTCCTCTCCAACAGCAATAGTACCTATGAAATCCTCCAAGTCCCGTGGACGAGGATCATGAATATCCCCAACATAAGGTAATTTGCATGCATTGCAAAAATCCTGTAGTGTCATGCACTGGGGGATATCATACAACATGAACTCAACCATGGGAGGATTCTTCCTCGGATAAAAGTTGAAGCTTTGAACGAAAATATTGGTGAGGAGGAGGTATTGTGAGCACTTATCTTCAACGAACACGGTAAGACCTGCGTTCTCCACCAAGTGATAAAAGTCTTCATAAAGCCCGGCGGCGCGAAAAAATTCATCACTTGGCCACTCATACGCTCGAACATCCGTGACTCGAGGGACCATGTACTTGGGGTGATTCTTCTCATCCTCCTTGGGGTTACAGCTTGAACAGTCTCTCAAGAACCTCCTCATGTTTTCCTTTTCTAGCTCTGAAAAATTCTGAAATTTTTAGAGACTTCGAAAGAAAAGTGAATAAAGATTATCCCAACTCGTAGCAACTACTCCCACTAGTGCCTAGAGACCGTATCACATGCTAAAACTACTTGGGACCAGCTAAAAACAACATTTCACGCTCAAGAACTGGGTCACCAAGGTAGCAAGAATACGCGAAGGATAAAGCACTAGAGCAAAAACTAATTGGACCAATGGAGGAGTCACTTACCAAGGAGTAATTTCCCCCAAAACGGTTCGGAGAATGGTGCTTTGAGCAAGGAGATCGAAAATCATAGCCAAATGACCAAGAACATGGGTTTGAGCTTCGAAACAATTTTTTCTGGAGGAAGAAGAAGAGGATAGGAGCTGGAATGAGTGGAGGGGGGCCCTGTGGGCCCCACAAGCCTGCTCCCTGCGGCCAGGGGGGTACCCCACGGTGACAGGGCTTGTGGCCCACTAGGGTGGCCCCCAGGCCAGCTCTTTGTCCCAGTATTTTTCAAATATTCCAGAAAAAAGCATACTAGATTTTCAGGACCATTGGAGAACTTTTATTTTCAAGGTCTTTTTTCCGGGACGCTAAAACAGAAAACAGGAAAAACTAAACTAAATCTATCATTTTTCTTCTGAGAAAAAGAAAGTGAAAGCTTAAAACAGAGGTATGTGACTCTTTGATTCATCCATGTCATGGTCATCGAAAGAAATCCGTCAATGGGGCTGATCAAATCCTTATGACAAAACTTTCTCGAATCGCAAGAGAGCACGGAGAATTTTCGAACAGCCACTAAGTCACCTCAATGGGGATATGAATATCCCCAACAAGCAAATCATACTTTATCTTGACACGAGGAATAGGGCATTCAAAGCTCCCAATAAGAATCGATTAAGTTTTTTCGATAGCATTGATGCAGTGTACTTAATATCGTTTCTTCGGAAGTGCACGGTATGCTCATTACCGTTGACATGGAAAGTGACATTGCCTTTGTTGCAATCTATAAAAGCCCCTGCAGTGTTTAAAAAGGGTCTTCCGAGGATGACAGCCATGGCATCGTCCTCGGGAATATCCAAGATAACAAATCTGTTAAGATAGTGGTGTTAGCAACCACAACAGGCACATCCTCGCAAATGCCAACAGGGAAAGCAGTTGATTTGTCGGCCATTTGCAGAGAAATTTCAGTGGGTGTCAACTTATCCAGTTCAAGTCTACGATAAAGAGAGAGAGGCATAACACTAACTCCGGCTCCAAGGTCACATAAGGCAGTTCTTACGTAGTTTCCTTTAATGGAGCAAGGTATAGTGGGCACTCCGGGATCACCAAGTTTCTTTGGAGTTCCACCTTTGAACGTGTAATTGGCAAGCATGGTGGAGATCTCAAGATCTGGTATCTTCCGTTTATTAGTCACGATAGCTTTCATGTACTTGGCATACGGAGACATTTTGAGCATATCAACTAACCACATCTGCAAAAAGACGGGTCTTATCATTTCAATGAAGTGCTCAAAATCCTCATCATCCTTTTTCTTGGATGGCTTAGGAGGAAAGGGCATAGGTCTCTGAACCCATGGCTCTCTTTCTTTACCATGCTTCCTAGCAGTGAAGTCATTCTTATCATATCTCTTAGGTTGTGGGTTATCAGGATTAACCGTAGGTTCAATCTCCACATCCTTATCATTGCTAGCTTGAGCATCATTATGAACATCACTATCCATATTGGCACCAGGTTCATGTTCATCACCAGATTGTGTTTCTGCATCAGACGCAGAAATATCATTTGGTTCTTCAGGTGTGACAGTATTTGGTGAACTAACCTGCAGGTTTCTATCATCCTTCTTCTTCTCCTTAGGATGACTCAGTGCATCTGCATTAATTCCTTGAGAATCTTGATCGATTTTCTTAGGATGAACTTCAGGATACAAAGGTTCCTGAGTCATTTTTCCTCCTCTAGTAATGACTTCGACAGAGTTGTCATTTAATTCATTGAGCAGGTCATTCTGATCATTAAGTACTTGTTCTACCTGAGTAGTAATCATAGAGGCATGTTTACTCAGAAGCTTCAGATCATTGACTTTCTGTCTACGCAAGCACTTAAATGGCTAAGCATACGAGTACTTTGTTCCAAATATCTGCTAACATAATCATTGAAACTCTGTTGTTTGGCAACAAAGTTGCCAAATTCATCAAAGCATAGGCTAGCAGGTTTATCAAAAGGAATATCACTCTCATCAAACCTACGTAGAGAATTTACATCCACTACCTGTATCGGGTTATCGAGACCATGGATCTCTTCGATAGGTAGTAGATTTTTGACATCTTCAGATCTAATACCTTTCTCTTGCATATATTTCTTGGCTTCTTGCATATCTTCGGGACTGAGGAATAGAATACCTCTTTTCTTTGGAGTTGTCTTAGGAGGTGTTTCGGGAATAGTCCAAGCATTATCGTTGATCAAGATGTTATTCAGTAGAGTCTCAACTTGTTCTACAGTTCGTTCCCTAAAAACACAACCGGCACAACTATCTAGGTGGTCTCTAGAGGCATCGGTAAGTCTGTTATAGAGGATATCAAGTATCTCGTTCTTCTTAAGAGGGTGATCAGGCAAAGCATTCTGTAGCTGGACGAGCCTCCCCCAAGCTTGTGGGAGACTCTCTTCTTTGAGTTGAGCAAAGTTGTATATTTCCTGCAAGGCAGCTTGCTTCTTCTTGGAAGGGAAATATTTCTCACAGAAGTACTAGATCATATCCTGGGGACTACTCACACATCCAGGATCAAGAGAAGTGAACCAGGCTTTAGCGTCATCCTTTAGAGAGAAAGGAAACAGCTTAAGGATATAGTAGTGGCGGATCTTCTCCTCACTAGTGAAAAGGGTGGCTATATCGTGTAGTTTGGTAAGACGGGCTACGACCGTGTTAGACTCATAATCGTGGAAAGGATCATATTTGACTAGAGAGATTATCTCAGGATCGACAGAGAATTCATAATCCTTATCGGTGATAAAGATAGGTGAAGTGGCAAACTTTGGGTCGTATTTCATCCTAGCTTTCAGAGATTTTTCCTTCCACTTGAGAAGTAATTTCTCAGCGTCATAGGCATCCTTACACGCAAGAAAATACTCAGCTATCTATCCCTCCGTAACATAACCCTCAGGTATATCAGGCAATTCATATCTAGGAGAGCTAGATCTAGCAGGAGCAAAAGCAGGTTCTATCTCAATAGTATCGGCAGTTTCAGAAGCATCACGAGCATTTGCAGTAACTCTAGCAATATGAGCATCAAGGAACACTCATAGTGGCACATCAGGCAAAGTAGCATCTCTAGCAGTATCAAGCATAGCATCATCAGGCAAAATAGCATCTCTAGCATCATCAGGCAAGGCAGTATCAAGCATAGCATCTCTAGCATCATCAGGCATAGTATCTCTAGCAGTATCAGGCATAGCATCAGGCATAGTATCAAGCATAGCATCATCAGGCATAGTATCAAGCATAGCATCTCTAGAAGTAGCATCATAAGCATCATCAAGCACAGGCGACATATCAAGATTTCTAGCACGAGATGATGAGGCAAACTTACCCATAACTGAAGGTGAATCAAGTGCAGAGCTAGATGGCAATTCCTTACCTCCCCTCGTAGTTGAGGGCAAGACTTTGATTTTCGGATCCTTCAGATTCTTCATAGTGATCAGCAGATATAAATCCCAAGTAACTCATAGAATATAGCAATACTTCCCCGGAAACGGCGCTAGAAAAATGTTGACTCCGTGTGACAACACACCATCCCTTGCAACGGAACCAGAAGGATGCTGCTAGCACTCCCCGGTAAAGAAACTAGAAGAATGTTGTTGACGGCCCACCAGCGTGTGGGATCGTAGCAGTTTTTGAGGGTAGAGTATTTGTCCCAATTTATTGATACGCCAAATGGAGGTGAGAGGATACTCTCGAGTATTAGCAGCTGAATATGTCGGATTCAACCACACCTGAAAGATTAGTATCTGCAAGCAAAGTATCAACAGCAAAGTAGTATGATAACAACGGTGTCATAAACGATCTGTTGACGGCAGACTATTCCTAACTATCGTATCAATGGCGCCAGAAGTTGCCTCGTTGACGGAAATTGTCTGTTCCCGTCAACGATCAGCGAACCAAAATTATAGCAGGTAGCAGCAGTGTAACGAGTAACAGCAGTGGCAAGGAACATCAGTAGTTACAACGGTAGCAAGTAGCAACAGTAGAAAATGACAGTAGTAACAGCAGCAGCAAGTAGCAACAATAGTAACAGCAGCAAAGCAAAGCAAGTAACAGCAGCAGTAGGACAAACTCGTAGGCAATGGGTCGGTGATTCGTTTGGATCAGATTCATCATCCAACAGTTATAACACGGAGAGATATGTGGCTAGCTCCCATTCGTCAATGTGATGTAGGCATGCATTCCATGTGTAGTCATACGTGCTTAGGGAAAAGAACTTGCATGACATCTATTGTCCATCCCTCCCGTGGCAGCGGGGTCCAAAAGGATACTACGAGATATTAAGGTTCTCCTTTTAATAAAGAACCAGAACAACGCATTAGCACTTGGTGAACACATGAACTCCTGAAACTATGATCATCACCGGGATTGGTTCCGGTTATTGTCACTTCGGGGTTGCCGGGTCATAACACATAGTAGGTAACTACAACTTGCAAGATCGGATCTAAAACACACATATATTGGTGACAACATAATAATTTAAGATCTGAAATCATGGCACTCGGGCCCTAGTGACAAGCATTAAGCATGGCAAAGTAGTAGCAACATCAATCTCAGAACATAGTGGATACTAGGGATCAATCCCCGTCAAAACTAACTCGATTACATGATAGCTCTCATCCTGATCATCATTGCCCAGCGAGCCTACGAATAGATTACTCACAAATGATGAAGAGCTTCATGGAATTGGAGAGGGAAGAAGGTTGATGATGACGATGGCGACTATTTCCCCTCTCCGGAGCCCAAAACGGACTCCAAATTTGTCCTCCAGATGAAGAACAGGATGTGGCGGCGCCTCCATATTGCAAACGCGACGAAATCTTCTCTTCTGATTTTTTTTTCTTGGCGAAAGTGAATTTATAGAGCTGAGATTGGGGCGGCAGAGCCACGTGGGCCCCACAAGCTTGGTTGCCGCGGCCAGGGGGTGGCCGCGGCAACTGGGCTTGTGGCCCACTGGCCCACCCCTCTGGTGGATCTTGGCGCAGGTATTTTTCATATTTTCCATAAACATTCTCCGTAAATTTTCAGGACATTCCGAGAACTTTCATTTCTGCACAAAAACAACACCATGGCAATTCTGCTGAAAACAGTGTCAGTCCGGATTTGTTCCATTCAAATCATGCAAATTAGAGTCCAAAACAAGGGCAAAAGAGTTTGGAAAAGTAGATACGACGGAGACGTATCAAAAACCAAGTTTTTGCTCGATCTCGCAACAAGAACGGAAATAGCTTCAATTTAATCACATCATTATCCACATCTTTCTTCTTTTGCATATCGCATAACTCAATGAAGGTATTAAGATGGTATGCGGCATCTTCACTAGGAAGGCCGGAGAATTGCTCTTTCATAACAAGATTCAGCAAAGCAGCATTGATTTCATATGATTCCGCACTAGTGGCGGGAGCAATCGGAGTACTAATAAAATCACTATTATTAGTATTCGAGAAGTCACAAAGTTTGGTGTTTTCGGTCATGGTGACTTCAGCAAGCAGACAAGCACACAAGCGAACAGAAAGCAAGCGAAAGAAAAGGGCGAACAAAAAAGGCAAATATTTTTGTAAATTTTTGTTTTTCAGAAGTGGGGGAGAGGAAAACGAGAGGCAAAAAAAGTAAATGCAAGAGATGAGTTTGCGACGGTTACTTGGATAAGCTTCACTTGATGCTCCTCGGCAACGGCGCCAGAAATTCTTCTTGCTACCTCTTGAGCTTGCGTTGGTTTTTCCCTTGAAGAGGAAAGGGTGATGCAGCACAATAGCAGTAAGTATTTCCCTTAGTTTGAGAAGCAAGGTATCAATCCAGTAGGAGTATCAACCCAAGTCTCCACCGTACCTGCGCAAAAACAGCAAACTTGCACCCAACGCTACAAAGGGGTTGTCAATCCCTTCACGATTGATTGCAAGGTGAGATATGAAGGCGGAAAATACAACAAAGTAAAAGTGTAAGGCTGAAAATATGATGTGAAGTAGACCCGGGGCCATAGTGTTCACTAGAGGCTTCTCTCATGATAGCAAATATTACGGTGGGTGAACGAATTACTGTCGAGCAATTGATAGAACCGCGCAAAGTCATGACGATATCTAAGGCAACGATCATACATATAGGCATCACGTCCGAGACAAGTAGACCGATACTTTCTGCATCTACTACTATTACTCCACACATCGACCGCTATCCAGCATGCATCTAGTGTATTGAGTTTATGACAAATAGAGTAACGCCTTAAGCAAGATGACATGATGTAGAGGGATAAATTCATGAAATACATATAAACCCCATCTCTTTACCCTTGATGGCAACAAGACGATGCTTGCCTCGCTACCCCTTCTGTCATTGGGTGAGGTCACCGCACGGTATGAACCCAAAACCAAGCACTTCTCCCATTGCAAGAATCATAGATCAAGTTGGCCAAACAAAACCCACAACTCGAAGAGAATTACAAGGATATGAAATCATGCATATAAGAGATCAGAAGAAACTCAAATAAGATTCATAGATAATATGATCATAAATCCACAATTCATCAAATCTCGTCAAACACACCAAAAAAGAAGATTACATCGGATAGATCTCCATGAAGATCATGGAGAACTTTGTATGGAAGATCCAAGAGAGAGAGGAATCCATCTAGCTACTAGCTATGGACCCGAAGGTCTATGGTGAACTACTCACGCATCATCGGAGAGGCAATGGTGTTGATGAAGAAGCCCTCCGTGTCCAAATCCCCCTCCGGCAGGTCACCAGAACGTGCCCTAGATGGGATCTTGCGGAGACAGAAGCTTGCGGCGGCGGAAAAGTATTTTTGTGGCTCTCTCCCATGGTTTTGGATTTTTCGGGAATGTATAGGCGGAAGAAGTAGGGCAGAGGAGCCACAAGGGGCCCACAAGCCTGCTACCCCTCCCCCTCCCAGGCCACGGCTAGGGGGCTTGTGGCCTCCCCTGGTGCCCTTTGCCTTGGTTCTCAAGCTCCCTGCGTATCTTCTGTTCCGAAAAAATCTTTTTGGAAGTTTTATTCCGTTTGGACTCCGTTTAATATTCTCCTCTGAAAAGGGTCAAAAACACGGAAAAAAAACAGGAACTGGCACTTGGCACTAAGTTAAAAGGTTTGTCCCAAAAAAGATATGAAAGGCATACAAAACATCCAAAGTTTGACAAGATAATAACATGGAACCATCAAAAATTATAGATACGTTGGAGAATTTGGATGTTTTATATACCTTTTATATCTTTTTTGGGACTAACTTATTAACTCAGTGCCAAGTGCGAGTTCCTGTTTTTTCCGTGTTTTTGACCCTTTTCAGAGGAAGATTTGAAACGGAGTCCAAACGGAATAAAATCCCCGAAAAGATTTTTTCCGAAACAGAAGAAGATCGGGAGACTTGAGAACCAAGGCAGGGGGTCCCCAGGGACCCCACAAGCCCCCCAGCCCCGGCCAGGGGGGAGGCTAGGCCTCACGGGCTTGTGGGCCCCCTGAACCTCCTCTTCCCTAGGTTTTGTGCCTATATATTCCCTAAAATCCCAGAAAAAAATTAGGAGATCATCGAAAGTACTTTTCCAACGCCGCAAGCTTCTGTCTCCGCAAGATCTCATCTAGGGCACGTTCTGGTGCCCTGCTGGAGGGGGGACTCGGATATGGAGGGCTTCTTCATCAACACCATGACCTCTCCGATGATGCGTGAGTAGTTCACCATAGACCTACGGGGCCATAGCTAGTAGCTAGATGGCTTCTTCTCTCTCTTGGATCTTCAATACAAAGTTCTCCATGATCTTCATGGAGATCTATCCGGTGTAATCTTATTTTGCAGTGTGTTTGTCAAGATCCGATGAATTGTGGATTTATGATCAGATTATCTATGAATCTTATTTGAGTTTCTTGTGATCTCTCTTATGCATGATTTCATATCCTTGTAATTCTCTTTGATTTGTGGGTTTTGTTTGGCCAACTAGATCTATGATTCTTGCAATGGGAGAAGTGCTTGGTTTTGGGTTCATACCGTGCGGTGACCTCACCCAGTGACAGAAGGGGTAGCAAGGCACGCATCGTGTTGTTGCCATCAAGGGTAAAAAGATGGGGTTTTCATCATTGGTTTCAGATTATCCCTCTACATCATGTCATCTTGCTTAAGGCGTTACTCTGTTCGTCATGAACTTAAAACACTATATGCATGCTGGATAGCGGTCGATGTGTGGAGTAATAGTAGTAGATGCAGAAAGTATCGGTCTACTTGTCTCGGACGTGATGCCTATATGTATGATCATTGCCTTAGATATCGTTACGACTTTGCGCGGTTCTATCAATTGCTCGACAGCAATTTCTTCACCCACCGTAATACTTGCTATTTTGAGAGAAGCCTCTAGTGAACACTATGGCACCCGGGTCTATTCCACACCATATTTTCAGCCTTACACTTTTACTTCGTTGCACTTTCCGCCTTCAGATCTCACTTTGCAATCAATCTTGAAGGGATTGACAACCCCTTTATAGCGTTGGGTGCAAGCTCTTTTGTGTTTGCACAGGTACTCTCGACTTGACGAGATTCTCCTACTTGATTGATACCTTGGTTCTCAAACTGAGGGAAATACTTATTGCTCCTATGCTGCATCGCCCTTTCCTCTTCAAGGGAAAAACCAACGCAAGCTTAAGAGACGATAGAAGGTCTTTGTCGCCGTAGCCAAAGAATTTCTGGCGCCGCTGCCAGGGATAGCAACGTATCAGGGCACGGCTTACCGAGAGTGTCGAGGAGGAAGGGCTCGTCGGGAGGAAGATGGGGTCGATGGAGAGGTGCTGCAGAAGAAGGTCACCGTAGTGGAAGAAGAGGAAGAAGGGGGTCGATGTCGCGCCGACGATGCCGAGGCTCCCTGCGCTTGATCTTGTCGGGGATGGAACTCCCGCAGCCACCGCGTGCTCCTGGACCGGTTGGGGAAGAAGAAGGGGCGATGATCTTCCAGCGGCGAGCTTACCAGGGGCCGGCCATGGCGGATGCTCTGCTCGGGAATGCCCCCGACGGCGCTAAAGAGGAGAGGAGGGGGGAAACGGGAGCCCTAGGGTTGCAGGGAGGCGACGGGCTCCTTATATGGTCTCGGGAGGCGAGCTAGGAGCCGCAAGATCAAGAGGGGGAAGGATCGGTGGGTGAGCTATAGTCGTACAGAGGATGACAACAGGAGGAAGGAGAAGAGGGACGCCGGTTGGGCCTGGCGCGCGAGAGAAGAGGCTCTCGGCCTGCGGGCAGGAGGAAGCCCATCTCGCTGGCGCCAGATAACAGGGAGAAAAACCAACAGGGTTTTTCTATTTAAAACGAAACCACAGCAAAAATAAATCACCTAGGACATACTGGGGTCCAAAAAAATAAAAATAAAATAACCCTGGTCATAAGGGAATTATGACCCAATTAAATAAAATACAAAGATGATTTTTGGAGCAAATAAAAATAATTACAAAACAGAATTAATTTAATATGTTTTGTAGATAAAACCAATGATGCCAAAGTTTTTGCAAACCCCAAGTCACATCTCCACATCCACAAGAAAAGGCACTAAATGATCTACATTTTAAAATCAGGTTTAAATCAACTCAAACGTGAGCTCACAAAATAGGGAGAAGGCTTCATTTGAATACTAGTTTTGAAAACACCCAAGTTGCATCCAAGGTTGGCAACCACCACATCATCACACCACACTCCACTCATGAAGGACCAAGCAACAACATCAACACAATGGAAATGACATGGATGCAATGAATGCCATGATGCAAAGGTGATGACACAAAACTAAGCCACATTAAATGATAACTCCATAGCATTACATCATGGTCCAAAATAGGAAAAGGTTTCCAAATATGGCAAGGATTACACTTGGGGCATTACACTATTATAGGTGTTGCGTCACCTTATTTTTGGGCCAGGCCCATGTAATTTCAAAATACCATAATATAGGCTATTTTTAGAGTTCGTATGTGTGGGAAAACCGAGTTTAGGGCTGTTTTCAGACCCCTCCTCCAAGGGTCACGAAATTGCCTCTCTATTCCCTCATATATACAGCCGTTAGGGCACCGTTTAGACTTGGGTTTTGTTTAGATTACAAGTTCGCCATAGCTGCAACTTTGCGTTTTTCGTTTGTGTTCTACGACCACACAAGGGCGTCACAGAACCCCACCTTCATCAATAAAGCTTTCCTCTTATATTCGCAATATCTTGATTGCAATCTTGGTTTCTTGCTTCTTCTTCGTTTGCGTGTAGGAAACAAGCCTTGTGGTCAGGTTGATCGTGCTCCGCTGTGATGAATAACCTCTCAGAGTTGGTTTAGCGATTGCTAAGGCGCGACGTCCTCACACGTTCGTAGTCGAACCGTCAAAGTCTACTCCACCCAAAACGATACACACAATCTCATCAAAAGACAAGGACAACTTTGCCTCTATCAGATGTGGTATGCTCCTATAATACCACAGTTGAAACGTTTATTCCAAAACAAAGAGCATGCCAAGTTGTTGCGATGTCACAAAGAAGACCGTAAGAAAGACACGATGTTGAGAGTACCCATTGATGGGTCGTAGTGTAGAAAAATCGAGAGGGAGTTCCCGGACTTTGCAGTTGACGCAAGGAACTTATGGTTTGCTCTAAGTACACATGGAATGAATCCTTTTGGGGGGTAGAGCTGCAGACATAGCACCTTGCATGTGACTCTATGTATCTATAACCTTCCTCCTTGTTTGTGCATGAAGCGAAAGTTCATTATGATGCCAGTGCTCATCCAAGGCCCTAAGCAACCAGGCTACAACATTGATGTGTACCTAAGGCCATTAGTTGAAGAACTTTTACACTTGTGGGATAAAAAAGGTGTGTGTGTGTGGGATAAGCACACACAGGAGGAATTTGACCTACGAGCGTTGTTGTTTGCAACCATCAATGATTGGCCTGCTCTTAGTAACCTTTCAGGATAGACAAACAAGGGATACAATGCATGAACACACAGTTTAGATGAGACAAAAAGTATATATTTGGATAAATATAAGAAGAATGTGTACTCGAAACATCATCGATTTCTTCCGATCGGGCATCTCTTAAGAAAGAAAGACAAGAATTTCGAAGGTGAGGTATATCACCGGAAGAAGCCTAGCCACCATACTGATGATGATATAATTTATATGGTCAGGCATTTAAAAGTAACCTTTGGAAAGGTTCCTCGTAGATAATCTATTCCGAATGACGCTAACGGACACGCACCCATGTGGAAGAAGAAATCTATATTTTGGGAGCTACTCTATTGGAAAGTCCTAGAGGTTTGCAATGCAATCTACGTGATGCACGTGACGAAGAATCTTTGTGTGAACCTGCTGTTGGGGAACGTTGCATGGGAAACAAAAAAATTCCTACGAACACGAAGACCTATCATGGTGATGTCCATCTATGAGTGGAGATTAGATCTACGTACCCTTGTAGATCGCACAACGGGAAGTGTTAAGAAACGCGGTTGATGTAGTGGAACATCTTCATGTCCCTCGAACCGTCCCACGAACCGTCCCTCGATCCGTCCCACGAACCGTTTCACGATCCGTCTCATGATCCGTCCCGATCTTGCGCCGAACGGACGACAACTCCGCGTTCAGCACACGTACAGCTCGATAACGATCTCAGGCTTCTTGATCCAGCAAAAGAGACGGATAAGTAGATGAGTTCTCTGGCAGCGTGAAGGCGCGCCGGTGTTGGTGATGAACTATTCCTGCAGGGCTCCGCCCGAGCTCCGCAGAAATCTAATCTAGAGGAAGAATTACGAGGTGTAGGTTTGAGTTGGACGTGGCAAAGTTGTGTCTCAAAAGCCCTAAACCTCTAGTATATATAGGAGGAGGGGAGAGGCAGCCCTAGGAAGCCTTGGCGCACTAAGGAGTCCTCCTTGGGTCGGCCGAAGTGGGAGAGAGGGAGGAGTCCTTCTCCAATCCCACTTGGATTAGGACTCCTTCCTTATTTTCCCACCTCTTTTGGATTTTCCACTTTTTCCTCATGGGATTTCCTTGGATGACTTTGTTAGCCCATTATACCTTACTGTACATCCAATAAACCCACGTGGACCCCTTGGGGCGTGGTGGGCCCTCCCAGTGGGCCCCTGGAACCCATTCATCACTCCCGGTACACTGCCGGCAATGCCCGAAAACTTTCCGGAATCCAAACACCAACTTCCTATATATCAATCTTCATTTCCGGACCATTCTGGAAACCCTAGTGACGTCCGAAATCTCATCCGGGACTCGGAACAACCTTCGCTCACCAACACATATAACTCAACTATACTAAAACACTATCGAACCTTAAGTGTGCAGACCCTGCGGGTTCGAGAACATGTAGACATGACCCGGGACACTCCTCGGTCAATATCCAATAGCGGGACCTGGATGCCCATATTGGATCCTACATATTCTACGAAGATCTTCTCGGTTGAACCTCTGTGCCAAGGATTCATATAATCCCGTATAACATTCCCTTTGTCCTTCGGTATGTTACTTGCCCGAGATTTGATCGTTGGTATCCCTATACCTATTTCAATCTCGTTACCGGCAAGTCTCTTTACTCGTTCTGTAATACAAGATCCCCATGACTCACACTTGAGTCACATTGCTTGCAAGGCTTATATGTGATGTTGTATTACCGAGTGGGACCCGAGATACCTCTCCGTCACACGGAGTGACAAATCCCAGTCTTTATCCATGTTAACTCAACGGACACCTTCGGAGATACCTGTAGAGCACCTTTATAGTCACCTAGTTACGTTGCGATGTTTGATACACACAAGGTATTCCTCCGGTGCCAGTAAGTTACATGATCTCATGGTCATAGGAATGAATACTTGACACGCAGAAAACAATAGCAACAAAATAACACGATCACATGCTACGTTTATAATTTGGGTCTTATCCATCACATGATTCTCCTAATGATGTGATCCAGCTATCAAGTGACAACACTTGCATATGGCCAGGAAACCTTGACCATCTTTGATCAAGGAACTAGTCAACTAGAGGCTCACTAGGGACAGTGTGTTGTCTATGTATCCACACATGTATTTGAGTTTCCAATCAATACAATTCTAACATGGATAACAAACGATTATTATGAACAAGGAAATGTAATAGTAAATAATTTATTATTGCCTCTAGGGCATATTTCCAACAGTCTCCCACTTGCACTAGAGTCAATAATCTAGTTCACATCACCATGTGATTTTAACGAATCCAACACCCATATATTTCTGGGGTTTGATCACGTCTTGCTCGTGAGAGAGGTTTTAGTCAACGGTTCTGAATCTTTCAGATCTGTGTGCGCTTTACAAATCTTTATGTCATCTTATAGATGCTGCTACTAATTGCTATTCGGAAATACTCCAAATATCTACTCTACTATACAAATCCATTTTACTACTCAGAGTTATTCGGATTAGTGTCAAAGCTTGCATCGACGTAACCCTTTACGACGAACTCTTTAATCACCTCCATAATCGAGAAAAATTGCTTAGTCCACTAGTTACTAAGGATAACTTTGACCGTTGTTTTAGTGATTCAATCATGGATCACCTTTTGTACCCCTTGGCAGAGTCATGGCAAGGCACACATCAGGTGCAGTACACAGCTTGGCATACTTTAGAGCCTACGGCTAAGGCATAGGGGACGACCTTCGTCCTTTCTCTTTCTTCTACCGTGGTCGGGCTTTGAGTCTTTACTCAAATTCACACCTTACAACACAACCAAGAACTCCTTCTTTGCTGATCTATTTTGAACTCCTTCAAAAACTTGTCAACGCATGCATTTCATTGAAAGTTCTATTTAGCGTTTTGATCTATCTCTATAGATCTTGATGCTCAATGCTTCAAGTAGCTCCATCCAGGTCTTCCTTTCAAAAAATCCTTTCAAACAACCTTTTATTCTTCACAGAAATTCTACATTACTTCTGATCAACAATATGTCAACCACATATACTTATCAGAAATTCTATAGTGCTCCCACTCACTTCTTTGGAAATACAAGTTTCTCATAAACCTTGTACAAACCCAAAAGCTTTGATCATCTCATAAATTCCAAGTCCGAGATGCCTGCACCAGTCCATAGAAGGATCGTTGGAGCTTGCACACTTCTTAGCATCCTTAGGATCGAAAAAACATTCTGGTTGTATCACATACAACCTTTCCTCAAGGAAACCGTCGAGGAAACAATGTTTTAGCATCCCATGTGCAATATTTTATAAATAATGCAGCAACTAGTAACTTAATTCCAACAGACTTTTAGCATCGCTACGATTGAGAAAGTCTCATCATAGTCAACTCTTTGAACTTGTCGATAACATCTTTGCGACAAATCGAGGTTTTCTTAATAGTGACTTTTCACCATCATCGTCTGTCTTTATTTTAAAGATCCATCTTTACTTAACAGTCCTACGACCATCAAGTAGTTCTTCCAAAGTCTACACTTTGTCTTCATACATGGATCCTCTCTCGGATTTCATGGCCTCCAACCATTTGTCGGAATCCGGGCCCACCATCGCTTCTTCATAGCTTGTAGGTTCATTGTTGTTCAACAACATGACCTCCAAGACAGGGTTACCGTACCACTCTGTAGTAGTACGCGACCTTGTCGACCTACGAGGTTTGTACTAACTTGATCCGAAGCTTAATGATCACCATCATCGGTTTCCACTTCAATTCGTGTAGGCGACACACGAACATCTTCCTGCGCCCTGCTACACACTGGTTGAAGTGACGGTTCACTAACCTCATCAAGTTCCACCACCCTCCCACTCAATTATTTCGAGAGAAAACTTTCCTCGAGAAAGGACCCATTTCCAGAAACAAACACTTTGCTTCCGGATCTGAGATAGGAGATGTATCCAACTATCTTGGATATCCTATGAAGATGCTTTTATCCGCTTTGGGTTCGAGCTTATCAGACTGAAACTTTTTCACATAAGCGTCGCAGCCCCAAACTTTCAAGAAACGACAGCTTAGGTTTCTCCAAACCATAGTCTATACTGTGTCATCTCAACGGAAATACGCAGTGCCCTATTTAAAGTGAATGCAGTTGTCTCTAATGCATAACCCATAAACGATAATGGTGATTCGATAAGAGACATCATAGTATGCACCATATCAAATAGGGCGTGGCTATGATGTTCCGACACACCATCACACTATGATGTTCTAGGTGGCATGAATTGTGAAACAATTTCCACATTGTCTCAAGTGTGTACCAAAAGTCGCAACTCAGATATTCATCTCTATGATCATATCATAGACAGTTTTACCCTCTTGTCATGACAATCTTCACTCTGAAATAGCCTTTAACTTTTCAATATTTCAGCTTTGTGATTCATCAAGTAAATACTCCTGTATCTACTCAAGTCGTCAGTGAAGTAAGAACATGATGATATCCACTACGTGCCTCAACACTTATTGGACTGCACACATCAAAAATGTATTACTTCCAACAAGTTACTCTCTTGCTCCATGTGGTATGATTTTGCATGCCTCAAGTGATTCAAAATCAAGTGAGTCCAAACAATCCATCTGCATGGAGTTTCTTCATGCGTTTATACCAACAGGTATGGTTTGCATGTCTCAAACATTTCAAAAATGAGTGAGTACAAAGATCCATCGGCATGGAGCTTCTTCAGGCATTTTACACCAACATGACTCAATCGGCAGTGCCACAAGTAAGTGGTACTATCATTATTACTTTGTATCCTTTTGTCACCAATATTATGAACATGTGTAACACTACGATCGAGATTCAATAAACCATTGAAGGTAATTATTTAAGCAAATAGAATAACCATTATTCTCTTTAAATGAATAATCGTATTGCAATAAACACGATTTAATCATGTTCATGCTCAACGCAAACACCAAATAACAATTATTTATGTTTAACACCAATCCCGATGGTAGAGGGAGCGTGCGATGTTTGATCACATCAACCTTGGAAACACTTCCAACACGTATCATCACCTCGCCTCTAGTTAGTCTCCGTTTATTCTGTAGCTTTCATTTCGAGTTACTAATTACTTAGCAATCGAACCGGTATCTAATACGCTCGTGCTACTAGGAGTAGTAGTAAAGTACACATCAATATCATGTATATTAAATATACTTTTGTTGACTTCGTCAACCTTCTCATCTACCAAGTATCTAGGGTAGCTCCGCCTCAGTGACCGTTCCCCTCATAACAGAAGCACTTAGTCTCGGGTTTGGGTTCAATCTTGGGTTTCTTCAATAGAGCAGCAACTGGTTTTCCGTTTCATGAAGTGTCCCTTCTAGCCCTTGCCCTTCTTGAAACTAGTGGTTTTACTAACCATCAACTATTGATGCTCCTTCTTGATTTCTACTTTCATAGGGTCAAACATTGTGAATCGCTCAAGGATCATCATATCTATCCTTGATATGTTATAGTTCATCACAAAGCTCTAGCAGCTTAGTGGCAGTGACTTTGGAGAACCATCATTATCTCATCTGCATGATTAACTCCCACTTGATTCAAGCGATTGTTGTACTCAGACAATCTGAGAACATGCTCAACGATTTGAGCTTTTCTCCTTTACTTTGTAGACAAAGAATCTTGTCGGAGGTCTCATACCTCTCAACAAGGGAACGAGCATGAAATCTCAATTTAATCTCTTAGAACATCTCTTATGTTCCGTGACATTTCAAAACGTCTTCAGCGCCTTGCTTCTAAGCCATTTAAGTATTACGGACTGAACTATCACGTAGTCATCAAAAACATGTATGTCAGATGTTTGCAACATCCACAGACGATGCTCGAGGTGCAGCACACCGAGTGGTGCATTAAGGACATAAGCCTTCTGTGCAGCAATGAGGACTATCCTCACTTTCACGGACTCAGTCCGCAAAGTTGCTACTATCATCTTTCAACTAAATTTTCTCTAGGAACATATAAAAACAGTAGAGCTACAGCGCAAGCTACATCATAATTCGCAAAGACCTTTTGACTATGTTCATGATAATTAGTTCAATTAATCATATTACTTAAGAACTTCTACTCAAAAAATACATCTCTCTAGTCATTTGAGTGGTACATGATCCAAATTCACTAACTCAAGTCTGATCATCACATGAGTTGAGAATAGTTTCAGTGGTAAGCATCTCTATGCTAATCATATCAACTATACGATTCATGCTCGACCTTTCGGTCTCATGTGTTCCGAGGCCATGTCTGCACATGCTAAGCTCGTCAAGTTTAACCCGAGTGTTCCGCGCGTGCAACTGTTTTGCACCCGTTGTATGTGAACGTTCAGTCTATCACACCCGATCACCACGTGGTGTCTCGAAACGACAAATTGTCGCAACGGTGCACAGTCGGGGAGAACAGAATTTCATCTTGAAATTTTAGTGAGATATCACCTTATAATGCTACCGTCGTTCTAAGCAAAATAAGATGCATAAAAGGATTAACATCACATGCAATTCATAAGTGACATGATATGGCCATCATCTCGTGCATCTTGATCTCCGTCACCAAAGCACCGACATGATCTTCTTGTCACCGACGCCACACCATGATATCCATCATCATGATCTCCATTATCGTGCCGCCATTGAGGTTGTCGTGCTATCTATGCTATTACTACTAAAGCTACGACCTAGCAATATAGTAAATGCATGTGCAAACACAAACATTACTTTAAAGACAACCCTATGGCTCCTTCCGGTTGCCGTAGCATCGACGTGCAAGTCGATATTAACTATTACAACATGATCATCTCATACATCCAATATATCACATCACGTCATTGGCCATATCATATCACAAGCATACCCTGCAAAAACAAGTTAGACGTCCTCTCATTTGTTGTTGCATGTTTTACGTGGCTGCTATGGGTATCTAGTATGATCGCATCTTACTTACGCAAAAAACCACAACAGAGATGTGCAAATTGCTATTTAACCTCTCCAAGGACCGCCTCGGTCAAAACCAATTCAACTAAACCAGTCATCTTTATGCAACGAGGTTGCATGTCAACCGACGAAACCAGTCTCTCGTAAGCGTACGAGTTATGTCGGTCCGGGCCGCTTCAATCAAACAATACCGCCAAATCGAGAAAAGACTAAGGAGGGCAGCAAATCAAACATCACCGTCCACAAAACCTTTTGTGTTCTACGCGAGATAACATCTACGCATGAACCTAGCTCATGATGCCACTGTTGGGAACGTTGCATGGGAAACAAAAAGTTTCCTATACACACGAAGACCTATCATGATGATGTCCATCTACGAGTGGAGATTAGATCTGCGTACCCTTGTAGATCACATAGCATGAAGCGTTAAGAAACGCGGTTCATGTAGTGGAATGTATTCACGTCCCTCGAACCGTCCCACGAACCGTCCCACGATCCGTCCCACGAACCGTCTCGCGATCCGTCCCGATCTAGCGCCGAACGGACGGCACCTCCGCGTTCAGCACACGTACAGCTCGATGATGATCTCAGCCTTCTTGATCCAGCAAGAGAGACGGATAAGTAGATGAGTTCTCCAGTAGCGTGACGGCCCGCCGGTGTTGGTGATGAACTATTCCTGCAGGGCTCCGCCCGAGCTCCGCAGAAATCTAATCTAGAGGAAGAACTACGAGGTGTAGGTTTGAGTTGCACGTGGCAAAGTTGTGTTTCAAAAGCCCTAAACCTCTAGTATATATAGGAGGAGGGGAGAGGCAGCCCTAGGCAGCCTTGGCGCACCAAGGAGTCCTCCTTGGGTCGGCCGAAGTGGGAGAGAGGGAGGAGTCCTTCTCCAATCCCACTTGGATTAGGACTTTTTCCTCATGGGATTTCCTTGGATGACTTTGTCAGCCATTTATACCTTATTATACATCCAATAAACCCACATGGACCCCTTGGGTTGTGGTCGGCCCACCCAGTGGGGCCCCGGAACCCATTCGTCACTCCCGGTACACTCTTGGCAATGCCCGAAAACTTTCCGGAATCCAAACACCAACTTCCTATATATCAATCTTCGTTTCAGGACCATTTTGGAAACCCTCGTGACGTCCGTGATCTCATCCGGGACTCCGAACAACCTTCGGTCACCAACACATATAACTCAACTATACTAAAACACCATCGAACCTTAAGTGTGCACACCCTGCGGGTTCGAGAACTATGTAGACACGACCCGAGACACTCCTCGGTCAATATCCAATAGCGGGACCTGGATGCCCATATTGGATCCTACATATTTTACGAAGATCTTATCGGTTGAACCTCTGTGCCAAGGATTCATATAATCCCGTATAACATTCCCTTTGTCCTTCGGTATGTTACTTGCCCGAGATTTGATCGTCGGTATCCCTATACCTATTTCAATATCATTATAGGCAAGTCTCTTTACTCGTTCCGTAATACAAGATCCCCGTGACTCACACTTGAGTCACATTGCTTACAAGGCTTATATGTGATGTTGTATTACCGAGTGGGACCCGAGATACCTCTCCGTCACACGGAGTGACAAATCCTAGTTTTGATCCATGCTAACTCAACGGACACCTTCGGAGATACCTGTAGAGCACCTTTATAGTCACCCAGTTACGTTGCAACGTTTTATACAGACAAGGTATTCCTCCAGTGCCAGTAAGTTACATGATCTCATGGTCATAGGAATGAATACTTGACACGCAGAAAATAATAGCAACAAAATAACATGATCACATGCAACGTTTATAATTTGGGTCTTGTCCATCACATGATTCTCCTAAAGATGTGATTCCATTATCAAGTGACAACACTTGCCTATGGCCAGGAAACCTTGACCATCTTTGATCAACGAACTAGTCAACTAGAGGCTCACTAGGGACAGTGTCTTGTCTATGTATCCACACATGTATTTGAGTCTCCAATCAATACAATTCTAGCATGGATAATAAACGATTATTATGAACAAGGAAATATAATAATAACTAATTTATTATTGCCTCTAGGGCATATTTCCAACACCCTCTAGGCTTCTTGGGTGTGTATGGGAAGACAAAAGATATGTTAGAGTACATATATATAGCCATGTAATCTTTTCATATTTACGCTATTGTATAAGGGGTTTCCTGCATATCCTACACATGTACATGTATATATACCATCCTATGGCCTCATGGGAATACGAGTTGCTTCTGTAAGATCGAAGGCTTGGTCCTAGTATGCTTGTGGTTGACTGAGTTTCTTTGGTAAAAAGAGAAAAAGAAAGAAAAAAATGTCTACACTATCGGGCTATATTGCAGTCCCTTGCTTCCCGGTGACTCATGTGGCTGTGTTGGTAGCTCTTCGGCTCCTCCTCCTACGAGCTTGATATCAGTTGTGCTTCCCCGGCAACGGCGCCACAAATGCTTCTGCTACTGCAACAAAAGACCTTCCAATGGCGCCAGAAATAGGCACGTGGACGGGAGAATACTTGGCTTGATCCTTCTACTGCGGCTACGCCTTAAGGGACTTCCTAGGCAAGTATGCAAAGGATTTCCCCCGTGGCCTTGGAGCCTTGCGTTGGTGTTCCCTCGAAGCGGAAAGGGTGATGTAGCGTAGCGGTGGTAAGTATTTCCCTCAGTTTGAGAACCAAGGTATCAATCCAGTGGAGGAGTATCTCAAGATTCTGCACAAACACAAAAGCTTGCTCCCAACGCTATGAAGGGGTTGTCAATCCCTTATAGATTGTTTGCCAAGTGAGAACTGAAAGCAACAAAGTAACAAAGCAAAGTAAAAGCGGAGGTGCAAACGATGGATGTGAATAGACCCGGGGGGCGTAGTGTTTACTAGTGGCTTCTCTCATGAAAGCAAGTAGACGGTGGGTGAACAAATTACTGTCGAGCAATTGATAGAACCGCACAAAGTCGTGACGATATCTATGCAATGATTATATCTATAGGCATCACGTCCAAAAAAATTAGACCGATTCTTTCTGCATCTACTACTATTACTCCACACGTCGACCGCTATCCAGCATGCATGTAGTGTATTAAGTCCATAAGAACAGAGTAACGCCTTAAGCAAGATGACATGATGTAGAGGCATAATCTGAAACCAATGATAAACCCCCATCTTTTTACCCTTGATGGCAACTACTTGATGTGTGCCTTGCTGCCCCTACTGTCACTCGGAAAGGTCACCACATGGTAGAACCCAAAACCAAGCACTTCTCCCATTGCAATAATCATAGATCTAGTTGGCCAAACAAAACCCAAGACTCGGAGAGACTTACAAGGATATCAAATCATGCATATAAGAAATCAGCAAAGACTCAAATATATATCATAGATAATCTGATCACAAATCCACAATTCATCGGATCTCGACAAACACATCACCAAAGAAGATTACATCGGATAGATATCCATGAAGATCATGGAGAACTTTGTATTGAAGATCCAAGAGAGAGAAGAAGACATCTAGCTACTAACTACGGACCCGTAGGTCTGAAGTGAACTACTCACGAGTCATTGGAGGGGCGATGATGATGATGAAGAAGCCCTCCAACTCCAAAGTCCCCTCCGGCAGGGTACCGGGAAGGGTCTCCAGGTGAGATCTCGCAGAAACGGAAGCTTGCGGTGGCAAAAAAGTATTTTCGAGGCCCCCCTGATTTTTTGCTGAATATTTGGGAATATATAGGCCAAGGATCTAGGTCAGGGGGCAGCCAGGGAGGACACAAGCCCTGACACCGCCGCCTCCCCCCTGGTGTCGGAGTGGGAGCTTGTGGGCTCCCTGGAGCCCACCTGGCTTGGCCCAAAGCCCCCCTGATCTTCATCTGTTCGGGAAAAACATTTGGGGTTTTTATTCCGTTTGGACTCCGTTCCAAAATCAGATCTGAAAATAGTCAAAAACACAGAAAATATAGGAACTGGCACTTGGCACTGAATTAATAAGTTAGTCCCAAAAAAGATATAAAAGGTACATAAAACATCCAAATAAGACAAGACAACAGCATGAAACCATCAAAAATTATAGATACGTTTGAGACGTATCAAGCATCCCCAAGCTTAACTCATGCTCGTCCTCGAGTAGGGAAGTGATAAAGAATGAATTTTTTATGCTTTCATGCTACCTAGCATAGATGTCCTTTGTAATTCCTCTTATGTGACGTGAGTGTTCAGATCCATTAGATTCAAAACAATAGTTTGCTATTGACGTGGAAACAATAATAATTCAAGCAAACTAGCAAGGTAATCATAAACTTTCAAAATAACAAGGCCAAAAGAAAGTTATCCCTACAAAAGAATATAGTCTGGCTATGCTCTATCATCATTGCACAACAAATTTAAATCATGCACAACCCCGGTATTGGCCAAGTAATTGGTTCACACCTTTACTTTCTCAAACTTTTTCAACTCTCACGCAATACATGAGCGTGAGCCATGGTTATAGCACTATAGATGGTGTGGAATGTGGTGGAGGTTGCAAGACAAAAAAGGAGAAGATAGTCACATTAACTAGGCATATCAATGAGCTGTGGAGATGCTCATCAATAGATATCAATGTGAATGAGTACGTATTGCCATACAAATGATGCACTAGAGCTACGAGTATGTGAAAGCTCTTAAACAAAACTAGTGGGTGTGCATCCAAGTTGCTTGCTCACGAAGACCTAAGGCAATTTTGAGGAAGCCTATCATTGGAATAACAAGCCAAGTTATAAAATGAAAATTTCTCACTAGCTATATGGTGGTGACAAGACGAAAAACTCTCAATCATGAAGATCATGGTGCTTAATATGCACAAGTGTGGAAAAAGTGGTAGCATTGTCCCTTCTCTCTTTTTCTCTCATATTATTTTTTATTTGGTGGGCTCTTTGGCCTCTTTTTTTGTGTGGGCTTCTTTGGCCTCTTTTATTTCCTCACATGGGACAATGCTCCATTAATGATGATCATCACACTTTCAACTCAAAACTTAGAGTAACGATGACTCTATATGGAATGCCTTCGGTAGTGTACCGTTGCAATGATCTAGCATGGCATAGACATCAATCGAAACATAATGCTAGCTATCTTATGATCATGCAATGGCAATGTAGACGTGGTGGCACATGTCATGGTGGTAGTTGCATGGCAACATATCTCGGAATGACTTTGAAAAAGCCATAGTAGGTAGGTATGGTGGCTGATTTGAGGGAGGCTAATGGTGGGTTTTGTGCACCGGCGAAAGTTGCACGGCACTAAGAAGATAGTGATGGTGGAAGGTGAAAGTGCATCTAAACCATGGACTCAACATTAGTCATGAAGAACTCATATACTTGTTGCAAAAGTTTTATTAGTAATCAAAACAAAGCATTCAACGCATACTCCTAGGGGAAGGGTTGGTAGGTATAAACCATCGCGCGATCCCAACCGCCACGCAAAGGATGACAATCAATATACTAATCATGCTCAGATTTCATCACATAGAGGTTCACCATACGTGCATGCTACGGGAATCACTAACTTCAACACAAGTATTTCTAGATCCACAACACCTTACTAGCATAACTTCAATATTACCATAACCACAACCCAAAACTAATTGAGATGAATCAAACTTCTCTAACTATTCAATGCACATGAAGGTGGAAGTTTTCGTATCCCTTTGGATAACTACCCCTTTTGAGACTACTTTCAAAGCATAGATCAACTACCAAGCCACGCACCACTATGCTCTAAAAGATATAAGTGAAGCACATAGAGAAAAAGTATCTAGCTCAAAAGATATAAGTGAAGCACATGTGAGCTGAATTGCCTACCAAAAGATATAAGTGAAGCTCGACAAAATCACGGTGTGTGCATGTCTCTCTCTCTAGGTGTGCAGCAAGGATGATTGTGACACAACAAAAATAAAAGACTCCTACGATACAAGACGGTCCAAGCAAAAACACATAACATGTGGTGAATAAAAATATAGCCCCAAGTAACGTTACCGATGGATTGAAGATGAGAGAGGGGATGCCTTCCCTGGGCATCCCCAAGCTTAGGCTTTTACAGCATCCTTGAATCTCTTGGGGTGCCTTGGGCATCCCCAAGCTTGAGCTCTTGCCACTCTTTATCTCTTTGTCCATAAGAACTTCACCCAAAACTTGAAAACTTCACAACACGAAACTTAAACAGAAACTCGTGATAACATTAGTACAAGAAAGCAAACCACCACTTCCATAGGTAATGTAGCAAACTTAAATTCTACTTGTGCTGATGTTGGGTTACTGTATTTTCAATCTTCCATGGCTAATACCCCCCGATACTATCCATAGTTTCATCAAAATAAGCAACAAAGACAACAAAAATAGAATCTGTTAACAGCAAACCAGTCTGTAGCAATCTGTATATTTCGTATACCACTGGTACTCCAAAAATTCTGAAAAATTACGACAGTCTGAAGAATTTGTGTAGCAATCAGCATCAGAAAGAATCAACTCAAAAGCTCTTACAAAAAAATGAAAATTGTTTTCGTGAGCAGAAAGTTTCTGTCTTTTCTAGCATGACCAAACGATCATCCCCAAGACTAATCATAACGGTTTTGCTTGGCACAAACGCAAAAAGAAACACAAAAAACACAATCGTAACAGAATTATGAAAGTGTGGAAAACACAAACCAGAAAGAAAAAGGATAGATTCGTTGGGTTGCCTCCCAACAAGCGCTTTTGTTTAACGCCCTTAGCTAGGCAAAAAGTGATGGAATCACGTATAGTCATCTTTGGTGCTCAAACCATAAGTATCCCTCATAATAGATTCATAAGGCAATCTTATTTTCTTCCTAGGAAAGTGCTCCATGCCCTTCTTTAAAGGAAATTGAAATCTAATATTCCCTTCCTTCATATCGATGATAGCACCAATAGTCCTTAGGAAAGGTCTACCAAGAATAATGGGACATGAAGGATTGCAATCTATGTCGAGTACAATGAAATCCACGGGTACATAGTTCTTATTTTCAACAATAAGAACATCATTGATCCTCCCCATGGGTTTCTTGACAGTAGAATCCGCAAGATGCAAATTAAGAGAACACTCTTCAATCTCATGAAAACCAAGAATATCACAAAAAGACTTTGGAATCGCGGAATTACTAGCACCCAAATCACACAAAGCATTGCACTCATAGTTTTTGATCTTGATTTTGATGGTAGGTTCCCACTCATCATGAAGTTTTCTAGGTATAGAGACTTCTAGTTTGAGCTTCTCTTGAAGAGATTTCATCATAGCATCTACGATATGCACGGTAAAGGCTTTGCTTTGGCTATAAGCGTGTGGAAAGTTTCCAACGGATTGCATCAAAGAAATGCATTCAAACAAGGAGCAATTATCATAATTGAATTCCTTGAAATCCAAAGTGGGAGTTCCATTACTACCCAAAATTTTGACTTCTTCTACTCCACTGTCCACACCTTTATCATCAAGATAGGTGGACTCTGAATCATTGGGGCGTTTTTCAACCAAAGTGGATTCATATCTAGCCCCTCCATAAGTAGGTTTGACATGCGAAAACAAAGATTCAAGAGGAGAAACACCAAGCACTTTAAGATCTTCGTGATTTGCATCACTAGAACGCACCCTTTTAAACCATTCATGTGTAGCGCGAATTTGGGCGGTTCTTTCTTTGCTCTCATTCATGGAGATACACATAGCTTTCAAAGTTTCATCCAAGTTGACCTTGGGAGGAGCGCATCTAACTTTGAAAGCATCAATATCACAAGACATCCTATCAATGCTCTTAGCCAAATCGTCTATTTTGAGTAGTTTTTCCTCTATGGACGCATTGAAAATCTTTTGAGAGTTGATGAACTCTTTGATATTACTCTCTAGATCAGGGGGTAATTTGTTGTGATTTCCATAAGTGTTGCTGTTGGAATTGCCATAATTGTTAGAGGAGTTACTAGGAAAAGGCCTAGGAACATAGTTTCCTCTAAAAGCATTGTTGTTGCCAAAATTGTTCCTACCAACAAAATTCACGTCCAAACTAGCGTTGCTACTCTCAATCAAAGAAGATAGTGGCATGTCATTAGGATCCACGGTAGCGTTTCTACTAGCAACCAAATTCATCAACTCGTCCATCTTAGCATTAAGCGGGTTAATCTCTTCTATAGCGTGCACCTTTTTGCTAGCAGGCGACCTTTCAGTGTGCCACTGAGAGTAGTTGGTCATGATATTGTCTAGGAGTTTTGTAGCGTCTCCTAACGTGATATCCATGAACGTTCCACCTGAGGTGCAGTCCAAGATATTGCAAGAAGCAAAATTCAAGCCAGCGTAAAAGATTTGTATAATCATCCACAAACTCAAGCCATGAGCGGGACAATTTCTAATCATAAGCTTCATCCTCTACCAAGATTGTGCAACGTGTTCATGATCAAGTTGCTTGAAATCCATGATATTATTACGTAAGGAGATGATCTTAGCCAGCGGAAAACACTTGGATATGTAAGCATCTTTGCACTTATCCCAAGAATTGATACTATTTTTAGGCAAAGAAGAAAACCAAGTTTTTGCGCGATCTCACAACGAGAAAGGAAAAAGTTTCAACTTAATCACGTCATTATCCACATCTCTTTTCTTTTGCATATCACAAAGCTCAACGAAGGTATTGAGATGGGATGCGGCATCTTCACTAGGAAGGCCAGAGAATTGATCTTTCATAACAAGATTCAACAAAGCTGCGTTGATTTCATACGATTCCGCACTAGTGGCGGGAGCAATCGGAGTACTAATAAAATCATTATTATTAGTGCTCGAGAAGTCACAAAGTTTGGTGTTTTCAGCCATGATGACTTCAACAAACAAACAAGCACAGAAGCAAGAGAGAAAACCGGCAAAGGGAAATGGCAAAGGCAAAAGAAAACGGCGAAGCAGAAAGGCAAATGAAAACGGAAAATGTGAAGTGGGGGAGAGGAAAACGAGAGGCAACTGGCAACAAAAGTAAATGCAAGAGAGGAGTTTGTGAGACCTACTTGGATAGATCTTGATTTCTCCTCCCCGACAACGGTGCCAGAAATACTTCTGATATCAGATGTGCTTCCCCGGCAACGGCGCCAGAAATGCTTCTGCTACTGCAACAAAAGACCTTCCAATGGCGCCAGAAATAGGCACGTCGACGGGAGAATACTTTGCTTGATCTTATGCTGCGGCTACGCCTTAAGGGACTTCCTAGGCAAGTATGCAAAGGATTTCCCCCGTGGCCTTGGAGCCTTGCGTTGGTGTTCCCTCGAAGCGGAAAGGGTGATGTAGCGTAGCGGTGGTAAGTATTTCCCTTAGTTTGAGAACCAAGGTATCAATCCAGTGGAGGAGTATCTCAAGATCCTGCACAAACACAAAATCTTGCTCCCAACGCTATGAAGGGGTTGTCAATCCCTTATAGATTGTCTGCCAAGTGAGAAGTCAAAGCAACAAAGTAACAAAGCAAAGTAAAAGCAAAGGTGTAAACGATGGATGTGAATAGATCCGGGGGGCGTAGTGTTTACTAGTGGCTTCTCTCATGAAAGCAAGTAGACGGTGGGTGAACAAATTACTGTCGAGCAATTGATAGAACCACGCAAAGTCGTGACGATATCTATGCAATGATTATATCTATAGGCATAATGTCCAAAACAAGTAGACCGATACTTTCTGCATCTACTACTATTACTCCACACGTCGACCGCTATCCAGCATGCATCTGGTGTATTAAGTCCATAAGAACAGAGTAACGCCTTAAGTAAGATGACATGATGTAGAGGGACAATCTCAAACCAATGATAAAAACCCCATCTTTTTTACCCTTGATGGCAACTACTTGATGTGTGCCTTGCTGCCCCTACTGTCACTGGAAAAGGTCACCACATGGCAGAACCCAAAACCAAGAACTTCTCCCATTGCAAGAATCATAGATCTAGTTGGCCAAACAAAATTATTTCGGGTGTTTATTCCGTTTGGACTCCATTCCAAAATCAGATCTGAAAAGAGTCAAAAACACAGAAAAAAAACAGGAACTGGCACTTGGCACTAAATTAATAAGTTAGTCCCAAAAAAGATATAAAAGGTACATAAAACATCCAAAGAAGACAAGATAACAACATGAAACCATCAAAAATTATAGATACGTTTGAGACGTATCAGAGCTCCACATATGATGATTGTCGCTCTACACCGACTCCTCTCGCGACTTTCATCGGTGAATGTCGCTCTTCCCCGTCACCTATTGCGACTTTCACCGGTTGTACTCGTGCATATGACTCCATCAACTGCGCTTTGTCCACGCGTCTTCCCTTGGTGCTTGGTGCTTGTCTGCACACGGCCTCGTCTTCTCCCCCAGCCTATGCCGACGATACTAGTCATGCTACACCGCCATATTTAGCGGCTTCCGCATGTGGTGGTGGTCGCTTCTCTCCTTGTGCCACTATGCCGCCAACTTCAGTTGTGTACTTCACCGAGGAGGAGATTGTGCGGCTTTGCGCCATGTTGATTGCCTCTGACTCTCTATTTTCAGGTGCGTCTACATTGACATCTTCACTTGCGCCCCTGACTGAGCAGGAGATTGGGCAATTTTGATATCTACTAGCTTCATATTATGGTTCTTCATCGATAGGGTCTGTTGGTTCTGCTACGGACTCTTATGGTATTGTGAGACCACGTCTACACAAGCAGGTACATGCATCTCCGTGGATTTTTGATACTCGAGCATCTTTTCATATGACTCATGATTCATCAACTCTGCCATCTACGCGACCTCTTGATTCTCCTGTTCATGTTCTTACTGCTGATGGTACTTCTCTCCCAGTTACTGACCGAGGCACTCTCAACACATCATCTTTTTATGTTCCCGATGTTTCTCATGTTCCCCGGCTTACCATGCAGCTCTTTTCTCATGGTCAAATTGTTGACTCTGGTTGTAGGGTATTCTTGACTTCGACTCGTGTTCATTTCTGGATCATCCAACTGGTGCACTTCTTGGTGCTGGCCCCCGGCGTCCTAACTCTCAGGGTATCTTAGAGCTTGACTGGCTTCACCTTTCAGCCACTACCACCGCAGCCAGTCTCTCCACCTTTGTTGCCTTGTCTACCAACTCTTTTCAGGAGTGGCAGCATCGCCTAGGTCATTTATGTGGCTCTCGTCTCTCATCCTTAGTTCGACGTGGTCTTCTTGGATCCGTCTTCGGTGGTGTGTCTTTAAACTGTCAGGGTTGCCGGCTTAGTAAACAGGTTCAGTTACCTTATCCTCATAGCGAGACTATGTTTCAATGTCCTTTTGACCTTGTTCACTCTGATGTTTGGGGTCCAGCTCCCTTTGCCTCGAAGGGAGGCCATCACTACTATATTATCTTTATAGATGATTACTCTCGACACATGTGGATCTATTTCATGTCTTCTTGTAGTGAGGTCTTATCTATCTATAAGCGTTTTACTGCCATGCTCACACTCATTTCTCTACGCCTATTCGTCTGTTCCATGTTGACTCTGTTGGAGAGTATATCTCCAAGATGTTGTGTGGATTTCTCATAGAGAAGGGTACTCTTGCTCAGTTCTCTTGTCCTGGTGCTCATGCTCAGAATGATGTGGTTGAGCGCAAGCATCGTCACCTTCTTGAGACGGCGCATGTGGTGATGATCGTCGCTTCTGTTCCGCCTCACTTTTGGGCTCAGGTTGTCTCCACTTCCATGTATCTCATAAACCTTCACCAGTACACTGCCTTGCAGGGTGGCATTCTTTTCGAGCATCTCTTTGATTATTCTCCCGATTACTCGGTGCTTCGTTTGTTTGGTTGTGTTTGCTATGTTCTTGGTGCCCCTTGTGAATGCACCAAACTATCTTCTCAGTCCGTTGAGTGTGTCTTCTTAGGTTATAGTAATGAGCACAAGGGATATCGTTGTTGGGATCCTGTCGGTCGTCGGATTTGTATTTCTCGTGATGTGACTTTTGGTGAGTCTCGTCCCTTCTACCCACGTCCATCTTCCTCGACCTTTGCAGTGGAGGATATATATTTCCTCACTTTTCCTGACACACCTATCACTCGTGTTGCACCCTTGCCCATTCGTCCTACTTCCCTGCTTCTTCGACTGTTGCAGATTCGACGCCATCATCTCCTATGGTTTCCACACCTCAATTATCATAGGATTCTGCACCTTCATCCCTGGTGTCTTCTCCGTCACTCTCACCTATTCTGGAGATTCCTCCTCATATTCTCCTATCTATTCTTGAGTATTATACTCGTCGTTCACGTAATGTGAATGCGTCTACTGATGTCTCGTCCTCCTCGTCTCAGCCTACCTATGGTTTATGTCCTCGTCCGCTTCCACATATTGATCGCCTTGGTTTTGCAACCGCTGGTGCTGCTGTTCTTGAGCCAACTTATTATCGTGAGGGTGTTGTTCATCCTAAATGGCAGTTTGTGATGGCAGAGGAGATTACTGCTCTTGAATGCACCGGTACATGGGATCATGTTTCTATTCCTCCACGTGTCCTTCTCATCACTTGTAAGTGGGTCTACAAGGTTAAGACTCGCTCCGGTGGTTCTCTTGAGCGTTACAAAGTTTGTCTTGTGGCTCATGATTTTCAGCACGAGCATGGTCATGATTACGACGAGACTTTTACTCTTGTGGCTCATATGATCACTATTCGTACACTTCTTGTCGTCGCCTCTTCACGCCACTGGTTTATCTCTCAGCTTGTAGTTAAGAATGCATTTCTTAATGGTGAGTGATACGTCTCCGTCGTATCTACTTTTCCAAACTCTTTTGCCCTTGGTTTGGACTCTAATTTGCATGATTTGAATGGAACTAACCCGGCCTAACGTTGTTTTCAGTAGAATTGCCATGGTGTTGTTTTTGCGCAGAAATAAAAGTTTTCGGAATGACCTGGAAATTTATGAGGATTTTTTGTGGAATATATAAAAAATACTAGCGCAAGAATCAACCGAAGAAGTGGAGCGTGGAGACCCCCCCTAGCCACGCCTAGCAGGCTTGTGGGGCCCACGTTGCTCCACCGCCTCCAATTCCAGCTCTATTTACTCCCTTTCGTCCGGAAAAAATCAAGGAGGAGAGTTCATCGCGTTTTCCGATACGGAGGCGCCGCCACCTCCTGTTCGTCCTTTGGAGGGCAGATCTGGAGTCCGTTCTGGGCTCCGGAGAGGGGAGATCGTCGCCATCGTCATCATCAACCTTCCTTCATCGCCAATTCCATGATGCTCTTCACCATTCATGACTAATCTCATCGTAGGCTTGCTGGGCGGTGATGGGTTGGATGAGATCTATCATGTAATCGAGTTAGTTTTGACGGGGATTGATCCCTAGTATCCACTATGTTCTGAGATTGATGTTGCTACTACTTTGCCATGCTTAATGCTTGTCACTAGGGCCCGAGTGCCATGATTTCAGATCTGAACCTATTATGTTCTCATCAATATATGTGTGTTCTTGATCCTATCTTGCAAGTTGTAGTCACCTACTATGAGTTATGACCCGGCAACCCCAGAGTGACAATAGCCGGAACCACTCCCGGAGATGACCATAGTATGAGGAGTTCATGTATTGACTAAGTGTTAATGCGTTGGTCCGGTTCTATATTAAAAGGAGAACCTTAATATCCCGTAGTTTCCATTAGGACCCCGCTGCCACGGGAGGGATGGACAATAGATGTCATGCAAGTTCTTTTCCCTAAGCACGTATGACTACATACGGAATACATGCCTACATTACATTGACGAACTGGAGCTAGTTACATATCTCTCCGTGTTATAACTGTTGCATGATGAATACCATCTGGCATAATCATCCATCACTAATCCAATGCCTACGAGTTTTTCCTACTGGTCCTTGCTACGTTACTTTGCCGCTACTGCTGTCACTGCTGCTACTGTTACTCTGTCGCTATTATTGTCACTGCTGCTACTGTTACTCTATCGCTATTGCTGTCACTGCTGCTACTGTTACTCTGTCACTACTGTTGTCACCTTGTTGCTACTGGTTACTATTGCTATCACACTACTCTGCTACTGATACTTTTCTGCAGATACTAAGTCTTTCAGGTGTGGTTGAATTTACAACTCAACTCCTAATACTCGAGAATATTCTTTGGCTTCCTCTTGTGTCGAATCAATAAATTTGGGTTAAATACTCTACCCTCGAAAACTGTTGCGATCCCCTATACTTGTGGGTTATCAAGACCTTTTTCTGGCGCCGTTGCCGGGGAGGCATAGCTCTATTCATTGAGTCACTTGAGATTTACGTGTGCTGATCACTATGAGGAATCCAAAAGATCCAAAAACTAAAGTCTTGCCCTCAACTACGAGGCCTGGTAAGGAACTGCCATCTAGCTCTTCACTTGATTCACCCTCAGCTATGAGTAAGTTTGCGACACCACCTCCTGCTAGAAATTTTGATGTGTCGCATGTGCTTGATGATGCTACTTATGATGTCCATGATGCTTTTGATGATGCTATGCTTGATACTGCTTTGCCACTAGGTGCATTCCTTGATGCACAAATTGCTAGAGTTGCTGCTAGATGTGATGATACTTCTGAAACTGCTGAGATTAATGAAGTAGAATCTGCTATTTTGCCTGTTAGAACTATCTCTCCTAGATATGAATTGCCTGATATACTTGAGGGTTATGTTATGGAGGGAGAGATAGCTGAGGACTTTCTTGCTTGTAAGGATAGCTATGATGTTGAGAATTTACTGCGCAAGTGGAAAGAAAAATATTTGAACGCTAGGATGAAATACGACCCGAAGTTTGTTAGTTCGCCTATCTTTGTGACCGATAAGGATTATGAATTCTCCATCGACCCTGAGTTAATCACTCTGGTAGAATCTGATCCTTTTCACGGTTATGAGTCTGAAACGGTTGTAGCACATCTTACCAAACTGCACGATATAGCCACTCTATTCACGAGTGAGGAAAAGATCTGCCACTACTATATCCTTAAGTTGTTTCCTTTCTCGCTAAAGGATGATGCTAAGACTCGGTTCACTTCTCTTGCTCCTGGTTGTGTGCGTAGCTCCCAGGATATGATCTACTACTTCTCTGAGAAATATTTCCCTGCCCATAAGAAGCAAGCTGCCCTGCACGAAATATACAACTTTGCGCAAGTTGAAGAAGAGAGTCTCCCACAAGCTTGGGGGAGGCTCGTCCAGCTACTGAATGCTTTGCCTGATCACCCTCTTGAAAAGAATGAAATACTTGATATCTTCTATAATGGACTAACCGATGCTTCTAAGGACCACCTAGATAGTTGTGTTGGTTGTGTTTTTAGGGAACGAACTGTAGAACAAGCTGAGATCCTATTGAATAATATCTTGTGCAATGAGAATGCTTGGACTATTCCCGAACCACCTCCGAAGCCAACTCCTAAGAATAGAGGTATCCTATTCCTCAGTCCTGAAGATATGCAAGAAGCTAAGAAATCTATGAAAGAGAAAGGCATTAAATCCAAAGATGTCAAAAATCTACCACCTATCGAAGAGATCCATGGTCTCGATAACCCGATACAGGTAGTAGAGATAAATTATCTTCGTAGATTCAATGAGAGTGATATTCCTTGTGATAAACCTGCTAGCTTATGCCTGGATGAATTTTATAACTTTCTTGCCAAACAACAAAGTTTCAATGAATATGTTAGCAGACAATTGGAACAGAATGCTCGTATGCTTAGTCATTTTAGTGCTTGTGTGGACAGAAACGTCAATGATCTTAAGCTGTTGAGTAAACATGCCTCTATGGTCACCACTCAAGTAGAACAAGTACTTAAGGCTCAAAATAACTTGCTCAATGAGTTGAATGACAATTCTGTCAGATTCGTCACTAGAGGCGGTAGAATGACCCAGGAACCTTTGTATCCTGAGGGTCATCCTAAGAAAATTGAACAAGATTCTCAAGGAGTTAGCACTGATGCACCTAGTCGTCCTAGAAAGAAAAAGAAAGATGATAGGAACTTGCACGCTAGCAACCCTGTTACACCTGAGAATCCAAACGATGTCTCTGTCTCTGATGCTGAAACACAATCTGGTGATGAACATGAGCCTAATGATAATATCAATAGTGATGTTCATGTTGATGCTCAACCTAGCAACGATAGGGATGTGGAGATTGAACCAGTTGATCTTGATAACCCACAGCCTAAGAATAAGAGATACGATAAGAACGACTTCATTGCTAGGAAGCATGGTAAAGCAAAGGAACCATGGGTTCAGAAACCCATGCCCTTTCCTCCCAAACCATCCAAGAAAAAGGATGATGAGGATTTTGAGCGATCTGTTGAAATGATTAGACCTGTCTTTCTGCAAATGGGTTTGATAGATATGCTCAAAATGTCTCCCTATGCCAAGTACATGAAAGATATTGTGACTAATAAGAGGAGGATACCTGAGGTTGAGATTTCCACCATGCTCGCTAATTATACCTTCAAGGGTGGAACTCCTAAGAAACTAGGTGATCCCGGAGTGCCCACTATATCTTGCTCCATTAAAGGTAACTATGTTAGAACTGCTTTATGCGACCTTGGAGCCGGTGTTAGTGTTATGCCTCTCTTTCTTTATCGTAGACTTGAACTGGATAAGTTGACATCCACTGAAATCTCTCTGCATATGGCCGACAAATCAACTGCTTTCCCTATCGGCATTTGCGAGGATGTGCCTGTTGTCGTTGCTAACGTTACTATCTTAACGGACTTTGTTATTCTGGATATTCCCGAGGATGATGCCATGGCGGTCATCCTTGGAAGACCCTTTTAAACACTGCAGGGGCTGTTATTGATTGCAACAAAGGCAATGTCACTTTCCATGTCAACGGTAATGAGCATACGGTGCACTTTTCGAAGAAACAATATCGAGTACATTGCATCAATGCTATCGAAAAAACTTCATCGATTCTTATTGGGAGCTTTGAATGCCCTATACCTACTGTCAAGATGAAGTATGATTTGCTTGTTGGGGATATGCACATCCCCATTGAGGAAACCTAGTGGCTATTCGAAAATTCTCCGTTTCCTTTTGCGATTCGAAAAAGTTTGTCAAGGAGACTTGATCAACCTCATTGACGGATTTCTTTCGATGACCATGATATGGATGAATCGAGGAGTCACAAACCTGTGTTCCAAGCTTTCACCTTCGGTTGCTTAGAAGAAAAATGATAGGTTTAGCTTTAGATTTTTCCTGTTTTCTGCTTTTTGCGTCACGTAGAAAAGTACCCCGAAAATAAAATTTCTCCGAATGTCCTGAAAATCAAGTATGATTTTTTCTGGAATTTTTGAAAATTTTTGAGACGGAGAGCTAGTCAGGGGGGCTGCACCAGTGGGCCACAAGCCCTGGAGGCACGTGCACCCCCCCCCCCCGGCCGCGCCTACCAGGCTTTTGGGGCCCACGTGTCCCCCCTCCACTTATTCTAGCTCGCATATGCTTCTCCTACCTCCAGAAAAAATCGTTTCGCAGCTCAAACGCGTGTTCTTGCTCTTCTTGCTGCGATTTTCGATCTCCTTGTGCAAAGCCCCATTCACCAAACTGTTTTGTGGAAATTGCTCCTCGGTATGTGACTCCTCCATTGGTCCAATTAGTTTTTGCTCTAGCGCCTTATACGTCGCATATTTTTGCTGCCTTGGTGACCCTGCTCTTGAGCTTTGCATGCTAATTTTAGCTGGTTTCAAGTAGTTTTGATGCGTGATATGGCCTCTAGGCACTTGTAGGAGTAGTTGCTATGAGTTTCGGTGAGCCTTGTTCACTTTTCCTTTAAGTCACTGAAAATTTCAGAAAAGGAAGATGTTCAGGAGAAACTATCATGGTGGTTCCTCAAGCAAGAGGGGTCCTCGTCTTGCCATTCCGGAGCCCGATCCTTACCAACAGAGGAACGCACAGGTACAACCATGTGAATGGCCTTCTAATGAATTCATGATTGAGGCAGGTTTCAAAGACGAGTTTGATACACTTGTTCACAACGTCGGACTCGAAGAATTCATCTCCGATAAATGTGAACAGTATGCTACTCTCACTGCCTCTTTTGTTCGTAGATTCAAATTTTCAGCTGGCCGTGACACATCCGTACTGTTTGATCTCTGTGAAAAATTGTATACCATGGATTTAGAGGATTTCAATAGAATTTGCAAGATACCTGATTGGGGTAGTCTCAATGATCCTCCTAAATCTTCGGTTAGAGATTCTTTCTCTAGTATAACTGTTGGAGAAACTAGAGATATTACGCAGACTACCATGTGGAGCATTAATTTTCCTGCCTTGCATTATTTTGCCCTCTTCATAGGTGGATGCATTAACGGCAAGATTGAGCATTGTCACCTCTGCGCACCTGCCCTTAGTATTCCTAAGAGCGCAGTAACGGGTGATAGAAGTTTCAACATGGGAGCTATAATAGCAAGGAGGCTAAATAATAATGCTAATGAAGGGGATTTCTTTGGTGGGATCTATGCCACTCGCATAGCAAATTTTCTTGGAGTACCCATCCGCGAAGGAGATCCCACGCTCCATAGAGCTTTCCTTGATCGCGCCGCTATGACACATTATCAGTTCCTTGAGAGGGATAATGAATCCCTCCTATACCGGTTAATATTTAACCGACAGCGTGTTTTCCATATTACCCTTCCTGCTCCTGCCTTTTCTGACTTTCAGGTAAAACGGAGATATTACATAACTAGAGGAGAGGCAGAGGAGTATGAGAGGGAGGCAAAGGTTGCTCGCCTCCGTGAGGCAGCTATTCAGGCGGTAGCAGCAGCGCTCCCGTACAACCCCCATTATGATTTTGGGTATCGCCCGGACCATCCATGGGAGTAGACCAACTTAGGCCAAAAGCCTAAGCTAGGGGGAGTACGTGTTTCTCACCGACTTTATATTCTTGCTTACGCTTTCACTTTGTTAGTCGGTGTTCACACTTTGCCAATTTATCATCCATGCTAGTTTATTTCTTTTTCTCGCTTTCTTCTCGTGTGTTTGTCTAGTTTGAGATAAACCAAAAAGATTTCTTGTTCTTCTTTTGCTTGTTGGGAGCTTTCCCGTGTAAACAGTTTTCTTTTTCTTTGGGTCAAGGTAGAAGACCATGGTTACAATGTTTTGTGGCTCTCGCATGCATATATGTTTATCTGTCAAAGAGCCTAGTTGGCACTCTCTGGCAAAGTCTAGACGAATGCTATTCTTGATTGCTCAACAATTAGAAATTGTCTTGCAATAACCCACTAGCGCGTGGGATCGAGGCAGTTTTCGAGGGTAGAGTATTCAACCAAATTTGTTGATTCGCCGGACAGGAAGTGAGAGTATACTCTCAAGTATTAGCAGCTGAATGTGTCAGATTCAACCACACATGAAAGATTAATATCTGCAAGCAAAGTATCAACAGCAAAGTAGCACAGTAGCAAGTAACAGCAGAGCAAGTAACAGCAGCAGCAACTGTAGTAACAGCAGAGCAAGACAAGTAACAGCAGCAACAACAGTAGTAACAGCAGAGCAAAACAAGTAACAGCAGCAGTGGGACAAACTCGTAGGCAATGGGTCGGTGATTTGTTTGTATGATATTCATCATGCAACAGTAATAACACGGATAGATATGTGGCTAGCTCCCGTTCGTCGATGTGATGTAGGCATGCATTCCGTGTGTCGTCATACGTGCTTAGGGAAAAGAACTTTTATGACATCTATTGTCCATCCCTCCCGTGGCAGCGGGGTCCAAAAGGAAACTACGGGATATTAAGGTTCTCCTTTTAATAAGGAACCGGACCAACGCATTAGCACTTGGTGAACACATGAACTCCTCAAACCATGGTCATCACCGGGAGTGGTTCTGGTTATTGTCACTCCGGGGTTGCCGGGTCATAACACATAGTAGGTAACTACAACTTGCAAGTTCGGATCTAAAATACACATATAATGGTGACAACATAAGAATTTCAGATCTGAAATCATGGCACTCGGGCCCTAGTGACAAGCATTAAGCATGGCAAAGTAGTAGCAACATCAATCTCAGAACATAGTGGATACTATGGATCAATCCCCGTCAAAACTAACTCGATTACATGATAGATCTCATCCTACTCATCACCGCCCAACAAGCCTACGAATAGATTACTCATGAACGATGAAGAGCTTCATGGAATAGGAGAGGGAAGAAGGTTGATGATGACGATGGCGACGATTTCCCCTCTCCGGAGCCCAAAACGGACTCCAGATCTGCCCTCCAAATGAAGAACAGGATGTGGCGGCGCCTCCGTATCGTAGAACGCAATGAACTCTCCTCCTTGAATTTTTTTTCCAGACGAAAGGGACTAAATAGAGCTGGAATTGGAGGCGGTGGAGCAACGTGGGCCCCACAAGCCTGCTAGGCGCGACCGGGGGGGCGCGCCTCAAGTGCCCAATCATGAAGAACATGGTGCTATTATGAAGCACACGTGTGGAAAAAGATAGTAGCATTGTCCTTCTCTCTTTTTCTCCCTTTTTATATTATTATTTTTATTTGGGCTCTTTGGCCTATTTTTTTTTATTTCCTCACATGGGACAATGCTCTAATAATGATGATCATCACACTTTTATTTACTCACAGCTCAAAGCTTAGAACGATGATGACTCTATAGGAAATGCCTCCGGTAGTGTACCGGGATGTGCAACGATCTAGCTTGGCGTATGACGTTGAAACATCTCGCTAGCTATCTTACGATCATGCAATGGCAATATGAGAGTGATGGCACAAGTCATGAGACGGAACGGTGGGAGTTGCATGGCAATATATCTCGGAATGGATATGAAAATGCCATAGTAGGTAGGTATGGTGGCTGTTTTGAGCAAGGCACATGGTGGGTTTGTGCACCGGCGAAAGTTGCGCGGCACTAGAGAGGCTAGCAATGGTGGAAGGTGAAAGTGCATCTATACCATGGACTCATATTATTCATGAAGAACTCACATACTTGTTGCGAAAGTTTCTATTAGTAATCGAAACAAAGTGCTAAACGCATATTCCTAGGGGAAGGGTTGGTAGGTGTTAACCATCGCGCGATCCCGACCTCAACACAAAGGATGACAATCAATAGATCAATTATGCTCCGACTTCTTAACATAGCGGTTCGCCATACGTGCATGTTACGGGAATCACTAACTTCAACACAAGTATTTCTAGATTCACAACACCCTACTAACATAACTCTTAATATTACCAAATCCACGTCTCAGAACTAATTGAGAGGAATCAAACTTCTCTTTCTACTCAACGCACATGAAGATGGAAGTTTTTGTATCTTCTTTGGGTACCTATCACCTTTGGGACTACTTTTATAGCACAACCCAACTACCAACTCACGCACCGCCGTGCTCTAAAAGATCTAAGTGAAGCACATAGAGCAAAATTATCTAGCTCAAAAGATATAAGTGAAGCACAATGAGCATTCTAGCAAAATCACGATGAGTGCATGTCTCTCTCAAAAGGTGTGCAGCAAGGATGATTGTGACACAACAAAAATAAAAGTCTCCTATGATACAAGACGCTCCAAGCAAAACACATATCATGTGGTGAATAAAAATATAGCTCCAAGTAATGTTACCGATGGATTGAAGACGAAAGAGGGGATGCCTTCTCGGGGAATCCCCAAGCTTAGGCTTTTTGGTGTCCTTTAATTTGGCTTGGGATGCATTGGGAATCCCCAAGATTGAGCTCTTTCCACTCTTTATCCCTTTTTCCATGGAAACATCACCCAAAACTTGAAAACTTCACAACACAAAACTTAAACAGAAACTCGTGATATCATTAGCACAAGAAAACAAACTACCACCTCTTAGGTACTGTAGCAATCTTGATTTCTATTTATATTGGTGTTATATTACTGTATTCTCACTTTTCCATGGATAGTAACCCCCGATACTATCCATAGTTTCATCAAAACAAGCAACCAACTCAAAAGAAAAACAGAATCTGTCAAAAACAGACCAGTCTATAGCAATTTGTATACTTCGTATACTTCTCGTACCTCAAAATTCTGAAACATTACGACTACCTGGGAAAAATGCATATAAACCAGAAGCAAAAACAATCAACTCAAAATCTCTTTCTGAATAAAAATGAAAAATAATCTTGTGAGCGAACAGTTTCTGTCTTTTTCCAGCACGATCAAACAACCAACACCAAACTAGTCATAAAGGTTTTACTTGGCTCAAACAAAAAAATAAACACAAAAACACAATCATAACTTAATTATGATGGTGTGGATGCAACAAAACAGAAAGCGAAAAAGCAAAGATAAATTCATTGGGTTGCCTCCTAACAAGCGCTATTGTTCAACACCCTTAGCTAGGCATTGATAATTCAATGATGCTCACATAAAAGATAGCAATCGGACATGAAGAGAGCATGATGAAGAATGTGAAAATCACTTCTAAGTCTAACATACTTCCTATGCATAGGCATTTTATAGGAAAACAAATTGTCAAGACAACCAATAGTTACCAAATGCAAGGAAGAAGAAAGAGACAATAGCAATCTCAACATAACGAGAGGTAATTTGGTAACATGAAAGTTTCTACCACAATATTTTCCTCTCTCATAGCAATTACATGTGGGGTCATATTCAAATTAAACAATATAGTTATCACAAAGGATATTCTTTTCATGATCCACATGCATGCAAAGTTGACGCTCTTCAAAAATAGTGGGATTATCGTCAACTAAATTCATGACTTCTCCAAGCCCACTTTCAATATTATTGCAAATATCAGAATCATCATGAGGTTTAAACAAATTTTCAAGATCATAAGAAAAATCATGACCCCAATCATGATCATTGCAACAAGTAGAGGACAAAGCAAAACTAGCATCCCCAAGCTTAGGGTTTTGCATATTTTTAGCATGATTGACACTAATAGGATTTATAGTGAAACCATTGCAATCATGCTTTTCATTCAAGGAGCCCTCGTGAATTACTTCATAAATTTCTTCATCATGATTTTCAGATTCACGCATCTCAAGCAAAACTCCGTAGAGAAAGTCAAGTGCACTCAAGTCACTAGCAATTGGATCAACATAATTGGATCTCTTAAAGACATTAGCAAGTGGATGAGGATCCATATCAATAGATTTTCACCAAGCGAAGATGGAGCATATTGAAGGCACATAGCACACAAGCAACAGAAAGCAAGCGAAAGAAAAGGGCGAACGAAAAAGGCAAATATTTTTGTAAATTTTTGTTTTTCACAAGTGAGGGAGAGGAAAACGAGAGGCAAAAAAGTAAATGCAAGGGATGAGTTTGCGACACTTGCTTGGATGAGTTCTTGACTTGATCCTCCACGACAACGGCGCCGGAAATCCTTCTGCTACTTCTCAAACAACAGCGCCAGAAATTGGCACTTTGATGGAGACTTGGCTTGCGTTGGTTTTTCCCTTGAAGAGGAAAGAGTGATGCAGCACAGGAGCAGTAAGTATTTCCCTCAGTTTGAGAACCAAGGTATCAATCCAGTAGGAGAATCTCGTCAAGTCCAGAGTACCTGCACAAACACAAAAGAGCTTTCACCCAACGCTATAAAGGGGTTGTCAATCCCTTCAATATTGATTGCAAACTGAGATCTGAAGGCGGAAAGTGCAACGAAGTAAAAGAGTGAGGGTGAAAATATGGTGTGAAGTAGACCCGGGGGCCATAGTGTTCACTAGAGGCTTCTCTCAAAATAGCAAATATTACGGTGGGTGAACAAATTACTGTCGAGCAATTGATAGAACTGCGCAAAGTCATGACGATATCTAAGGCAATGATCATACATATAGGCATCACGTCCGAGACAAGTAGACCGATACTTTCTGCATCTGCTACTATTACTCCACACATCAACCGCTATCCAGCATGCATCTAGTGTATTGAGTTCATGACAAACAGAGTAACGCTTTAAGCAAGATGACATGATGTAGAGGGATAAACTCAAACCAATGATGAAACCCCCATCTTTTTACCCTTGATGGCAACAACATGATGCGTGCCTCGCTACCCCTTCTGTCACTGGGTGAGGTCACCGCACGGTATGAACCCAAAAACAAGCACTTCCCCCATTGCAAGAATCATAGATCAAGTTGGCCAAACAAAACCCACAACTCGAAGAGAATTACAAGGATATGAAATCATGCATAAGAGAGATCAGAAGAAACTCAAATAAGTTTCAACAAACACACCGCAAAGAAGATTACATCGGATAGATCTCCGTGAAGATCATGGAGAACTTTGTATTGAAGATACAAGAGAGAGAAGAAGCCATCTAGCTACTAGCTATGGACCCGTAGGTCTATGGTGAACTACTCACGCATCATCGGAGAGGTCATGGTGTTGATGAAGAAGCCCTCCGTATCTGAATCCCCCCTCCGGAAGGGCACCAGAACGTGCCCCAGATGGGATCTTGCGGAGACAGAAGCTTGCGGTGGCAGAAAAGTGTTTTCGTTGATCTCGTGATTTTTTCTCGGATTTTAGGGAATATATAGGTGAAGGAGCTAGGGCAGAGGAGGCCCGGGGAGCCCACAAGCCTGGGAGGCGCCCCCCTGGCTGCGCCATGAGGGCTTGTGGGGTCCCTGGTGACCCTCTGCCTTGGTTCTCAAGTCTCCCTATCGTCTTCTGTTTCGGAAAAAATCTTT
Source organism: Hordeum vulgare subsp. vulgare (assembly GCF_904849725.1). Lineage (NCBI taxonomy): Eukaryota > Viridiplantae > Streptophyta > Magnoliopsida > Poales > Poaceae > Hordeum > Hordeum vulgare. Next base: position 382,293,892 of record NC_058522.1, on the reverse strand, counting down.
TCGGAAGTTTTATTCCGTTTGGACTCCGTTTAAAACCCTCCTCTGAAAAGGGTCAAAAACACGGAAAAAAACAGGAACTGGCACTTGGCACTGAGTTAATAGGTTAGTCCCAAAAAAGATATAATAGTCATACAAAACATCTAAAGTTTGACAAGATAATAGCATGAAACCATGAAAAATTACAGATACGTTGGAGACGTATCAATCATCACTCATGATCACCTCGTGGTCGGACCCTTTTATAGTTTTTTTTCTTATTTCTGAGAACTGGACATTTGAAGCAAAACATTGGAACTTATGCTATTCAAAATTTGAGTGCTCGAAGCACAGTATACCAATGTTGGAAGCATAACTGCTTAATGTACAATGACAAGTGTACCATCCATGTATGAAGCGTGATGCACCATTGTAGGAAGCATGATTACTGTGTAAGAAAAATCATGCTCCTTATCTTCTCATATTCACTGTTTTTGCCGTGCACTCCGATTCCATAGGTAATCTGTATGCGTGATATTACTTGGACGTGGAAGCACTTGTGTGGTGATGATCTAGGTAGGAAGCACATATTGTGATAGGTGGAAACATGGTTTACTAAAAGTAGAATAATTGTTGGAATTATGCCCTAGAGGCAATGATAAATATAGTTATTATTATAATTCATGTATCAAGATAATCGTTTATTATCCATGCTATAATTGTATTGAATGAAGACTTATATACATGTGTGGATACATAGACAAAACACTATCCTTAGCAAGCCTCTAGTTGGCTAGCCAGTTGATCAAAGATAGTCAGGGTCTTCTGATTATGAACAAGGTGTTGTTGCTTGATAACTGGATCACATCATTAGGAGAATCACGTGATGGACTAGACCCAAACTAATAGACGTAGCATATTGATCGTGTCATTTTGTTGCTACTGTTTTCTGCGTGTCAAGTATTTGTTCCTATGACCATGAGATCATATAACTCACTGACACCGGAGGAATGCTTTGTGTGTACCAAACGTCGCAACGTAACTGGGTGACTATAAAGATGCTCTACAGGTATCTCCGAAGGTGTTCGTTGAGTTAGTATGGATCGAAACTGGAATTTGTCACTTCGTGTGACGGAGAGGTATCTCGGGGCCCACTCGGTAATACAACATCACACACAAGCCTTGCAAGCAATGTGACTTAGTGTAAGTTGCGGGATCTTGTATTACGGAACGAGTAATGAGACTTGCTGGTAAACGAGATTGAAATAGGTATGCGGATACTCACGATCGAATCTCGGGCAAGTAACATACCGAAGGACAAAGGGAATGACATACGAGATTATATGAATCCTTGGCACTGAGGTTCAAATGATAAGATCTTCGTAGAATATGTGGGATCCAATATGGTCATCCAGGTCCCGCTATTGGATATTGACCGAGGAGTCACTCGGGTCATGTCTACATAGTTCTCGAACCCGCAGGGTCTGCACACTTAAGGTTCGACGTTGTTTTATGCGTATTTGAGTTATATGGTTGGTTACCGAATGTTGTTTGGAGTCCCGGATGAGATCATGGACGTCACGAGGGTTTCCGGAATGGTCCGGAAACGAAGATTGATATATAGGATGACCTCATTTGATTACCGGAAGGTTTTTGGAGTTACCGAGAATGTACCGGGAATGAAGAATGGGTTCCGGGTGTTCACCGGGGGGGCAACCCACCCCGGGGAAGCCCATAGGCCTTGGGGGTGGCGCACCAGCCCTTAGTGGGCTGGTGGGACAGCCCAAGAAGGCCCTATGCGCCATAGGAAGAAAATTAAAGAGAAAAAAAAAGAGGAGGTGGGAAAAGGGGGAAGGACTCCTCCTTCCAAACCTAGTTGGATTCGGTTTGGAAGGGGGGGACACCCCCTTGGCTCGGCCGAACCCCTTGAGGGTCCTTGGACACCGAGGCAAGGCTCCCCCTCTTCCCCCTATATATACGGAGGTTTTAGGGCTGATTTGACACGACTTTGCCACGGCAGCCCGACCACATATCTCCACGGTTTAACCTCTAGATCGCGTTTCTACGGAGCTCGGGCGGAGCCCTGCTGAGATTAGATCACCACCAACCTCCGGAGCACCGTCACGCTGCTAGAGAACTCATCTACCTCTCTGTCTCTCTTGCTGGATCAAGAAGGTCGAGATCATCGTCGAGCTGTACGTGTGTTGAACGCGGAGGTGCCGTCCGTTCGGCACTAGATCGTGGGACTGATCGCGGGACGGTTCGCGGGGCGGATCGAGGGACGTGAGGACGTTCCACTACATCAACCGCGTTCACTAACGCTTCTGCTGTGCGAACTCTTACTCGTACTCTTACTCGTCAAAGAAAATATCTGCAACATAAGACGTTGCAGCCGTGTAGGTCAGCATATTGAATATGCCGGCAAGTCACATAAGATAGGGGTGAAAAGTAGTCATCTATACTATATGCATATATGGCAGGTGGGGCTATAAGTTTTTAGCAAAAAAGCAAGTTTTCTCCAACATCAAGAGAGGGCTAAAAGCAAAATGTTACTACTTTGTTGGTTGTTAACGAGATGGTTCCGCCAACCAGTTCTCGTACCCGAGTTGTCAATAATTACCCTCATCAAATATATTTAATGGTGTTGACAAATCCAGATAACTCCAGTTCCTTTGGCTCAAGTCGTCCATGACCGTGGACACGGCTAATCGATTAGGTTTGAGTACTCTGCAGAGTTTTGCACACGTTCCCCACAAGATTTGATCGCCTCCGAGTATGTCCTCGCACTTCAGGGTGTTTGAAGACCGGATGATCAAAACATGGTCTTTCAACGGGTCCCTCTGAATCCCTGTCGGTGCCCATCCAGTCCTACCGTTCGTCTACATCGGCTAGCACCGCCTGTCCAGAGTCGCCGCGTTGTCCAACCAAGCCAGAGCCCATAATGACTTGTGGCTGTGCAGGTAAGCCTTGGGTCTTGAAAATATCCGTCCGTCTCTTTGAGCCTGGGTGAAGCTTTCCGCAGGATGTCATGGCCGTCCCCAGCATCCCGGGCCTCCACTGGGTTCTCCAGGGAGCCGATCAACCGTCCTTCACCCAGAGTTGCATTGCGTCCGAGGTCTTGAAAATCTTGTCTTAACCGGTCTTGATTATTTAATCAACCTCGCACCACTCGTGTTATGCACTCAACCGAAATCCCGTCTACTCAAGCATAGCAATATGAAATTTTGTCGTCCCGGGGCCAAGTATCGGGGTTGTTGTGTGCCTACCACATGATACTACAATCTATACTAAAATTTCCAAGTACCTAAACAGCATGCAATTGGGCATAGGATGGTAGAACTACAATGCATAAAACATAGGTGATAGTATGATCAAAGTGACTTGCCTGGTGATGTTGACGAAGAAGAATTTCTCGAGAAATAACTTGATAGACTACTCGTCACTCTCCGATGAAATCTATATAACAAACATATCATTCACATAAGCACTCATACTAGCAATCATTCTAGCAATCAAAACAAAAGAGAGAGCGAATAGGAATCCGAAGGAAACTTCAAATAAGACTAGGGAGTCTTCTACTACGTCAAACACTAAATAGTTTTGTCTAACATAAAATAATAACAAGGTACTAAGATATAAGTTTAACTAAGATAAAATAAAGTATTTTTCACAAAACTACTTGAAAGGATTTCCAAACGGGATTTGAAACAATGGTGAAACCAATTGCAAGTTACTAAGGAACTAGAATTGATTTCATGAAAACAAATAAAAATAAAATAAAAACTTGTTGCAAAACTACTGTTTAACTAACAGAAACAAAACATAATATTTCTGAAATAATAAATAAAATATTTTAAAACAAAGATAGAAAAGGAATTAGCCGAAATCCTAAAAGAGGTGAAACAGAAATTGTTTCACAAGAAATAGTGAGCTAAAATACTCAAACAATTCTGAAATTTTTACCACTTATAAATAAGATCACTAGTGATCAGTACCAAAAGGAATCAAATTAAAAGCTATTTTTAAACTCCTGGAATAGGCAAAACAAGGTTTAACTAAATCTGATCTAACTTATATTTGAAAATTTCAAACATAGACAAATTATATGTTTTCAAAAACTACAGGAAATTTGCGAGCTAGTGGAAAAAGAATCAACTCTATTGGACTTCGGGATCAAAAGTTATGGGCTAAACAAGATTGGAACTTTGCTGTTTTTGCAACTAGACGGAAATAATAAAACAATTGCTACAGACTACGTGGCAGTCCCTGATTGGCTAAGGGGTGTTTGCTGCATAGACTAAACAGCGGATGGCCGCTAAATAAGAAAGATGCTTCGGTTCACTTAACTGATGGACTGGTTCTTTTTAGAAAACCAAAGGGGTAAGTACTTCCTAATCTACACCGTGGGATCTAGATCTAACGGCTAAAACTAAAAAAACAAAACAAGTAAAAAAAAGAAAGGAGGGAGGGGCCTTACCGTGGCTGGGGCTCCCGTGGCTGGCAATGGTGGCCGAGGTAGGGGTGGGGCTCCGGTGGGGTGGGTCGCTGGTGGGGAAGGGGGCACTCCGGCGGGGGTGGGGAAGGGGTGGGGGCGGCGAGGCTCCACGGGGGGAGGGAGGCGAGGTGGTGGGAGTGCAGGGGGGCTCGGCAGGGAGGAGTTCCTGGGAGAAAAACTCCTGGTCGCTGGAGATGAGTGCAGCGAGGTGGAGGGGTGGGGTGGCAGGGGGGCGGTGGTGGAGGGGTGGCCGAAGGGTGCAGGGGTGCAGGGGTGCCAGGGGGCTCGGCAGGGGGCGAGGGGAAGATGCAAGGGCGAAGGGATGGTGGTCGACGGGTTCTCTGGTGGTCAACTCCAGCGAGGTGGCGCGTGAGCTAGAGGCGAGGAGAGGCGGCGGTTTCAACGGGAATGGAACGAGGAGGTGCAGGGGGTTCTTATAGAGGCGACGGGAGGCGCTAGGAAGGGAAGAGCTTCGCGAATCCCGGAGGTGGGGATTCTTCTCTCCATGGAGGGAAAGTTCTGTCACGTGAGAGGAAACACAGGAGGAAGAAGATCTTCCTGGGCCAGAGAAAAACGAAAAGCTCTTAATGGGCCAGCAGGTCTTTCCAAATAAAAAGGGATTCTATTCCTATTTTTAAAACTAGGAAACTAAAATGATAAAAGGGAAATCAAATCAATTCGAAATAAAGAGTTTCCATATACTAAAATTATCAGAAAAATAAAATATAAATGATGGGCATTTTTCCACGGCAAAAATAAAAACTTCAGAAAAAATTATTTTCACGAAATTGCCTAAAAGGTTTATTTTCTTTTGCAAATAATTTTCAATTGACCCTCTAAGTTTGAGGGTTCAAATAACTTTCAAAATGCCCGTGGGTTTGAGGGTCATGTTCCTCCGCTCTAGAATGTATTTCCCGGCATTTCTTGCACGAAGAAAACGAATGGAAATGCAAAAGAATTCAAATGCAAATATCTCCGTTCAAATTCTTTATAGTTTAAGAAGTCATGTCATCTTCTCTCTTTGCTTTTTTAAAAGATTGAATTTGAATTCACCGGAGATGGGGAAAGTCATTTTATTCCCTCTCATTCAAAAGTTTCGAAAAGTTTCAAATTTCACACAAGTTTCACTCACTCAGGCAACCGACAAACAATCTAATAATAATTATATTAACATTCCCAAATTTATAATTTTGGGATGTTACAAACTACCACACTTAAAATGAATCTCGTCCTCGAGATTCGAAGAGGCTAGAAAGAAAGATTAGGGTTTGGGGGTCTTCTAACAATTCCAATCTCCGGCAAGGTGGGATGCTACCACACTTAAAATGAGAGATACTGGTCCCTCAAAATGCTTTAACGATCCTCTGGGGTTTTGGCAACTGACATCGCACAGTCTTCATATTAAATCCTTTGGTGATGCTCTCCCGTTGATATAAGCTTCTTCCATCACTGGGTCTTCTTAACTGACAGTCTCGTGGTCAATTCTAAATAGCCTATCGATGGTTCTCATGGTGGTCTACCATTTGTGGTTATCCTGCAGAGAGAGGGGTCTTGGTTTCATTCTCACCGTAAAATTTCCTACCCGTGACAACAAATGCCATGTACATGGGGCTTTCATCATACCATTCTAAGGCTTAAACAAAAGCTTCAAAGAACGTCGTCTCTCTCTATGGGTAAGTCTCTCAGATTTACCATTCCGAATAGCAAGATAAATGATAAGAGTAAGTCGTCATGGTGATCAATCCATTCCGCACCCAAATCATTTCTCTGTATAAGGTTTAGCAAATCTCGCATCCTAACACTTGGGCATCCTCACAAGCGTTGCAGAACTTCTCTTGTCCATGAACGAAGTTCGGATAATCCATTGGTTCTGCAATCTGAACGAAACATCTATCGTATCTTTACCACTCTCAGGTTGTCGTATGCTCCTAAGGAAACGTTTGCTGATCCATCATAGCTTCTTCCATAAATCATATTCATTTCATAATCAATCCTTTATTACATCCTTAATTTCTCCTCAAAAACTCCAATTCAAAAGTACTTTATTACAAATGCTGCCGTCCACATTGTTCGGTATGGTCGAGCATTTCTGCCAACTTTATTCATATGTCTCTCTTGGAGGTACTTAGTTCCACTGGAACTTTCCAATGTGCTCCTTGAAATCATCCATCTTTTGCTTCATCATGGTGGTCATGAGCTTTATCTCCATCATCTCCGCACGTACTTCACTCAGGTATTCCTGGTACATTCCTACTCAGTGGATCCTCTGGGTTTACCGATTACTACCACACTTAAATGAGTTATACTCATGCCTGCATAGACCATATTTTCTCATATCCTCATAATGTTCAGAGATCTTTGCTCGTAGAGAAACAACGCATACATTTTCAACATAGGCAATCATGAGACAATAAATTCCATTTATTCATGATGTTATTACAATCTCAGGGACTTCTGTTACAAAAATTTCACTCCATGATCTTATGAAAAACAAGAGTGCTTCGGATTACACTTATTGCCACGGTCAAAACTTAACTACTCCATTCTAGCTTTCTTCCTTTATGGACAATCACTCGCAAAATATCCTGCTTCCTTGCAACAAAAGCAAATGATTCCTGACAAGTCTCGAGGCTTCTTAGCTTCTGCTTTTGCTCCTTGGATTCCTGGCTTCCTTCCTGAGCACATGTATTTGTGGTGGCCAAATTTCATACACTTGTAACATCTGACATGATTCAGGTCTATGTCTGCAGAGATTTGGTTCTTCCGGGGATACTTCTTCTTCTTTCCGGACTCCTTTGTTTTGCCCAGTTCTTCTATTTCAAGTGGATCAAACTCCACTTCTTCTGTCGGGAAGTTTCCCAGATACTCTTGGCTTCTCTTCGTGCAGTCCTGTGAATAATGTCCTTCTTCTCCACATGAGTAGCATGCGTTGGAGAAAAATCTGGTCAGACCTTGTCCATCAGGGTCTTCAATATATTCGTTCATCACAGGTTCTTCTAGAATCTTCTTCTTGAGGGTTTCCTTCACTGCATCTTTCTGCTGCTTGACAACTTGTTGCACCTTGGGGTAAATGTGACACTGAGCTGGGTAGTGGGTGGTTCCTTCACACAAGAAACAAGTCACCTGACTAGTTGGGCATTCCTCAGCTGGGTGATTTTCTTCACAATGAGTGCATCCATCCATGTGTTCTTCCTGGGTGTGTCCTATTTCTCCACAGATCTTGCATGCACAAGTCTTCTCCTCCGGATTATCATAGCCCTTCTGAATGAGACGGGATCTTAACAGAGTCTTCTTGAATTCTTCCCAACTTTCTGCTCCACTAAATCCTTGTATGGCATGATGCATTTTCCACCAGATAGCAGCACTGTGGGTAAAGTACTGGAGAGCGTGTTCCACTTCATATTTCCTTGAGATCAAGTTACTCCCGAAGTGGATCTCCATGTTCTGAATCCATATCTCAGCTTCCAGCTGGGTCATTGGTCCAGAGACTACAAGTCCAGCTTCATACTCCATCTGGTAGGGTTGAGGTTTTGGGGATGAGACGGGTAAGAGAGGGAGGGAGATACACACAATACAAACAATATTTTTGAGAAAAGATTTTAGTTGTGGCCGTCGGAAAACACACACCAATGACGGCTCACAAATCATCGCATCTAACGTGAGTATATAAAAGGGGTTTGGACTTCTGATGGTCATATAATTATTCGAACGCTTCGGGGTCTTCGAGTTCTGAGAGTCTTCAATGGGTGTAGCTTCAATTCTTCAATTGCATGGTGATATCCTCTTTACTTTGATGTGGGAGTCGGTTGATCCTTCATGTGGTCAAAAGGGAAAGGGCATTGTCTAACTATTTGAGGTGAGAGAGAACGTTTTATGAAATCAGAAAAGATGAGAAGTGAAAGGTGTTCTCGAAAATAAGATTTTTTTAAGAGATCCTATCCTAAGAAATTCCAGTTTCTAGGGTCACGTCCTACAGTCAACATGTGCTCTGATACCATTTCTGTAGCGACCCGACTCAAGACGAGTCAAGCCTCTGTGTTTCTCTGCCATCCCTGGATCAGTATGCTGGCACACAGTACATCAATGTATATATCAAAGTGCAATCACATGTAAATAGCGTAAAACTGATATATACCTTAAATATTTCAGCGGAAGCAGTCAAGGGAGTGGAGTCCCAATAAACACCAACGGCAAGTTGAGTGTAGACCGTAACCCTGAATCGTACTCTTACTCGTCGAAGAAAATATCTGCAACATAAGACGTTGCAGCCGTGTAGGTCAGCATATTGAATATGCCGGCAAGTCACATAAGAGAGGGGTGAAAAGTAGTCATCTATACTATATGCATATATGGCAGGTGGGGATATAAGTTTTTAGCAAAAAAGCAAGTTTTCTCCTACATCAAGAGAGGGATAAAAGCAAAATGTTACTACTTTGTTGGTTGTTAACGAGATGGTTTCGCCAACCAGTTCTCGTACCTGAGTTGTCAATAATTACCCTCATCAAATATATTTAATGGTGTTGAGAAATCCAGATAACTCCAGTTCCTTTGGCTCAAGTCGTCCATGACCGTGGACACGGCTAATCGATTAGGTTTGAGTACTCTGCAGAGTTTTGCACACGTTCGCCACAAGATTTGATCGCCTCCGAGTATGTCCTCGCACTTCAGGGTGTTTGAAGACCGGATGATCAAAACATGGTCTTTCAACGGGTCCCTCTGAATCCCTGTCGGTGCCCATCCATTCCTACCGTTCATCTACATCTGCTAGCACCGCCTGTCCAGAGTCGCCGCGTTGTCCAACCAAGCCAGAGCCCATAATGACTTGTGGCTGTGCAGGTAAGCCTTGGGTCTTGAAAATATCCGTCCGTCTCTTTGAGCCTGGGTGAAGCTTTCCGCAGGATGTCATGGCCGTCCCCAGCATCCCGGGCCTCCAGTGGGTTCTCCAGGGAGCCAATCAACCGTCCTTCACCCAGAGTTGCATTGCGTCCGAGGTCTTGAAAATCTTGTCTTAACCGGTCTTGATTATTTAATCAACCTCGCACCACTCGTGTTATGCACTCAACCGAAATCCCGTCTACTCAAGCATAGCAATATGAAATTTTGTCGTCCCGGGGCCAAGTATCGGGGTTGTTGTGTGCCTACCACATGATACTACAATCTATACTAAAATTTCCAAGTACCTAAACAGCATGCAATTGGGCATAGGATGGTAGAACTACAATGCATAAAACATAGGTGATAGTATGATCAAAGTGACTTGCCTGGTGATGTTGACGAAGAAGAATTTCTCGAGAAATAACTTGATAGACTACTCGTCACTCTCCGATGAAATCTATATAACAAACATATCATTCACATAAGCACTCATACTAGCAATCATTCTAGCAATCAAAACAAAAGAGAGAGCGAATAGGAATCCGAAGGAAACTTCAAATAAGACTAGGGAGTCTTCTACTACATCAAACACTAAATAGTTTTGTCTAACAGAAAATAATAACAAGGTACTAAGATATAAGTTTAGCTAAGATAAAATAAAGTATTTTTCACAAAACTACTTGAAAGGATTTCCAAACGGGATTTGAAACAATGGTGAAACCAATTGCAAGTTACTAAGGAACTAGAATTGATTTCATGAAAACAAATAAAAGTAAAATAAAAACTTGTTGCAAAACTACTGTTTAACTAACAGAAACAAAACATAATATTTCTGAAATAACAAAGAAAATATTTTAAAACAAAGATAGAAAAGGAATTAGCCAAAATCCTAAAAGAGGTGAAACAGAAATTATTTCACAAGAAACAGTGAGCTAAAATACTCAAACAATTCTGAAATTTTTACCACTTATAAATAAGATCACTAGTGATCGTTACCAAAAGGAATCAAATTAAAAGCTATTTTGAAACTCCTGGAATAGGCAAAACAAGGTTTAAACTAAATCTGATCTAACTTATATTTGAAAATTTCAAACATAGACAAATTATATGTTTTTACAAACTACAGGAAATTTGTGAGCTAGTGGAAAAAGAATCAGCTCCATTGGACTTCGGGATCAAAAGTTATGGGCTAAACAAGATTGGAACTTTGCTGTTTTTGCAACTAGACGGAAATAATAAAACAATTGCTACAGACTACGTGGCAGTCCCTGATTGGCTAAGGGGTGTTTGCAGCATAGACTAAACAGCGTATGGCCGCTAAATAAGAAAGATGCTTTGGTTTACTTAACTGATGGACCGGTTCTTTTTAGAAAACCGAAGGGGTAAGTACTTCCTAATCTACATCGTGGGATCTAGATCTAACGGCTAAAACTAAAAAAAAAACAAGTAAAAAAAAGAAAGGAGGGAGGGGCCTTACCGTGGCTGGGCTCCCGTGGCTGGCAATGGTGGCCGAGGTAGGGGTGGGGCTCCGGTGGGGTGGGTCGCCGGTGAGGAAGGGGGCACTCCGGCGGGGGTGGGGAAGGGGTGGGGGCGGCGAGGCTCCAGGGGGGGAGGGAGGCGAGGTGGTGGGAGTGCAGGGGGGCTTGACAGGGAGGAGTTCCTGGGAGAAAAACTCCTGGTCGCTGGAGATGAGTGCAGCGAGGTGGAGGGGTGGGGTGGCAGGGGGGCGGCGGTGGAGGGGTGGCCGAAGGGTGAAGGGGTGCCAGGGGGCTCGGCAGGGGGCGAGGGGAAGATGCAATGGTGAAGGGATGGTGGCCGACGGGTTCTGTGGTGGTCAACTCCGGCGAGGTGGCGCGCGAGCTAGAGGCGAGGAGAGGCGGCGGTTTCAACGGGAATGGAACGAGGAGGTGCAGGGGGTTCTTATAGAGGCGACGGGAGGCGCTAGGAAGGGAAGAGCTTCGCGAATCCCGGAGGTGGGGATTCTTCTCTCCATGGAGGGAAAGTTCTGTCACGTGAGAGGAAACAGAGGAGGAAGAAGATCTTCGTGGGCCAGAGCAAAAAGGAAAGCTCTTAATGGGCCAGCAGGTCTTTCCAAATAAAAAGGGATTCTATTCCTATTTTTAAAACTAGGAAACTAAAACGATAAAAGGGAAATCAAATCAATTCGAAATAAAGAGTTTCCATATACTAAAATTATCAGAAAAATAAAATATAAATGATGGGCATTTTTCCACGGCAAAAATAAAAACTTCAGAAAAAATTATTTTCACAAAATTGCCTAAAAGGTTTATTTTCTTTTGCAAATAATTTTCAATTGACCCTCTAAGTTTGAGGGTTCAAATAACTTTCAAAATGCCCGTGGGTTTGAGGGTCATGTTCCTCCGCTCTAGAATGTATTTCCCGGCACTTCTTGCACGAAGAAAACGAATGGAAATGCAAAAGAATTCAAATGCAAATATCTTCGTTCAAATTCTTTATAGTTGAAGAAGTCATGTCATCTTCTCTCTTTGCTTTTTAAAAGATTGAATTTGAATTCACCGGAGATGGGGAAAGTCATTTCATTCCCTCTCATTCAAAAGTTTCGAAAAGTTTCAAATTTCACACAAGTTTCAGTCACTCAGGCAACCAACAAACAATCTAATAATAATTATATTAACATTCCAAAATTTATAATTTTGGGATGTTACAGGAACACTCGGGTTAAGCTTGACGAGCCTAGCATGTGCAGACATGGCCTCGGAACACATGAGACCGAAAGGTCGATCATGAATCATATAGATGATATGATTAGCATAGGGATGCTTACCACTAAAACTATACTCAACTCACGTGATGATCGGACTTGAGCTAGTGTAAGTGGATCATGAACCACTCAAATGACTAGAGAGATGTACTTTTTGAGTGGGAGTTTAGCGAGTAATTTGATTAAGTTAAACTTTAATTATCTTGAACATAGTCTAAGTCCACTTTGAATATATTTGTGTTGTAGATCATGGCTCACGCAACAGTCACCCTGAATTTTAATATGTTCCTAGAGAAAGCTAAGTTGAAAGATGATGGAAGCAACTTTGTAGACTGAGCTCGTAATCTTAAGCTAATCTTACAAGCTGGGAAGAAGGATTATGTCCTTAATGCTGCGCTAGGAGATGAACCACCCGCTACGGCTGACCAGGATGTTAAGAACGCTTGGTTAACACGTAAGGAGGACTACTCAGTAGTTCAATGTGCAGTCTTGTATGGCTTAGAACTGGGACTTCAACGTCGCTTTGAGCGTCATGGAGCATTTGAGGTGTTCCAGGAGTTGAAGTTCATCTTTCAGAAGAACGCCCGGATCGAGAGGTATGAGACCTCCGATAAATTCTATGCTTGCAAGATGGAGGAGAACTCGTCTGTCAGTGAACATGTGCTCAAAATGTCTGGGTACTCAAACCGTCTAGCTGAGCTGGGGATTGAACTCCCGCAAGAGGCTATCACTGACAGAGTCCTTCAATCACTGCCGCCAAGCTATAAAGGCTTTGTGTTGAACTACAACATGCAAGGGATGAACAAGTCACCCGGCAAGTTCTTTGCGATGCTGAAAGTCGCAGAGTCTGAACTCCGTAAAGAGCATCAAGTGTTGATGGTGAATAAGACCACTAGTTTCAAGAGAAACGGCAAAGGCAAGAAGGGTAATTCAAAGAAGAGCGGCAAGCCTGTTGCCAATCCGATGAAGAAACCCAAAGCTGGACCTAAGCCTGAAACAGAGTGTTACTATTGCAAGGGTATGGGTCAGTGGAAGCGCAACTGCCCCAAGTATCTGGCTGATAAGAAGGCGGCCAAAGAAAAATCAGGTACATTTGATATACATGTTATTGATGTGTACTTAACCGGCTCTCGTAGTAGTGCCTGGGTATTCGATACCGGTTCTGTTGCTCATATTTGCAACTCGAAACAGGAACTGCGGAATAGACGAAGGCTGGCGAAAGATGAAGTGACGATGCGCGTAGGAAATGGTTCCAAGGTTGATGCAATCGCCGTCGGCACAGTTTCACTTCAGTTACCATCAGGATTAGTTATGAACTTGAATCATTGTTATTTAGTGCCTGCGTTGAGCATGAACATCATATCTGGATCTTGTTTATTGCGAGACGGTTACTCCTTTAAGTCAGAGAATAATGGTTGTTCTAGTTCTATGAGTAACATCTTTTATGGTCATGCACCCAATGTGAGAGGATTGTTCATATTGAATCTTGATAGTGATACACACATACATAACATTGAGACCAAAAGAGTTAGAGTTAACAATGATAGCGCCATATTTTTGTGGCACTGCCGCTTAGGTCATATTGGTGTAAAGCGCATGAAGAAACTCCATGCCGATGGACTTTTGGAGTCACTTGACTTTGATTCACTTGACACGTGCGAACCATGCCTCATGGGCAAGATGACTAAAACTCCGTTCTCCGGAACAATGGAGCATGCAAGTGACTTGTTGGAAATCATACATACCGACGTGTGCGGTCCGATGAGCGTAGAGGCACGCGGCGGATATCGTTATTTTCTCACCTTCACTGACGATTTGAGTACATTTGGTCATGTCTACTTAATGAAGCACAAGTCTGAACCATTTGAAAAGTTCAAGCAATTTCAGTGTGAAGTTGAAAATCATCGTAACAAGAAGATCAAGTTCCTACGGTCTGATCGTGGGGGTGAATATCTGAGTTTCGAGTTTGGTGCTCACTTAAGACAATGTGGAATTGTTTCACAGTTGACACCGCCTCGAACACCACAGCGTAATGGTGTGTCCGAACGTCGTAATCGTACTTTATTAGAGATGGTGCGATCTATGATGTCTCTTACCGATTTGCCGTTATCGTTTTGGGGTTATGCATTAGAAACAGTTGCATTCACTTTAAATAGGGCACCATCAAAATCCGTTGATACGACACCATACGAACTGTGGTATGGCAAAAGGCCAAAGTTGTCGTTTCTTAAAGTTTGGGGATGTGATGCTTATGTCAAAAAGCTTCAGCCTGAAAAGTTGGAACCCAAAGCGGAAAAGTGCATCTTCATAGGTTACCCAAAAGAGACAGTTGGGTACACCTTCTATCTCAAATCCAAGGGCAAAGTGTTTGTTGCTAAAAACGGAGCTTTTCTCGAGAAGGAGTTTCTCTCGAGAGAATTGAGTGGGAGGAAGATAGAACTTGATGAGGTTGTCGAACCTCTCATCCCTCTAGATGGTGGCGCAGGGCAAGGGGAAACCTCTGTCATTGCGACGCCGGTTGAGGAGGAAGTTAATGATGATGATCATGAAACTCCGGTTCAAGTTCTTGTCGAACCATGCAGGTCGACGAGACCACGTGCTGCTCCAGAGTGGTACGGTAATCCCGTCATGTCAATCATGTTGTTAGACAACAATGAACCTGCAAATTATGAAGAAGCAATGGTGGGCCCAGATTCCAACAAATGGCTAGAGGCCATGAAGTCTGAGATAGGATCCATGTATGAGAACAAAGTATGGACTTTGGAAGTACTACCTCAGGGCCGCAAGGCTATTCAAAACAAATGGATCTTTAAGAAGAAGACGGACGCTGACGGCAATGTGACCGTTTATAAAGCTCGACTTGTGGCAAAGGGTTTTTCACAAGTTCAAGGAGTTGACTACGATGAGACATTCTCACCCGTAGCGATGCTTAAGTCCGTCAGAATCATGTTAGCAATAGCTGCATTTTTCGATTATGAAATCTGGCATATGGATGTCAAAACGGCGTTCCTTAACGGTTTCCTTAAGGAAGAGTTGTATATGATGCAACCCGAAGGTTTATCGATCCTAAGAATGCTAACAAGGTGTGCAAGCTCCAGCGATCCATTTATGGGCTGGTGCAAGCATCTCGGAGTTGGAACAAACGCTTTGATGAGGTGATCAAAGCATTTGGGTTTATACAAGTGGTTGGAGAATCTTGTATTTACAAGAAAGTGAGTGGGAGCTCTGTGGCGTTTCTAATATTATATGTGGATGACATATTGCTGATTGGAAACAACGTAGAGTTTTTGGAGAGCATAAAGGATTACTTGAATAAAAGTTTCTCTATGAAGGACCTAGGAGAAGCTGCTTACATTCTAGGCATTAAGATCTACAGGGATAGATCGAAACGCCTGACAGGACTTTCACAAAGCACATACCTTGATAAAGTTTTGAAGAGGTTCAAAATGGAGCAGTCCAAGAAAGGGTTCTTGCTAGTTTTACAAGGTACGAGATTGAGTAAGACTCAGTGCCCAGCAACTGATGAGGATAGAGAGCATATGAGCACCGTCCCCTATGCTTCAGCCATAGGTTCTATCATGTATGCAATGATGTGCACTAGACCGGACGTTAGCTTGGCCATAAGTATGGCAGGCAGGTTCCAGAGTAATCCAGGAGTGGATCACTGGACGGCGGTCAAGAATATCCTGAAGTACCTGAAAAGGACTAAGGAGATGTTTCTCGTGTATGGAGGTGACGAAGAGCTCGCCGTAAAGGGTTACGTCGATGCAAGCTTTGACACAGATCTAGACGACTCTAAGTCGCAGACCGGATACGTATTTATTCTTAATGGGGGTGCGGTAAGCTGGTGCAGTTCCAAGCAAAGCGTCGTAGGAGATTCTACATGTGAAGAGGAGTACATGGCTGCCTTGGAGGCGGCTAAGGAGGGTGTCTGGATGAAGCAGTTCATGACGGATCTTGGAGTAGTGCCAAGCACACTGAATCCAATAACCTTGTTCTGTGACAACACGGGTGCCATTGCCCTAGCAAAGGAACCACGGTTTCACAAGAAGTCCAGACACATCAAATGACGCTTCAACCTCATCCGCGACTACGTCGAAGGGGAGGACGTAAATATATGCAAAGTGCACACGGATCTGAATGTAGCAGACCCGCTGACTAAACCTCTTCCACGGGCAAAGCATGATCAACACCAGAACTGTATGGGTGTTAGATTTATTACAATGTAATTCACATGATGATGTCAGGGCTAGATTATTGACTCTAGTGCAAGTGGGAGACTGTTGGAATTATGCCCTAGTGGCAACGATAAATATAGTTATTATTATAATTCCTGTATCAAGATAATCGTTTATTATCCACGCTATAATTGTATTGAATGAAGACTTATATACATGTGTGGATACATAGACAAAGCATTGTCCCTATCAAGCCTCTAGTTGGCTAGCCAGTTGATCAAAGATAGTCATGGTCTTCTGATTATGAATAAGGTGTTGTTGCTTGATAACTGGATCATGTCATTAGGACAATCATGTGATGGACTAGACCCAAACTAATAGACGTAGCATATTGATCGTGTCATTTTGTTGCTACTGTTTTCTGTGTGTCAAGTATTTGTTCCTATGACCATGAGATCATATAACTCACTGACACCGGAGGAATGCTTTGTGTGTATCAAACGTCGCAACGTAACTGGGTGACTATAAATATGCTCTATAGGTATCTCCGAAGGTGTTCGTTGAGTTAGTATGGATCGAAACTGGGATTTGTCACTCCGTGTGACGGAGAGGTATCTCGGGGCCCACTCCGTAATACAACCTCACACACAAGCCTTGCAAGCAATGTGACTTAGTGTAAGTTGCGGGATCTTGTATTACGGAATGAGTAAAGAGACTTGCCGGTAAACGAGATTGAAATAGGTA
Organism: Hordeum vulgare subsp. vulgare; assembly: GCF_904849725.1. Lineage (NCBI taxonomy): Eukaryota > Viridiplantae > Streptophyta > Magnoliopsida > Poales > Poaceae > Hordeum > Hordeum vulgare. The sequence goes on along the minus strand of NC_058522.1, from coordinate 382,276,881 downwards.
TGAGGATACTGACGATCGAATCTCGGGCAAGTAACATACCGAAGGACAAAGGGAATGACATACGGGATTATATGAATCCTTGGCACTGAGGTTCAAACGATAAGATCTTCATAGAATATGTGGGATCCAATATGGGCATCCAGGTCCTGCTATTGGATATTGACCGAGGAGTCACTCGGGTCATGTCTACATAGTTCTCGAACCCGCAGGGTCTGCACACTTAAGGTTCGACGTTGTTTTATGCGTATTTGAGTTATATGGTTGGTTACCGAATGTTGTTCGGAGTCCCGGATGAGATCACGGACGTCATGAGGGTTTCCGGAATGGTCCGGAAACGAAGATTGATATATAGGATGACCTCATTTGATTACCGGAAGGTTTTCGGAGTTACCGGGAATGACGAATGGGTTCCGGGTGTTCACCGGGGGGGGCAACCCACCCCGGGGAAGCCCATAGGCCTTGGGGGTGGCGCACCAGCCCTTAGTGGGCTGGTGGGACATCCCAAGAAGGCCCTATGCGCCATAGGAAGAAAATCGAAGAGAAAAGAAAAAAAAGGAGGTGGGAAAAGGGGGAAGGACTCCTCCTTCCAAACCTAGTTGGATTCGGTTCGGAAGTGGGGGACTCCCCCCCTTGGCTCGGCCGAACCCCTTGAGGGTCCTTGGACCCCAAGGCAAGGCTCCCCCTCTTCCCCCTATATATCCGGAGGTTTTAGGGCTGATTTGACACAACTTTGCCACGGCAGCCCGACCACATATCTCCACGGGTTTTCCCCTAGATCGCGTTTCTACGGAGCTCGGGCGGAGCCCTGCTGACTGTTGGCGCTACCACACCATCTACTATGGTGACTGATACGTCTCCAACGTATCTATAATTTTTTATGGTTCCATGCTATTATCTTGTCAAACTTTGGATGTTTTGTATGTCTTTTATATCTTTTTGGGGACTAACTTATTAACTCAGTGCCAAGTGCCAGTTCCTGTTTTTTCGTGTTTTTGACCCTTTTCACACGAGAATATTAAACGGAGTCCAAACGGAATAAAACTTCCGAAAAGATTTTTTCCGGAACAGAAGATACGCATGGAGCTTGAGAACCAAGGCAGAGGGCACCACGGGAGGCCACGAGCCCCCTAGCCGTGGCCTGGGGGGCCCATGCCTAGCAGGCTTGTGGGCCCCCTATGGCTCCTCTGCCCTACTTGTTCCGCCTATAAATCCCCGAAAAATCCAAAACCACGAGAGAGAGCCACGAAAATACTTTTCCACCGCCGCAAGCTACTGTCTCCGCAAGATCCCATCTGGGGCACATTCTAGTGCCCTGCCGGAGGGGGGATTCGGACACGGAGAGCTTCTTCATCAACACCATTGCCTCTCCGATGATGCATAAGTAGTTCACCATAGACCTTCGGGTCCATAGCTAGTAGCTAGATGGCTTCCTCTCTCTCTTGGATCTTCAATACAAAGCTCTCCAAGATCTTCATGGATATCTATCCGATGTAATCTTCTTTTGCAGTGTGTTTGTCGAGATCCGATGAATTTTGGATTTATGATCAGATTATCTATGAATCTTATTTGAGTTTCTTCTGGTCTCTTATATGCATGATTTCATATCCTTGTAATTCTCTTCGAGTTGTGGGTTTTGTTTGGCCAACTTGATCTATGATTCTTGCAATGGGAGAAGTGCTTGGTTTTGGGTTCATACCGTGCGGTGACCTCACCCAGTGACAGAAGGGGTAGCGAGGCACGCATCATGTTGTTGCCATCAAGGGTAAAAATATGGGGTTTATATCTATTGCATGAATTTATCCCTCTACATCATGTCATCTTGCTTAAGGCGTTACTCTGTTTGTCATGAACTCAATACACTAGATGCATGCTGGATAGCGGTCGATGTGTGGAGTAATAGTAGTAGATGCAGAAAGTATCGGTCTACTTGTCTCGGACGTGATGCCTATATGTATGATCATTGCCTTAGATATCGTCATGACTTTGCGCGGTTCTATCAATTGCTCGACAGTAATTCGTTCACCCACCGTAATATTTTCTATCATGAGAGAAGCCTCTAGTGACCACTATGGCCCCCGGGTCTACTTCACATCATATTTTCAGCCTTACACTTTTACTTTGTTGCACTTCCGCCTTCAAATCTCACCTTGCAATCAACCGTGAAGGGATTGACAACCCCTTTGTAGTGTTGGGTGCAAGTTTGATGTTTTTGCACAGGTACGGTGGAGACTTTGCTTGATACTCCTACTAGATTGATACCTTGGTTCTCAAACTGAGGGAAATACTTACTGCTACTGTGTTGCATCACCCTTTCCTCTTCAAGGGAAAAACCAACACTAGCTCAAGAGGTAGCAAGAAGAATTTCTGGTGCCGTTGTCGGGGAGCATCATGTGAAGCTTATCCAAGTAACCATCGCAAACTCATCTCTTGCATTTACTTTTTTTGCCTCTCGTTTTCCTCTCCCCCACTTCTGGAAAACAAAAAGTTACAAAAATATTTGCCTTTTTCGTTCTCCCTTTTCTTTCGCTTGCTTTCTGTTCGCTTGTGTGCTTGTCTGCTTGTTGAAGTCACCATGACTGAAAACACCAAACTTTGTGACTTCTCGAATACTAATAATAATGATTTTATTAGTACTCCGATTGCTCCTGCCACTAGTGTGGAATCATATGAAATCAATGCTGCTTTGCTGAATCTTGTTATGAAAGAGCAATTCTCCGGCCTTCCTAGTGAAGATGTCGCATCCCATCTTAATACCTTCATTGAGTTATGCGATATGCAAAAGAAGAGAGATGTGGATAATTATGTGATTAAATTGAAGCTATTTCCGTTCTCGTTGCGAGATCGAGCAAAAACTTGGTTTTCATCTTTGCCCAAAAATAGTATTGATTCTTGGAAAAAGTGCAAAGATGCTTATATATCCAAGTATTTTCTGCCGGTTAAGATTATCTCTCTCCGTAATGATATCATGAATTTTAAGCAACTTGATCATGAACATGTTGCACAATCTTGGGAGAGAATGAAATTGATGATTAGAAATTGTCCCGCTCATGGCTTGAGTCTTTGGATGATTATACAAATCTTCTATGCTAGTTTGAATTTTGCTTCTAGAAATATATTGGACTCCGCCTCCGGTGGAACCTTCATGGAAATCACATTAGGAGAAGCCACAAAACTCCTAGACAATATCATGACAAACTATTCTCAGTGGCACACTGAAAGGTCACCTACTAGTAAAAAAGTACACGCTATAGAAGAAATTAACACGTTGAGTGCTAAGATGGATGAGTTAATGAAATTGTTTGCTAGTAAAGGTCCTCCTTTAGATCCAAATGATATGCCCTTGTCTTCCTTGATTGAGAGTAGCAATGAAAGCTTGGATGTTAATTTTCTTGGTAGGAATAATTTTGGCAACAACAATGCTTTTGGAGGAAACTATATTCCTAGGTCTTTCCCTAGTAATCCCTATAATAACTTTGGAAACTCCTACAACAATGTTCATGGAAATTACAATAGATTACCCTATGATCTAGAGAGTAATATCAAAGAGTTTATCAACTCGCAAAAGATTTTCAATGCGTCCATCGAAGAAAAACTACTCAAAATTGATGATTTGGCTAGGAGCGTTGATAGAATGTCTCTTGATATTGATGCTTTGAAAGCTAGATGTGCTCCTCCCAAGATCAATATGGATAGAACTTTGAAAGCTATGCGTGTTTCCATGAATGAGAGTAAAGAAAGAACCGCCCAAATTCGTGCTAGACATGAATGGCTTAAAAAGGTGTGTTCTCGTCATGAGAATCACGAAGATCTTAAAATGCTTGGTGTGAATCCCATTGAATCCTTGTTTTCTAGTGTCAAACCTAATGATGATGGGGCCGGATATGAATCCACTTTGGTTAAAAATGCCACAATGATTCGGAGTATATCTATCTTGATGCTAAAAGCATTGAAAGTGGAGTAGAGGATATCAAAACTTTGAGTAGTAATGAAACTACTACTTTGGATTTCAAGGAATTCAATTATGATAGTTGCTCTTTGATTGAATGCATTTCCTTGATGCAATCCATGCTAAACTCTCCACACGCTTATAGCCAAAACAAGGCCTTTACTGATCATATCGTCGATATTATGATGAAATCTCTTGAAGAGAAACTTGAACTGGAAGTTTCTCTTCCTAGAAAACGTCATGATGAGTGGGAACCTACTATCAGAATCAAGATCAAAAACTATGAATGCAACGCTTTGTGTGATTTGGGTGCTAGTGTTTCCGTGATTCCAAAGTCTTTATGTGATGTTCTAGGCTTCAATGAGATTGATGAGTGCTCTCTTAATTTGCATCTTGCGGATTCTACTATTAAGAAACCTATGGGAAGTATCAATGATGTTCTTATTATTGCAAATAGGAACTATGTACCCGTAGATTTCATTCTGCTTGATATTGATTGCAATCCTACATGTCCTATCATTCTTGGTAGACCTTTCCTAAGGACTATTGGTGCTGTCATCGATATGAAGGAAGGGAATATTAGATTTCAGTTTCCATTAAAGAAGGGCATGGAACATTTTCCTAGAAAGAAAATAAGATTGCCTTATGAATCCATGATGAGGGCTACTTATGGTTTGAGTACCAAAGACGACGATACATGATTCTTTCGCCTTATGCCTAGCTAAGGGCGTCAAACAATAGCGCTTGTTGGGAGGCAACCCAATGAATTTATATTTGCCTTTTGATTTCTGTTTTGTTGCGTCCACACCATCATTATTCTGTTATGATTGTGTTTTTTGTGTTTCTTTTTGTGTTTGAGCCAAGTAAAACCTTTATGACTAGTTTTGGTGATGGTTGTTTGATCATGCTGGAAAAAGACAGAAACTATTAGCTCACGAAATTATTTTTCATTTTTATCCAGAAAGAGCTTTTGAGTTGATTCTTTTTGCTGTTGGTTGATATGCCAATTTCCCAAATTGTCGTAATGTTTCAGAATTTTTGAGATACCAGAAGTATAAGAAGTATACAGATTGCTACAGACTGGTTTGTTTTTGACAGATTCTGTTTTTGTTGTGTTGATTGCTTATTTTGATGAAACTATGGATAGTATCGGGGGGACTAGCCATGGAAAAGTGAGAATACAGTAATTTAACACCAATATAAATAGAAATCAAGTTTGCTACAGTACTAAAGAGGTTGTAGTTTGTTTTCTTGTGCTAATGATATCATGAGTTTCTGTTAAAGTTTTGTGTTGTGAAGTTTTCAAGTTTTGGGTGATGTTCTCATGGACAAAGGGATAAAGAGTAGAAATAGGTCAAGCTTGGGGATGCCCAAGGCATCCCAAGCCAAATTAAAGTACACCAAAAAGCCTAAGCTTGGGGATGCTGATACGTCTCAAACGTATCTATAATTTTTTATGGTTTCACGTTGTTATCTTGTCTTCTTTGTATGTTTTATGTACCTTTTAATATCTTTTTGGGACTAACTTATTGATTCAGTTGCCAAGTGCCAGTTCGTTTTTTCTCCGTGTTTTTGACTCTTTTTAGATCTTATTTTGGAACGGAGTCCAAACGGAAGAAAAACCCCGAAATTATTTTTTCCCGAACGGAAGAAGTCCAGGGGGCTTTTGGGCCAAGCCAGGTGGGCTCCAGGGAGCCCACAAGCCCCCACTCCGCCACCAGGGGGAGGCGGCGGTGGGCAGGCTTGTGGCCTCCCTGGTCGCCCCCTGACCTAGGTCTTGTGCCTATATATTCCCAAATATTCCGCAAAAACTCAGGGGAGCCTCGAAAATAGTTTTCCGCCGCCGCAAGCTTCCGTTTCCGCGAGATCTCATCTGGAGACCCTTCCCGGCGCCCTGCCGGATGGGACTTTGGAGGTGGAGGCCGTCTTCATCATCAGCATTGCCCCTCCAATGACTCGTGAGTAGTTCACTTCAGACCTACGGGTCCGTAGTTAGTAGCTAGATGGCTTCTTCTCTCTCTTGGATCTTCAATACAAAGTTCTCCATGATATTCATGGAGATCTATCCGATGTAATCTTCTTCGGCTGTGTGTTTGTCGAGATCCGATGAATTGTGGACTTGTGATCAGATTATCTATGATATATATTTGAGTCTTTGCTGATTTCTTATATGCATGATTTGATATCCTTGTAAGTCTCTCCGAGTCTTGGGTTTTGTTTGGCCAACTAAATCTATGATTCTTGCAATGGGAGAAGTGCTTGGTTTTGGGTTCTGCCATGTGGTGACCTTTCTCAGTGACAGTAGGGGCAGCAAGGCACACATCAAGCAGTTGCCATCAAGGGTAAAAAGATGGGGTTTTTATCATTGGTTTGAGATTATCCCTCTACATCATGTCATCTTGCTTAAGGCGTTACTCTGTTCTTATGGACTTAATACACTAGATGCATGCTGGATAGCGGTCGACGTGTGGAGTAATAGTAGTAGATGCAGAAAGTATCAGTCTACTTGTTTCGGACGTGATGCCTATAGAAATAATCATTGCATAGATATCGTCACGACTCTGCACAGTTCTATTAATTGCTCGACAGTAATTTGTTCACCCACCATCTACTTGCTTTCATGAGAGAAGCCACTAGTAAACACTATGGCCCCCGGGTCTATTCATATCCATCGTTTACATCTCCGCTTTTACTTTTCTTTGTTACTTTGTTGCTTTGAGTTCTCACTTGGCAAACAATCTATAAGGGATTGACAACCCCTTCATAGCGTTGGGTGCAAGATTTTGTGTTTGTGCAGGATCTTGAGATACTCTTCCGCCGGATTGATACCTTGGTTCTCAAACTGAGGGAAATACTTAACGTTGTTGTGCTACATCACCCTTTCCGCTTCGAGGGAACACCAACGCAAGGCTCCAAGGCCACGGGAGAAATCCTTTGCATACTTGCCTAAGAAGTCCCTTTAGGCGTAGCCGTAGCTGAAGGATTCCTGGTGCCGTCGACACAACTATTTCTGGCGCCATTGCAGGGGATACACAGCGAAACATCAGAAGTATTTCTGGCCCCGTTGCCGGGGAAGGGAAATCAAGATATATCCAAGTAGGTCTCACAAACTCTTCTCTTGCATTTACTTTTGTTGCCAGTTGCCTCTCGTTTTCCTCTCCCCCACTTCACATTTGTCGTTTTCATTTGCCTTTCTCCTTTGCCTTTTTTGTTTGCCTTTTTCATTTGCCTTTTCGTCTACCCTTTTCTCTCACTTTCTTTCTGTTTGCTTGTGTGCCATGTGCCTTCAATATGCTTGCATCTTCGCTTGCTGAAAATCTATTGATATGGATCCTCATCCACTAGCTAGTCTCTTTAAGAGACCCAATATTGTTGAACGAATTGCTAGTGAGTTGAGGGCAATTGACTATTTCTATGGAGTTTTGCTTGAGATGTGCGAATCTAAAAATCGTGATGAATAAATTCATTAAGTGATTCACGAGGGCTCCTTGGATGAAAAGCATGATTGCAATGGTTTCACTATAAATTCTATTAGTGACAATCAGGCTAAAAATATGCAAAACCCTAAGCTTGGGGATGCTAGTTTTGCTATGTCCACTACTTGTTGCAATAATCATGATTGGGGTGATGATCTTTCTTATGATCTTGAAAATTTGTTTAAGCCTCATGATGAGTATGATATTTGCAACAATATTGAAAGTGGGATTGGAGAAGTCATGACTTTATTTGATGATAATCCCACTATTTTTGAAGAGGGTCAACTTTGCATGCATGTGGATCATGAAAAGAATATCCTATGGGATAGCTATATTGTTGAATTTTAATATGATCCCACATGTAATTGCTATGAGAGAGGAAAATATTTTGATAGAAACTCTCATGTTACCAAATTACCTCTCGTTATGTTGAGATTGCTATTGTCTCTTTTTCTGCATATGGCAACTATTGGTTGTCTGGACAATCTGTTTTCCTATAAAATGCATATGCACAGGAAGTATGTTAGACTTAGATGTGATTTTCACATGCTTTATGATGCTCTCGTTGTGCTTCAATTCTTGTCTTTTATGTGAGCATCACTTTTCGCCTAGCTAAGGGCGTTAAACAAAAGCGCTTGTTGGGAGGCAACCCAACGAATTTATCCTTTTTCTTTCTGTTTCGTGTTTTTCACACTTTCATAATTCTGTTATGATTGTGTTTTTTGTGTTTCTTTTTGCGTTGGTGCCAAGCAAAACCGTTATGATTAGTCTTGGGGATGATCGTTTGGTCATGCTGGAAAAGACAGAAACTTTCTGCTCATGAAAAGAATTTTCATTTTTTTCTGTAAGAGCTTTTGAGCTGATTCTTTTTGCTGCTGAATGCTACGCAAATTCTTCAGACTGTCATAATTTGTCAGAATTTTTGGAGTACTAGAGGTATACAAAACATACAGAATGCTACAGACTGGTCTGCTGTTAACAGATTATGTTTTTGTTGTGTTGGTTGCTTATTTTGATGAAACTATGGATAGTATCGGGGGCTATTAGCCATGGAAGATTGAAAGTACAGTAACCCAACATCAGCACAAGTAGAATTTAAGTTTGCTACAGTACCTAAGTGTTGGGTAACGTAGCATAAATTCAAATTTTTCCTACACATATTCAGATCTTCCTATGGAGAGACCGGCAACGAGAGAGGGGTAAGAGCATCTTCATACCTTTGAAGATCGCTAAGAGGAAGCATTACTAGAACGCAGTTGATGGAGTCGTACTCGTGGCGATTCAGATCGCGGTGTGATTCCGATCTAGTACCGAACTACGGCACCTCCGCGTTCAACACACGTGCAGCCCGGTGACATCTCCCGCACCTTGATCCAGCAAGGAGGAGGGAGAGGTTAGGGAAGATCTCCAGCATCACGACGGCGTGGTGTCGATGGAGAGACGATGTCTCCCGGGAGGGCTTCACCAAGCACCGGCAGAGAGGAGGAGGAGGAAGGGAAGGGCTGCGCCGAGAGAGAGAAAACTGTGTGCCAAAACAGCCCCGAAACCTCAACTATATATAGGGGGAGGGGGAGGGGGCGCAGCCCTTAGGGTTCCCACCCCCAAGGGGTGCGGCAGCCCTAGATGGGAGAGGGGGGCGGCCAGGGCAGGGAGGAGGGGTGGTGCGCACCCCTGGTGGGCCTTAGGCCCACCTGGCTTAGGGTTTGCCCCCCCTTCCCTCTCCCCTGCGCATTGGGCTGAGTGGGGAGGCGCACCAGCCCACCTAGGGGCTGGTTCCCTCCCCCCACTTGGCCCATCTTACCTCCCGGGGTCATTGCCCCCCTTCGGTGGACCCCCGGGGCCACCTCCAGTAGTCCCGGTGGTCCTGGTACGTTACCGGTGATGCCCGAAACACTTCCGGTGTCCGAAACCATCCGTCCTATATATCAATCTTTACCTCTGAACCATTCTGGAGCTTCTCGTGACATCCGGGATCTCATCCGGGACTCCGAACAACTTTCGGTGACCTCGTATAACAATTCCCTATAACCCTAGCGTCATCGAACCTTAAGTGTGTAGACCCTATGGGTTCGGGAGACACGCGGACATGACTGAGACACCTCTCCAGCCAATAACCATCAGCGGGGTCTGGATACCCATGGTGGCTCCCACTTGCTCCACGATGATCTCATCGGATGAACCACGATGTCAAGGATTCAATCAATCCCGTATACAGTTCCCTTTGTCTGTCGGTATAGAACTTGCCCGAGATTCAATCGTCGGTATACCAATACCTTGTTCAATCTCGTTACCGGTAAGTCTCTTTATTCGTTCCATAGCACGTCATCGTGTGACTAACTCCTTAGTCACATTGAGCTCATGATGATGTTCTACCGAGTGGGCCCAGAGATACCTCTCCGTCACACGGAGTGACAAATCCCAATCTTGATTCGTACCAACCCAACAGACACTTTCAGAGGTACCCGTAGTGCACCTTTATAGTCACCCAGTTACGTTGTGACGTTTGATACACCCTAAGCACTCCTACGGTATCCGGGAGTTGCACAATCTCACGGTCGAAGGAAAAGACACTTGACATTAGAAAAGCTTTAGCATACGAACAACACGATCTAGTGCTATGCTTAGGATTGGGTCTTGTCCATCACATCATTCTCCCAATGATGTGATCCCGTTATCAATGACATCTAATGCCCATGATTAGGAAACCATGATCATCTATTGACTAACGAGCTAGCCAACTAGAGGCTTGCCACGGACACATTGTGATCTATTTATTCACACATGTATTACTCTTTCCAGTTAATACAATTATAGCATGAACAATAGACGATTATCATGAACAAGGAAATATGATAATAACCATTTTATTATTGCCTCTAGGGCATATTTCCAACAGTCTCCCACTTGCACTAGAGTCAATAATCTAGTTACATTGTGATGTATCGAACACCCATAGCATTATGGTGTTGATCATGTTTTGCTCGTGGAAGAGGTTTAGTCAACGGGTCTGCAATATTCAGATCCGGGTGTACTTTACAAATATCTATTACTCCACTCTGGACATGGTCCTCGATGGAGTTGTAGCGGAGTTTGATGTGCTTCGTCTTCCGGTGAAACCTGGGCTCCTTGGCTATGGAAATGGCCCCAGTGTTATCACAGAAGAGTGTCATTGGACCCGACGCGCTTGGAACCACTCCAAGGTCGGTGATGAGCTCCTTCATCCAAATTCCTTCATCAGCCGCTTCTGAAGCAGCTATATAATCCGCCTCACATGTAAATGTTGCCACGACTTCTTGCTTGCTGCTGCACCAGCTTACTACGCCACCATTCAACACATATACATATCCGGTCTGTGACTTAGAGTCATCCGGATCTGTGTCGAAGCTAGCGTCAACATAACCGTTTACAACGAGCTCTCTGTCACCTCCATAAACGAGAAACATTTCCTTAGTCCTTTTGAGGTACTTAAGGACATTCTTGACCGCTGTCCAGTGTTCCATACCGGGATCACTTTGGTACCTCCCTACCAAACTTATGGCAAGGTTTATATCAGGTCTGGTACACAGCATGGCATACATAAGAGAGCCTACGGCTGAAGCGTAGGGGACAGAACTCATCTTCTCTCTATCTGCTGCCGTGGTCGGCGACTGAGTCTTACTCAATCTCATACCTTGCAAAACTAGCAAGGACCCTTTCTTTGAGTTTTCCATATTGAACTTCTTCAATATCTTGTCAAGGTATGTGCTTTGCGAAAGACCTATGAGGCGTCTCGATCTATCTCTATAGATCTTGATGCCTAATATGTATGCAGCTTCTCCAAGGTCCTTCATTGAAAAACTCTTGTTCAAATAGGCCTTTATGCTCTCCAACATTTTTGTATTGTTCCCCATCAATAATATGTCATCCACATACAGTATGAGGAAAGCTACAGAGCTCCCACTCACTTTGTTGTACAGACAGGCTTCTCCGTAAACCTGTATGAACCCAAACGCTTTAATCACCTCATTAAAGCGAATGTTCCAACTCCGAGATGCTTGCACCAGCCCATAGATGGAGCGCTGGAGCTTGCAAACTTTGTTAGCACCCTTAGGGTCGACAAAACCTTCTGGTTGCATCTTATACAACTCTTCCTTAAGGTTCTCGTTAAGGAACGCTGTTTTGACGTCCATTTGCCAAATTTCATAATCATAAAAGGCGGCAATCGCTAACATGATTCAGACTGATTTCAGCTTCTCTACGGGAGAGAAAGTCTCTTTGTAGTCAACTCCTTGAATTTGTCGAAAACCCTTTGCGACAAGTCGAGCTTTGTAAACGGTTACATTACCGTTTGCATCAGTCTTCTTCTTGAAAATCCATTTATTTTCTATGGCTCGCCGGTCATCGGGCAAGTCCATCAAAGTCCATACTTTGTTCTCATACATGGATCCTATCTCGGATTTCATAGCTTCAAGCCATTTGTTGGAACCCGGGCCCGCCATCACTTCCTCATAGTTCGAAGGTTCACCGTTGTCTAACAACATGATTTCCATCACAGGGTTGCCGTACCACTCTAGTGCGGAGCGTGCCCTCGTGGACCTTCGTGGTTCAGTAGTAACTTGATCCGAAGCTTCATAATCATCATCATTAACTTCCTCTTCAGTTGGTGTAGGCGCCACAGGAACAACTTCCCGCGCTGCGCTACTATCCTGTTTGAGAGGGGGTGTAATTACCTCATCAAGTTCTACCTTCCTCCCACTTACTTCTTTCGAGAGAAACTCTTTCTCTAGAAAGGATCCGTTCTTGGCAACAAAGGTTTTACCTTCGGATCTAAGATAGAAGGTATACCCAATAGTTTCATTAGGGTATCCTATGAATACGCATTTCTCCGCTTTGGGTTCGAGCTTTTCTGGTTGAAGTTTCTTCATATAAGCATCACAGCCCCAAACTTTAAGAAACGACAACTTAGGTTTCTTGCCAAACCATAGTTCATACGGTGTCGTCTCAACGGATTTAGACGGTGCCCTATTTAAAGTGAATGCTGCAGTTTCTAATGCGTATCCCCAAAATGATAGCGGTAAGTCGGTAAGAGACATCATAGATCGTACCATATCTAATAAAGTGCGATTACGACGTTCAGACACTCCGTTGCGTTGCGGTGTGCCAGGCGGCGTCAGTTGTGAAACGATTCCACACTTCCTTAGGTGTGTGCCAAACTCGTGACTCAAATATTCTCCTCCACGATCAGATCGTAGACATTTAATTTTTCTGTCACGTTGATTCTCAACCTCACTCTGAAATTCCTTAAACTTTTCAAACGTCTCAGATTTGTGATTCATCAAGTAGATATACCCATACCTACTCAAATCATCGGTGAGAGTGAGAACATAACGATAGCCACCGCGAGCTTCAACGTTTATTGGACCAGACACATCAGTATGTATTATTTCCAATAAGTCGGTTGCTCTCTCCATTATTCCTGAGAATGGAGTCTTAGTCATCTTGCCCATGAGGCACGGTTCGCATGTGTCAAATGATTCAAAATCAAGAGACTCTAATAGTCCATCAGTATGGAGCTTCTTCATGCGCTTAACGCCGATATGACCAAGGCGGCAGTGCCACAAGTATGTGGGACTATCATTATCAACTTTACATCTTTTGGTACTCACACTATGAATATGTGTAACATCACGATCGAGATTCATCAAGAATAAACCATTCACCAGCGGAGCATGACCATAAAACAGATCACTCATATAAATAGAACAACCATTATTCTGTCTTAAATGAGTAGCCGTCTCGCATTAAGCAAGACCCTGATACAATGTTCATGCTTAAAGCTGGTACTAAATAACAATTATTAAGGTTTAAAACTAATCCCGACGGTAGATGTAGAGGTAGCGTGCCGACGGCGATCACATCGACCTTGGAACCATTCCCGACGCACATCGTCACCTCGTCCTTGGCCAGTCTCCGCTTATTCCGCAGTTCCTGCTTTGAGTTACACATCAATAACATGTATATCACATATACCTTTAACGTTGTCGGCCTTCTTGTCCGCTAAGTATTTCGGGCAGTTCCGCTTCCAGTGACCTTTTCCCTTGCAATAGAAGCACTCAGACTCAGGCTTGGGTCCATTCTTTTTCTTCTTCCCGGCATCTGGCTTACCGGGCGCGGGAACAGCTTTGCCGTCTTTCTTGAAGTTCTTCTTACCCTTGCCTTTCTTGAAACTAGTGGTCTTGTTGACCATCAACACTTGATGCTCTTTCTTGATTTCTACTTCTGCAGACTTGAGCATCGAGTACAACTCGGGAATGGTCTTCTCCATCCCTTGCATGTTGTAGTTAAGCACAAAGCCTTTGTAGCTTGGTGGGAGAGACTGGAGGATTCTGTCAATTATAGCATAATCCGGAAGTTCGACTCCAAGTGAAGTCAGACGACCGTGTAACCCAGACATTTTGAGTATGTGCTCACTGACAGAACTGTTCTCCTCTATCTTACAGCTAAAGAACTTGTCGGAGTCTTCATATCTCTCGACACGGGCATGAGCTTGAAAAACTAGCTTCAGCTCCTGGAACATCTCATATGCTTCGTGTTGCTCAAAACGCCTTTGGAGCCCCGTTTCTAAACTGTATAACATGCCACACCTAACCAGAGAGTAATCATCACTCCGCGTTTGCCAGACGTTCAGAATGTCCTGGGCTGCTGCTGGAGCGGGAGGGTCACCTAGCGGCGCATCAAGGACATAAGCCTTTTTAGCTGCTTCAAGGATGAGCTTCAAGTTGCGAACCCAGTCCGCATAGTTGCTACCATCATCTTTCAGCTTGTTTTTCTCTAGGAATGCGTTGAAATTGAGGTTGACGTTGGCCATCTACAAAACAATATTTATAAAGACAACTTTTAGACTAAGTCCATGACAATTAAGTTCATTTAATCAAATTAATTATGAACTCCCACTTAAATCGACATCCCTCTAGTCATCTAAGTAATACATGATCCATGTTGACTAACCCGTGTTCAATCATCACGTGAGACGGACTAGTCACCATGGTGAGCAACTTCATGCTGATCGTATTCAACCATACGACTCATGTTCGACCTTTCGGTCTGTTGTATTCGAGGTCATGTCTGTACATGCTAAGCTCGTCGAGTCAACCTAGGTGTTTCGCGTGTGTAAATCTGGCTTACACCCGTTGTATGCGAACGTTAGAATCTATCACACCCGATCATCACGTGGTGCTTCGAGACAACGATCCTTCGCAATGGTGCACACTTAGGGGAATACGTTCTCGAAATTTTAAGAGGGATCATCTTATTATGCTATCGTCGTTCTAAGCAATAAGATGAAAAATATGATAAACATCACAATGCAATCATATAGTGACATGATATGGCCATTATCATCTTTGCCCTTTGGATCTCCATCTTCACGCATCGCATGATCATCATCGTCACCGGCGTGACACCATGATCTCCATCATCGTGTCTCCGTGAACTCGTCACGCCAACTACTACTATCACTACTACTATAGCTAATCGTTAGCAATGAAGTAAAAGTAGTAAGCACATGGCGTTGCATCTCATACAATAAATTAAGACGACTCCTATGGCTCCTGCCGGTTGTCATACTCATCGACATGCAAGTCGTGAAACCTATTACAATAACATGATCATCTCATACATCATACATGCAACATCACAACTTTGGCCATATCACATCACATGTCAAACCCTGCAAAAACAAGTTAGACGTCCTCTAATTGTTGTTGCAAGTTTTATGTGGCTGATTTGGGTTTCTAGCAAGAACGCCTTCTTACCTACGTGACAGCCACAATGATGATATGCCAAATCTATTTACCCTTCATAAGGACCCTTTTCATCAAATCCAATCCGACTAGAGTAGGAGAGACAGACACCCGCTAGCCACCTTTATGCACGGTGTGCATGTCTGTCGGTGGAACCAGTCTCACGTAAGCGTACGTGTAAAGTCGGTTCGGGCCGTTTCATCCCACAATACCGCCGGAAAAGAATAAGACTAGTAGCGGCAAGGAAATTGACAAATCATCGCCCACAACTTTTGTGTTCTACTCGTGCATAGAATCTACGCATAGAAAACCTGGCTCGGATGCCACTGTTGGGTAACGTAGCATAAATTCAAAATTTTCCTACGCATATTCAGATCTTCCTATGGAGAGACCAGAAACGAGAGAGGGGTAAGAGCATCTTCATACCTTTGAAGATCGCTAAGCGGAAGCGTTACTAGAACGCGGTTGATGGAGTCTTACTCACGGCGATTCAAATCGCGGTGTGATTCCGATCTAGTGCCGAACTACGGCACCTCCGCGTTCAACACACGTGCAGCCCGGTGACGTCGCCCGCATCTTGATCCAGCAAGGAGGAGGGAGAGGTTGGGGAAGATCTCCAGCAGCACGACGGCGTGGTGTCGATGGAGAGACGAGGTCTCCCGACAGGGCTTCGCCAAGAACGGCAGAGAGAAGGAGGAGGAAGGGCAGGGCTGCGCCGAGAGAGAGAGAGAAAACCGTGTGCCAAAACAGCCCCGAAACCTTTACTATATATAGGGGAAGGGGCGGGGGCGCAGCCCTTAGGGTTCCCACCCCCAAGGGGTGCGGCAGCCCCAGATGGGAGAGGGGGCGGCGGCCAGGGCAGGGAGGAGGGGTGGTGCGCACCCCTGGTGGGCCTTAGGCCCACCTAGCTTAGGGTTTGCCCCCCCCCCTCCCTCTCCCCTGCGCATTGGGCTGAGTGGGGAGACGCACCAGCCCACCTAGGGGCTGGTTCCCTCCCCACTTGGCCCATCTTACCTCCCGGGGTCGTTGCCCCCCTTCGGTGGACCCCCGGGGCCACCTCCGGTGGTCCTGGTACGTTACCGGTGATGCCCGAAACACTTCTGGTGTCCGAAACCATCCGTCCTATATATCAATCTTTACCTCCAAACCATTCCGGAGCTCCTCGTGACGTCCAGGATCTCATCTGGGACTCCGAACAACTTTCGGTAACCTCGTATAACAATTCCCTATAACCCTAGCGTCTCGAACCTTAAGTGTGTAGACCCTACGGGTTCGGGAGACACGCAGACATGACCGAGACACCTCTCCGGCCAATAACCATCAGCGGGGTATGGATACCCATGGTGGATCCCACTTGCTCCACGATGATCTTATCGGATGAACCACGATGTCAAGGATTCAATCAATCCCGTATACAATTCCCTTTGTCTGTCGGTATAGAACTTGCCCGAGATTCGATCGTCGGTATACCAATACCTTGTTCAATCTCGTTACCAGTAAGTCTCTTTACTCGTTCCGTAGCACGTCATCGTGTGACTAACTCCTTAGTCACATTGAGCTCATGATGATGTTCTACCGAGTGGGCCCAGAGATACCTCTCCGTCACACGGAGTGACAAATCCCGATCTTGATTCGTACCAACCCAACAGACACTTTCAGAGGTACCCGTAGTGCACCTTTATAGTCACGAGTTACGTTCTGACGCTTGATACACCCAAAGCACTCCTACGGTATCCGGGAGTTGCACAATCTCACGGTCGAAGGAAAATACACTTGACATTAGAAAAGCTTTAGCATACGAACAACACGATCTAGTGCTATGCTTGGGATTGGGTCTTGTCCATCACATCATTCTCCCAGTGATGTGATCCCGTTATCAATGACATCTAATGCCCATGATCAGGAAACCATGATCATCTATTGACTAACGAGCTAGCCAACTAGAGGCTTGCTAGGGACACATTGTGATCTATTTATTCACACATGTATTATTGTTTCCTATTAATACAATTATAGCATGAACAATAGACGATTATCATGAACAAGGAAATATGATAATAACCATTTTATTATTGCCTCTAGGGCATATTTCCAACACTAAGGAAGTGGTGGTTTGCTTTCTTGTACTAATGTTATCACGAGTTTCTGTTTAAGTTTCGTGTTGTGATGTTTTCAAGTTTTGGGTGAAGTTCTTATGGACAAAAAGATAAAGAGTGGCAAGAGCTCAAGCTTGGGGATGCCCAAGGCACCCCAAGAGATTCAAGGATGTCGTAAAAGCCTAAGCTTGGGGATGCCCCGGGAAGGCATCCCCTCTCTCGTCTTCAATCCATCGGTAACGTTACTTGGGGCTATATTTTTATTCACCACATGTTATGTGTTTTTGCTTGGAGCGTCTTGTATCGTAGGAGTCTTTTATTTTTGTTGTGTCACAATCATCCTTTCTGCACACCTAGAGATAAAGGCATGCACACACCGTGATTTTGTCGACCTGCACTTATATCTTTTGGTAGACAATTCAGCTCACATTCGCTTCACTTATATCTTTTGTGCTAAATACTTTTGCTCTATGTGCTTCACTTATATCTTTTAGAGCGCAGCGGTGCGTGGCTTGGTAGTTGATCTATGCTTTGAAAGTAGTCTCAAAAGGGGTAGTTATCCAAAGGGATACGAAAACTTCCACCTTCATGTGCATTGAATAGTTAGAGAAGTTTGATTCATCTCAATTAGTTTTGAGTTGTGGTTATGGTAATATTGAAGTCATGCTAGTAAGGTGTTGTGGATCTAGAAATACTTGTGTTGAAGTTAGTGATTCCCGTAGCATGCACGTATGGTGAACCGCTATGTGATGAAATCTGAGCATGATTAGTATATTGATTGTCATCATTTGCGTGGCGGTCGGGATCGCGCGATGGTTTATACCTACCAACCCTTCCCCTAGGAGTATGCGTTGAATGCTTTGTTTCGATTACTAATAAAACTTTTGCAACAAGTATATGAGTTCTTCATGACTAATGTTGAGTCCATGGTTTAGATGCACTTTCACCTTCCACCATCACTATCTTCTTAGTGCCGCGCAACTTTCGTCGGTGCACAAAACCCACCATTAGCCTCCCTCAAAACAGCCACCATACCTACCTATTATGGCTTTTGCAAAGTCATTCCGAGATATATTGCCGTGCAACTACCACCATGACATGTAACACCACGTCTACATTGCCATTGCATGATCGTAAGATAGCTAGCATGATGTTTCCATTGATGTCTATGCCATGCTAGATCATTGCCACGGTACACTACCGAAGGGATTCCATATAGAGTCATAGTTTCTCTAAGTTTTGAGTTCAAAGTGTGATGATCATCATTATTGGAGCATTGTCCCATGTGAGGAAATAAAAGAGGCCAAAGAAGCCCATAAAAAAAGAGGCCAAAGAGCCCACCAAAATAAAATAAAAAATATATATATATGAGAGAAAAAGAGAGAAGGGACAATGCTACCACTTTTTCCACACTTGTGCATTTTGAGCACCATGATCTTCATGATTGAGAGTCTCTCGTTTTGTCACCAGCATATAGCTAGTGGGAAATTCTCATTATATAACTTGGCTTGTATATTCCAATGATAGGCTTCCTCAAAATTGCCTTAGGTCTTCGTCAGCAAGCAAGTTGGATGCACACCCACTAGTTTTCTTTAAGAGCTTTCACATACTTGTAGCTCTAGTGCATCATTTGTATGGCAATCCCTACTCATTCACATTGATATCTATTGATGAGCATCTCCACAGCTCATTGATATGCCTAGTTAATGTGACTATCTTCTCCTTTTTGTCTTGCAACCTCCACCACATTCCACACCATCTATAGTGCTATAACCATGGCTCACGCTCATGTATTGCGTGAGGGTTGAAAATGTTTGAGAAAGTAAAGGTGTGAAACAATTACTTGGCCAATACCGGGGTTGTGCATGATTTAAATTCGTTGTGCAATGATGATAGAGCATAGCCAGACTATATGCTTTTGTAGGGATAACTTTCTTTTGGCCTTGTTATTTTGAAAGTTCATGATTACATTGCTAGTTTGCTTGAATTATTATTGTCTCCACGTCAATAGCAAACTATTCTTTTGAGTCTAATGGATCTGAACATTCACGTCACATAAGAGGAATTACAAAGGACACCTATGCTAGGTAGCATGAAAGCATCAAAAATTCATTCTTATCACTTCCCTACTCGAGGACGAGCAGGAGTTAAGCTTGGGGATGCTTGATACGTCTCAAACGTATCTATAATTTTTGATGGTTTCACATTGTTATCTTGTCTTCTTTGTATGTTTTATGTACCTTTTTATATCTTTTTGGGACTAACTTATTGATTCAGTGCCAAGTGCCAGTTCCTGTTTTTTCCGTGTTTTTGACTCTTTTCAGATCTGATTTTGGAACGGAGTCCAAACGGAAGGAAAACCCCGAAATGATTTTTTCCCGAATGGAAGAAGTCCACGGGGCTTTTGGGCCAAGACAGGTGGGCTCCAGGGAGCCCACAAGCCCCCACTCCGCCACCAAGGGGGAGGCGACGGTGGGCAGGCTTGTGGCCTCCCTGGCCGCCCCCTGACCTAGGTCTTGCGCCTATATATTCCCAACTATTCCGCAAAAAATCAGGGGAGCCTTGAAAATACTTTTCCGCCGCCGCAAGCTTCCGTTTCCGCGAGATCTCATCTGGAGACCCTTCCCGGCGCCCTGCCGGAGGGGGCTTTGGAGGTGGAGGGTTTCTTTATCATCATCATCGCCCCTCCAATGACTCGTGAGTAGTTCACTTCAGACCTACGGGTCCGTAGTTAGTAGCTAGATGGCTTCTTCTCTCTCTTGGATCTTCAATACAAAGCTCTCCATGATCTTCATGGAGATCTATCCGATGTAATCTTCTTTGGCTGTGTGTTTGTCGAGATCCGATGAATTGTGGACTTGTGATCAGATTATCTATGATATATATTTGAGTCTTTGCTGATTTCTTATATGCATGATTTGATATCCTTGTAAGTCTCATCGAGTCTTGGGTTTTGTTTGGCCAACTAGATCTATGATTCTTGCAATGGGAGAAGTGCTTGGTTTTGGGTTCTGCCATGTGGTGACCTTTCCCAGTGACAGTAGGGGCAGCAAGGCACACATCAAGCAGTTGCCATCAAGGGTAAAAAGATGGGGTTTTTATCATTGGTTTGAGATTATCCCTCTACATCATGTCATCTTGCTTAAGGCGTTACTCTGTTCTTATGGACTTAATACACTAGATGCATGCTGGATAGCGGTCGACGTGTGGAGTAATAGTAGTAGATGCAGAAAGTATCGGTCTACTTGTTTCGGACCTGATGCCTATAGAAATAATCATTGCATAGATATCGTCACGACTCTGCAAAGTTCTATCAATTGCTCGATAGTAATTTGTTCACCCACCGTCTACTTGCTTTCATGAGAGAAGCCACTAGTAAACACTATGGCCCCCGGGTCTATTCACATCCATCATTTACATCTCCGCTTTTACTTTGCTTTGTTACTTTGTTGCTTTCAGTTCTCACTTGGCAAACAATCTATAAGGGATTGAGAACCCCTTCATAGCGTTGGGTGCAAGATTTTGTGTTTGTGCAGGATCTTGAGATACTCTTCCGCCGGATTGATACCTTGGTTCTCAAACTGAGGGAAATACTTACCGTAGTTGTGCTACATCACCCTTTCCGCTTCGAGGGAACACCAACGCAAGGCTCCAAGGCCACGGGGGAAATCCTTTGCATACTTTCCTAGGAAGTCCCTTAAGGCGTAGCCATAGCTGAAGGATTCCTGGTGCCGTCGACACAACTATTTTTGGCGCCATTGCAAGGGATACATAGAAAAACATCATATGCCCCGGGAAGGCATCCCCTCTTTCGTCTTCAATCCATCGGTAACATTACTTTGAGCTATATTTTTATTCACCACATGATATGTGTTTTTGCTTGGAGCGTCATGTATAATAGGAGTCTTTTCTTTTTGTTGTGTCACAATCATCCTTGCTGCACACCTTTTGAGAGAGACATGCACTCATCGTGAATTTGCTAGAATACTCATTGAGCTTCGCTTATATCTTTTGAGTTAGGCAATTTAGCTCACATGTGCTTCACTTATATCTTTTGAGCTAGATAACTTTGCTCTAAGTTCTTCACTTAGATCTTTTAGAGCATGGCGATGTCATATCTTGGAGAAATAAGAACTCTCGATCTTCACTTATATCTTTTTGAGAGTGCTCTCTTTGAATAACTTGGTAGTTGGCTTGTGCTATGAAAGTAGTCCTAAAGATGATAGGCGTCCAAAGAGGATACAATAAAACTTCCATATTCTTGTGCATTGATTAGAAAGAGAAGTTTGATTCCTCTCAAATAGTTTTGAGACATGGATTTGGTAATATTAAGAGACATGTTAGTATGGTGTTGTGAATCTAGAAATACTTGTGATAAAGTTAGTGATTCCCGTAACATGCATGTATGGTGAACCGCTATGTTAGGAAGTCGGAGCATAATTGATTTATTGATTGTCATCCTTTGTGTTGCGATCGGGATCGCGCGATGGTTAACACCTACCAACCCTTCCCCTATGAGTATGCGTTTAGCACTTTGTTTTGATTACTAATAAAAACTTTCGCAATAAGTATGTGAGTTCTTCATGACTAATGTGAGTCCATGCTAGCCTCTCTAGTGTTGCGCAACTTTCGTCGGTACACAAAACCACCATAGACCTTCCTCAAAACAGCCACCATACCTAGTTATCATGGCCTTTTCATTGCCATTCTGAGATATATCGCCATGCAACTCCCACCGTTCCGTCTCATGACTTGTGCCGTCACTTACATATTGCCATTGCATGATCGTAAGATAGCTAGCGAGATATTTCAACGTCATACGCCAAGCTAGATCGTTGCACATCCCGGTACACTGCCGGAGGCATTTCCTATAGAGTCATCATCGTTCTAAGCATTGAGCTGTGAGTAAATGAAAGTGTGATGATCATCATTATTAGAGCATCGTCCCATGTGAGGAAATAAAAAAAATAGGCCAAAGTTGCCCACACACAAAAAAAGAGATACGGAAAGAGGCCAAAGAGCCCTGATAACCCACAAGTATAGGGGATCAATTGTAGCCTTTCTCGATAAGTAAGAGTGTCGAACCCAACGAGGAGCTAAAGGTAGGACAAATATTCCCTCAAGTTCTATCGACCACCGATACAACTCTACGCACACTTTACGTTCGCTTTACCTAGAACAAGAATGAAACTAGAAGTACTTTGCAGGAGTGATAGGATAGGCTTGCAAGAAAGTAAAGAACACATAAATAAAACTAGGGGCTGGTTAGATAAAGAAACAACTACGAGTGTCTAACGAGTGTGGAAAAATGGTGGTAGGAGTTGCGGAATTGTCCCTAAGCAATTGACTACGTTACTAGATCGATAGCAAGTATCATGTGGGAGAGGCCTCTGCTAGCATGTCATCCCTTACTTGGAATTCTATGCACTTATGATTGGAACTATTAGCAAGCGTCCGCAACTACTAACGTTCATTAAGGTAAAACCCAACCATAGCAATAAGATATATTGGTCCCCCTTCAATCCCATATGCATCAATTTCTATGCTAGATTTGAAGTTTCTGTCACTCTAGCCTGCCAATACATAGTCCTATAAACATACAACTAACCCTATGGTTTGATACACGCGCGCGATCATATGATGGGCACCAAAGGACAGCAACATAACCACAAGCAAATTAAACCAGTCATAGCAATTCATCAATCACTGATACGACAACGATAATCTACTCAGACATCATAGGATAGCAACACATCATTGGATAATAATATGTAGCATAAAGCACCATGTTCAAGTAGAGGGTACAGCGGGTTGCAGGAGAGTGAACCGCTGAATATAGATGGGGGAAGATGATGGAGATGTTGGTGAAGATGACGGAGGTGTTGGTGTAGATCGTCGTCACACGATGATGTCCCGAGCGGCGTTCCGGCGCCGCCGGGAGAGAGGGGGGAGAGCCCCCCTCCTTCTTCTTCTTCCTTGACCTCCTCCCTATATGGGAGAAGGGTTTCCCTGCTGGTCCATGGTCTCCATGGCGGCGGAGGGGCGAGAGCCCCTCCGAGATTGAATCTCTCTCTGTGTGTCCTTCTGTTTTTGCGCTACCAGATTCTGCATTTCACCATTTCTTAAATTCTCAGAAATCCGTCACTCCGACTAGGCTGAAATTTTAACACGATTTTCTTCCGGATATTATCTTTCTTGCGGCGATAGAAGGGTCCAACCGCCTTAAGGAGTGGCCACAAGCCCCCTATCGCAGGGACAGGGCTTGTGGGCACTCCATGCATCGCCTCGCGTTGATTATTCTTCCCAAAAATCATACATATTCCAAAAAATCCCCGTAAGTTTTTATTACGTTTGGACTTCGTTTGGTATGGATATTCTGTGAAACAAAAAACATGCAACAAACAGGAACTGGCACTAGGAACTGGATCAATATGTTAGTACCAAAAATAGTATAAAAAGTTGCCAAAAGTATATGAAAGTTGTAGAATATTGGCATGAAACAATCAAAAATTATAGATACGACGGAGATGTATCAGCATCCCCAAGCTTAATTCCTGCTCGTCCTCGAGTAGGTAAATGATAAAAAAGATAATTTTCGATGTGGAATGCTACCTAGCATAATCTTGATCATATAATCTAATCATGGCATGAATACTAAAACACGAGTGATTCGAAGCAATAGTCTATCATTTGACATAAAGACAATAATATTTCAAGCATACTAACAAAGCAATCATGTCTTCTCAAAATATCATGGCCAAAGAAAGTTATCCCTACAAAATCATATAGTCTGACTATGCTCCATCTTCCCCACACAACATATTTAAATCATGCACAACCCCGGTTTTAGCCAAGCAATTCTTTCATACTTTAGTGTTCTCAAACCTTTTCAACTTTCACGCAATACATGAGAATGAGCCATGGACATAGCACTATAGGTGGAATAGAATATGGTGGTCGTGGAGAAGAGAAAAAAAGGAGGAGATAGTCTCACATCAACTAGGCATATCAACGGGCTATGGAGATGCCCATCAATAGATATCAATGTGAGTGAGTAGGGATTGCCACGCAACGGATGCACTGGAGCTTATAAGTGTATGAAAGCTCACAAAAGAAACTAGTGGGTGTGCACCCAACTTGCTTGCTCACGAAGACCTAGGGCAATTTTGAGGAAACCCATCATTGGAATATACAAGCCAAGTTATATAATGAAAATTTCCCACTAGTATATGGAAGTGACAACATAGGAGACTCTCTGTCATGAAGATCATAGTGCTATTTGAAGCACAAGTGTGGAAATAGGATAGTAGCAATTGTCCCTTCTCTCTTTTCTCTCATTTTTTTGTGGGCTCTTTGGCCTCTTTTTTTTAATTTTTTTTTGGTGGGCATCTTTGGCCTCTTTTTTGTAAATGGGCTTCGCTGGCTTCTTTTATTTCCTCACATGGGACAATGCTCTATTAATAATGATCATCACACTTACAACTCAATACTTAGAGCAATGATGACTCTATATGAAATGCCTTCGGTAGTGTACCGTGACAATGATCTAGCATAGCAATGACATCAAAAAACGGACAAGCCATGGAAACATCATGCTAGCTATCTTACGATCATGCAATGGCAATATGGAAGTGGTGGCACATGTCATGAGACGGAACGGTGGTAGTTGCATGGCAATATATCTTGGAATGGCTATGAAAATGCCATAATAGGTAGGTATGGTGGCTGTTTTGAGGGAGGCTATATGGTGGGTGTAATGCACCGGCGAAAGTTGCGCGGTACTTGAGAGGCTAGCAATGGTGGAAGGGTGAGAGTGCGTATGATCCATGGACTCAACATTAGTCATAAAGAACTCACATACTTATTGCAAAAGTCTATTAGTCATCGAAACAAGGTACTACACGCATGCTCCTAGGGGAAAGGTTGGTAGGAGTTAACCATAGCGCGATCCCGACCTCCACACAAAGGATGACAATCAATAAATAAATCATGCTCTGACTTCATCACATAACGGTTCACCATACGTGCATGCTACGGGAATCACAAACCTTAACACAAGTATTTCTATGAATACACAATTACTCACTAGCATGACTCTAATATCACATATTCATGTCGCAAAACTATTGCAAGGAATCAAACATATCATATTCAGTGATCTACAAGTTTTATGTAGGATTTTATGACTAACCATGTGAATGGACAACTCCCGTTAACTCTCTAAATAGGTATAAGTGAAGCATGAGAGTTTAATTCTTTCTACAAAATATATGCCCCGCTCTAACAAATATAAGTGAAGCAAAAGAGCATTCTACAAATGGTGGTTTTCTATGTGTAGGGAAACAGGCAATCCAAACTTCAAAAGATATAAGTGAAGCACAAGAAGCATTCTATAAAGCCAACCAAGGACTATCTAATACCAGCATGGTGCATAAAAGAAAAAGGAAAAATAAACACAAAATACGCTCCAAGCATTTGCACATATCATGTGACGAATTAAAATATAGCTCTGAGTAAAATTACCGATAGATTGTAGACGACAGATGGGATGCCTTCCGGGGCATCCCCAAGCTTAGACGCTTGAGTCTTCCTTGAATATTACCTTGGGGTGCCTCGGGCATCCCCAAGCTTAGGATCTTGCCTCTCCTTATTCCTTCATCCATCATGCTCTCACCCAAAACTTGAAAACTTCAATCACACAAAACTCAACAAAACTTCGTGAGATCCGTTAGTATAATAAAATAAATCACCACTTCAAGTACTGTTGTGAAATCATTCTAAATTCATATTAGCATTATATCTACTGTAATCCAACTTCACCATGGTTCATACCCCCCGATACTACCCATAGATTCATCAAAATAAGAGAACAATGCATAGAAAACAGAATCTGTCAAAACAGAACAGTCTGTAGAAATCTGTATATTCCGTATACTTCTGATATCTCAAAAACTCTGAAAACTTACGAACGTCTGGAAAATTTGCATCTCAATCAGCAGCAAAAAGAATCAACTCAAAATCTCTTCCATAATAAAAATGAAAATTAAGCAGAAAGTTTCTGTCTTTTCTCAGCGTGATCAAACAACTATCACCCAAATTAATCGTAAAGGCTTTACTTGGCACATTATTTTTTAAAAACACAAAGGAATTGTACAAGGGGATAATTATTTTTTTGAGAAACTTCCATGAAAAATTCTACATTGTTTCCATGAGCATGAACACAAGTGTTCAAGGTCGACCCTCACTTCCGCAATGCATCACCTTTCAATCGCTTCTCTTTTTGAAAAAGTTTTAAGTTCCCCTCTATATTTTTTTTGTTTTTAAACTAAATAAAAGCACTCAACAGAAATAAATGACTCTCTAAAACTTCCGGGTTGTCTCCCAGGCAGCGCTTTCTTTAAAGCCATTAAGCTAGGCATAAAGTGCTCAAGTAATGGATCCACCCGGATCCCAAGGTATATCAAAGCCAATTTTAATTAGCAATGATTTGAAATTTAGTAGTGAGCACACGGTAACATATATCAAGCAATGACAAAGTCTAACTCTCTTCCTATGCATTGTCATGTCATAAAAGAACAATTCATGCACACCAAGTAAAGGCCAATACATAGCATAAGCAGTTTCTTGCAATTTTATCGTATTGGAAACATAGAGAGGTGGAGATGTAGTTCCTCTCTCATAATAATTGCAAGTAGGAGCAGCAAGCACATGCATATTATATTCATCAAAATCATCATGTGTAACATAAGGAACTATAGCTAGCTCATCTTCATAAGCATCATTCATAATGACATCATGGCCACAAGCATAGCAAGCATCAAGTTCATCAAAAAGGAATATTTCAAACGAATCCAAGGGATCATAGCAATCATCATAGCATTCATCCTTTGGTAAGAACGAAGGGAAATTAAACAATGTATGGGTTGAAGAGTTAATCTCATTAGAAGATGGGCACAGGTAGCTAGTCCGCTCTTCCTCCTTTTGTTATTCGCTCTCCTCGTCATCTTTTTCATCTAATGAGCTCACAGTTTCAGCATTTTCTTCTTCCATAGTTTCCTGCAAAATAATAGTCTGTTCTTGGGAAGCATAGGATTTCTCCTTAGATCGTTCAATATGGGCATTATATTCATAATTAGTATAACAATAACGAAGCATAGCCAAATTTTTAGATCGGTAAGGAGCATCATCATTATCATCACACCTTTTAAACAGAGCCCCAATTTCATAAGCACCCATAAAAGAAACAAACTCTTTTATTTGATCCACATCATAGTAATCATATATACCGTTAGCATAAGAAGCCAAGGTTCTATGATCATTAAACTCACAAGAAAAGGGAAGGTGTGGAGCCTTCATCCTAGAGCAACAAGTAACACCATGTCTCTTGCATAGTTCCCAAGCATACCATTTCAACAAATGGATTTGATCCCATAAAAGTTTCCCTTTTTGAGTCAAGCGATAATCCCTAAAGTATTCAAGTTGATCCAACGTGTATCCCATTATATAATTGAATGGGACTTTCTCATGATTATTAAAGAAGTGCGTAATATTTTCCACATAACGAGCCTCGAGGGTTTTAGGAGGTTCCCCATCTCCATGAGTAGCAAGTACACCTAATTTTTTTGGTATTTCGTGTTCCATATCCATAACTAAAGATAGAGAACAACTTAGAACAGCAAATAAATCTACTTAGTGATAAAGCAAACAAGCACACACGAGGATATTCACCCCACGCTATTGCTCCCCGGCAACGGCGCCAGAAAAAGGTCTTGATAACCCACAAGTATAGGGGATCAATTGTAGCCTTTCTCGATAAGTAAGAGTGTCGAACCCAACGAGGAGCTAAAGGTAGGACAAATATTCCCTCAAGTTCTATCGACCACCGATACAACTCTACGCACACTTTACGTTCGCTTTACCTAGAACAAGTATGAAACTAGAAGTACTTTGTAGGAGTGATAGGATAGGCTTGCAAGAAAGTAAAGAACACGTAAATAAAACTAGGGGCTGGTTAGATAAAGAAACAACTACGAGTGTCTAACGAGTGTGGAAAAGTGATGGTAGGAGTTGCGGAATTGTCCCTAAGCAATTGACTACGTTACTAGATCGATAGCAAGTATCATGTGGGAGAGGCCTCTGCTAGCATGTCATCCCTTACTTGGAATTCTATGCACTTATGATTGGAACTATTAGCAAGCGTCCGCAACTACTAACGTTCATTAAGGTAAAACCCAACCATAGCAATAAGATATATTGGTCCCCCTTCAATCCCATATGCATCAATTTCTATGCTAGGTTTGAAGCTTCTGTCACTCTAGCCTGCCAATACATAGTCCTATCAAAATACAACTAACCCTATGGTGTGATCCGCGCGCGCGATCATATGATGGGCATCAAAGGACAGCAACATAACCACAAGCAAATTAAACCAATCATAGCAATTCATCAATCACCGATAGGACAACGATAATCTACTCAAACATCATAGGGTAGCAACACATCATTGGATAATAATATGTAGCATAAAGCACCATATTCAAGTAGAGGGTACAGCGGGTTGCGGGAGAGTGAACCGCTAAATATAGATGGGGGGAGATGATGGAGATGTTGGTGAAGATGACGGAGGTGTTGGTGTAGATCGCCGTCACACGATGATGTCCCGGGCGGCGTTCCGGCGCCGCCGGGAGAGAGGGGGAGAGAGTCCCCTCCTTCTTCTTCTTCCTTGACCTCCTCCCTAGATGGGAGAAGGGTTTCCCCTCTGGTCCATGGTCTCCATGGCGGCCGAGGGGCGAGAGCCCCTCCGAGATTGGATCTCTCTCTCTGTGTCCTTCTGTTTCTGCGCTCCTAGATTCTGCGTTTCACCGTTTCTTAAATTCCTGGAGATCCGTAACTCCGATTGGGCTGAAATTTTAACACGATTTTCTTCCGGGTATTATGTTTCTTGCGTCGAAAGAAGGGCTCCAACCGCCTTAAGGAGTGGCCACAAGCCCCCCTACCGCGGGGACAGGGCTTGTGGGCACTCCGTGCATCGCCTCGCATTGATTCTTCTTCCCAAAAATCATAAATATTCCAAAAAAATCCCCGTAAGTTTTTATTACGTTTGGACTTCGTTTGGTATGGATATTCTGCGAAACAAAAAACATGCAACAAACAGGAACTGGCACTGGATCAATATGTTAGTCCCAAAAATAGTATAAAAAGTTGCCAAAAGTATATGAAAGTTGTAGAATATTGGCATGAAACAATCAAAAATTATAGATACGACGGAGACGTATCAAGCCCAAACAAAAAGTGAGAGGGAGAGAGAAAAAGAGACATGGGACAATGCTACTTTCTTTTTCCACACTTGTGCTTCATAATAGCACCATGTTCTTCATGATTGAGAATCTCTTGTTTTGTCACCACCATATACTAGTGGGAATCTTCATTATATAACTTGGCTTGTATATTCCTATGATGGGCTTCCTCAAAATTGCTCTTGGTCTTCGTGAGCAAGCAAGTTGGATGCACACCCACTAGTTCTCCTTTTGATCTTTCACACACTTACAGCTCTAAGTGCATCCATTGCATGATAATCCCTACTCTTTCACATAGATATCTATTGATGGGCATCTCCATAGCCCTTTGATACGCCGAGTCAATGTGACCATCTCCTCCTTTTTGCCTCACAACCTTAACCACACTCTATTCCACCTATAAGTGCTATATCCATGGCTCACGCTCATGTATTGCGTGAGAGTTGAAAAAGGTTTGAGAAAGTAAGAGTGCAAAAACAATTACTTGGGCAATACTGGGGTTGTGCATGATTTAAATTCGTTGTGTGGGGATGATGGAGCATAGCCAGACTATATGATTTTGTAGGGATAACTTTCTTTGGCCTTGTTATTTCGAAAGTTCATGATTACCTTGCTAGTTTGCATGAAGTATTATTGTTTTCATGTCAATAACAAACTATTGTTTTGAATCTTACGGATCTGAACATTCATGTCACATGAAAGAAGTTACAAAGGACAAATATGATAGGTAGCATTCCACATCAAAAATTCATTCTTTATCACTTCCCTACTCGAGGACGAGCAGGAGTTAAGCTTGGGGGTGCTTGATACGTCTCCAATGTATCTATAATTTTTTATGGTTCCATGCTATTATCTTGTCAAACTTTGGATGTTTTGTATGCCTTTTATATATTTTTTGGGACTAACCTTTTAACTTAGTGCCAACTGTCAGTTCCTGTTTTTTCGTGTTTTTGACCCTTTTCAGAGGAGAATATTAAACGGAGTCCAAACGGAATAAAACTTCCGAAAAGATTTTTTTCGGAACAGAAGATACACATGGAGCTTGAGAACCAAGGCAGAGGGCACTAGGGGAGGCCACAAGCCCCCTAGTCGCGGCCTGGGGAGGCCGCGCCTAGCAGGCTTGTGGGCCCCGTGTGGCTCCTCTGCCCTACTTCTTCCGCCTATAAATCCCTGAAAAATCCAAAACCACGGGAGAGAGCCACGAAAATACTTTTCCGCCGCCGCAAGCTTCTGTCTCCGCAAGATCCCATCTGGGGCACGTTCTGGTGCCCTGCCCAAGGGGGGATTCGGACACGGAGGGCTTCTTCATCAAGACCAATGCCTCTCCGATGATGCGTGAGTAGTTCACCATAGACCTTCGGGTCCATAGCTAGTAGCTATATGGCTTCCTCTCTCTCTTGGATCTTCAATACAAAGTTCTCCATGATCTTCATGGAGATCTATCCGATGTAATCTTCTTTTGCGGTGTGTTTCTCGAGATTCGATGAATT
Source organism: Hordeum vulgare subsp. vulgare (assembly GCF_904849725.1). NCBI lineage: Eukaryota > Viridiplantae > Streptophyta > Magnoliopsida > Poales > Poaceae > Hordeum > Hordeum vulgare. The sequence goes on along the minus strand of NC_058522.1, from coordinate 382,245,796 downwards.
GTGGATTTATGATCAGATTATCTATGAATCTTATTTGAGTTTCTTCTGATCTCTTATATGCATGATTTCATATCCTTGTAATTCTCTTCGAGTTGTGGGTTTTGTTTGGCCAACTTGATCTATGATTCTTGCAATGGGAGAAGTGCTTGGTTTTGGGTTCATACCGTGCGGTGACCTCACCCAGTGACAGAAGGGGTAGCGAGGCATGCATCGTGTTGTTGCCATCAAGGGTAAAAAGATGGGGTTTATATCTATTGCATGAATTTATCCCTCTACATCATGTCATCTTGCTTAAGGCGTTAATCTGTTTGTCATGAACTCAATACACTAGATGCATGCTGGATAGGTCGATGTGTGGAGTAATAGTAGTGGATGCAGAAAGTATCGGTCTACTTGTCTCGGACGTGATGCCTATATGTATGATCATTGCCTTATTTATCGTCATGACTTTGCGCGGTTCTATCAATTGCTCGATAGTAATTCGTTCACCCACCGTAATATTTGCTATCATGAGAGAAGCCTCTAGTGAACATTATGGCCCCGGGTCTACTTCACATCATATTTTAAGCCTTACACTTTTACTTTGTTGCACTTTCCGCCTTCAGATCTCACCTTGCAATCAATCGTGAAGGGATTGACAACCCCTTTGTAGCGTTGGGTGCAAGTTTGATGTTTTTGCGCAGGTACTGTGGAGACTTGGCTTGATACTCCTACTGGATTGATACCTTGGTTCTCAAACTGAGGGAAATACTTACTGCTACTGTGCTGCATCACCCTTTCCGCTTCAAGAGAAAAACCAACGCAAGCTCAAGAGGTAGCAGTGACGCAGGTCCTCGCACCATTGCTATATGGAGAGACATGTTGCTTCTTACAAACTTCTTCCGTGCTTCCTGTAATCCAAGTACATGATCATGCAAGAGAGCTAGCAAAATATGATGAACAAATCAAATATAAATGGATAAGAATTCTACATACTACAATGAAAAAAGAACAATACCTAGGTTAGATGAGGATGGTGCAGAGAGCGATGCGTAGATGGGAAGCATGGAAATTTGAGTATAGAAAACATCAAAACAATGCAATCTCAACATTAATAATCTCAATCTCAAGTATACAAATGTGGACATGTAATTAGCATCAAAATTAGTTGACAATTCAATGACTTCGATGTATATCAAATTGAGATGAAAAAATGATCAACATCAACTAGAGGAGATGAGACGAGATGAGGAACGATTTCGTACACATTAGCCACGGCTGTCATCATTGGGAAAAGGAACATATGTGGCAGCACCTGCAACATCAAGCCGCCGTTGGTGCCGTTGGTGAGGGTCTGAGTAGAAGAAGTGGGAGCAAAATTACACTCAGATCAAAAGTAACGCAAATCAAAACAAGTAATTAAAAAAGGATGAAAGATGACATGAATCACCATAGTTCGGCTGGATGCATACCCGTACGAGGGGCGGATGCCTGGGATGCGCATGCATCTTCCTTGCCTAGTCAAAATGGCACACCAGTGCAATGGGAGTGGTGGTGACAGTGCAGGGTTTGGTGAGGGACCACTGTGGTGATGGGGTTTACGTGGTCGATGGTGAGATCCGGGGACGGTGAAGCAGACCGGGGCAGGATGCCACATCATCGACGTGGATGAGTTGTAGTCATCATAGACTTTTTTGTGCGGAGCAATGGTGATGAAAGTAGTCGTCGCGGCGAGCTCATGGATGAGCTTGTTGGTACGAGGCATGTGGGAGAGATTAACTCGGGAGGAATAAATTTTGTGATTACTTGACGGATTGAAGATTTCCTTCCAACCGTGCACCGCTGGATTATGAAAGAATCAACAACGCATAAGCAGCCTAATGAAAGCTTTCTACCACACTTCTGATAGGAAGCGCTTCACTTCTTTCAATGTGTTTAATTTGTTTGTTGTTTTGGACATTAATTATAACTGGATGTACACATATATTATTATGAAATATATATTTTGTAAATATTTTTCATGAAAAACATGGTGTTTTTTCAAGAAAACATTTTATTAACTTAATATGTAGCATCCAGCAAATACAAACACATTAAGGGACACCCAGACTCTACATAACTAGGATGTACATAACCGAACATAATAAAGTTTGACAAAAACGAGTAAAATAAAGTGACATATTGGCAGCAATAAAGTGATATGTGACCGACCCTACGCCTATGTCGAAGGAGGGGTGAACCAATACAAACATTATGTGGTAAAAAAACTCTCTTACCATCAACCCCAACTGCATACACATCATGTTGAACAACGGTTGATACTCGATTCGATGCAGCATGGACCATACATGAAGTCAGTGCGTATAACTGAAAAAAAAACCCTACAATGAAGGAGTTTTTCCATTAAAAAAGTATCATTTCTACGTGAGTCCGGTGCACTAGTGGTCCTAAATCTTTTATCGAGGTGTCAGTTTAGTCCTAGTTATTTCAAAATGCATGTTTGTCCCAACTCTCTGGCAAGTGGTTCGCTCGAGGTCTTTTCTTTTGCATGAACACCCTCAGGTCTGCTCACGTGGCACGTTCACCTTCATCGCGTCGACGGAGGGGTCTCGGCGGTTCGTCTTCTTTACAGGAAACCCCTTATAAAGCATCCTATTCTCATTTCCCACGTCCCCGAGCTCACCTCACCACACACAGATGTTCGCCCCTTTTCCTGAGCTTTCAGGAGTCTCTGGGCTCCCTCCCGCCTTGTGTTGCCGACAGCCGCACAAGCTCGTCGGTGGCCGCTCTCTGACCACCCCATCATTAGTGTTTGCTCCCCTCGCTTTAGCTAGCTTCGCACTCGCAAGGCCGCACACACATGCAGAGCATCCCTCTCTTGCTCCAGCAAAGCCTCGAGCGTTACCATCGTCTACGCTCTATCTTGGTGATTTAAACATGTTGAGGAGCCACTCGGACAAAAAGGACCTTGGACGAACCACTTACTATATAACTTGGAGCTAAACCTACATTTTGAAAGCTGACACTTCTATAAAAGATTTAAATCCTCAAATGCCTTTAGCTCTTTCTACATAGCCAAAACGACCATAATAAGGTAGACTCCCCATTCTTATTGCGTACTAAACCTATTTGGGACCCGTCAAGCCAATGATAATATATAATGCCACACTTAATTGACGGATATAAATTGAACGTTACTCGAACGACTCGTCGCATAAAACACGTAAACTTAGAGGTGTTTGATTATCTATAAAAGTTACACTTTTGATCTTCTTACCATTTATGGCACATGAGGTTGTTTTTGGTAAGTATCACATGGAAATTTTGAATTTTAAATGTATATTTGACCTCCAAATTTCATTATTATTGTCCATTAAAATCGTCAAGCGCATGAGAGCACCATACATAAAGTCCACTATAAAAGACCCGGATACCATAGTGATACTCTTTTTTTTTACTTTGCATATAAATTTTGTTTGAAGTCAAACTTTATAAGTTTGGTCAACTTTATAGGAAGAATATCAACATTTACAATACAAAATTAATGTCATTAAATGCACATGAAACTAATTTTCATATTATATAATTGTAGTGATATAAATGTTGATATTTTTATGTAAATTTTATACTTTATGAAGTTGACTTCACACAAATCTTATATGTGAAGTAAAAAAGAAATGACAAAATTATGATTCTTATACATGCCTCAATAGTTTATTAGATATTAGTAGGCAAAGTTAGAAAGTTTATGTGATACTATGTGCATTCCGACATCAACATGTTTGATTCTCGCGGGAGCGGAAAGAATAATTTAGACACTATTGATTTGGGCATGAGAAATTCCAGTCAATAGTATGTATAATGATTGATAATGTAATATTTTATGCATTCTATCTCATATATACTTCTTTTGTACCTAAATACTTGTAGTTGGAAGAACTTGTTAAATTGATTAATTGATATTTACATGTTCCAAAAATACATGTTACTAAAATTAAACTTAAATATATGTAACCAATGCAAGGAAGAAAAATATTATGCAATGGAAGATACTTTATATATCAACAAAATATTTCTACTCGAGCACAAACTCACCATTGTGAATAATGAAATCGAAAACATTAGTAAGAGACGAAAATATTTGGCAACAAACATGGTTGAACTTTCTACATACATGTAATTTTTCATAATAAAAAGCAATTATAATGCTCTAGGTGAAAAAAATGATGCTTTGAAAATACAACTCCCTCCGTTCCTAAATAGAAGTTTCTTTAAAAATTCTATAATATGGTCTACATCCGACGCAAAATAAGTAAATCTATACTTTAAAATATGTCTATATACATTCGTATGTAGTCCCTATTAAATTTTTTAGAAAGACTTATATTAAAAATAGAGGGGGTATATTTTATAGCATTTTACTATTAATTTTGGTATTTTTGCCTAGACCTCCACAAACATTTGAACTAAGCAATGTTTGTTGCAACAAAGAAATCAGTTTTTCTATTGAATTTTACCATATGTAGTAGGAGTATCTGGCCTTAGAAGAAACCTTTTGAGCGAGAGTATTTTTTTTCTGCTCTTCCATCTACAACTAGACTTTGCAAGTCCGACCTCATATATGCCCACGGGCGTGTTCGTAGATAATGTCGGACGGTCCCTCATATATGATGTCGTATATTCATACACCTTAAATATAGAATTTTGAATTCTTGTAATTTATACATGGAAATCAGATGATATAAATTGTCCGAGTTCAATAGTTCGAAACAAAGCAAAACAAGTCATAGTCCAACAATCCGGGTATGCCAAAATGAAATTTCAAGCATGTTGGATCAGTTGTTGGCTGGCCGGATCACTCCTGGAACGCCATCCATGCGGCCTGCTCCAAGGCCATCATTGTGTCCTGCTTCGCCTGCATCCAGGCTGTATGCTCCATTGTTATCGTAGCCGTCCTCATTGCCTCGTACTCCCTACGGTCGTTGATTTCCTACTTCTTGTTCACAAACCACTTCTTTGCTTGCTGATCTAAGAGGCTTTTGTCCGCCAATATGTTCTTCACATCCTCCATGTCCCGTGCAATTAGCAAGCTCTCCTTCTCAAGCTCAATCTCTCCAAATATTTTGGCCTTCTCCAACTCCCATTTGATCAGCCACTCTTGCTTTTCCAACTCGATCTTCTTCCTCTCAATTTTCACCTTCTTTTGTGCGCTCCTCCGGTCTCAATCCATCCTGTCCTTTCGTGCATCCAACATGATCTTGTACCTCTCCTCTTTCTTATTCTTCCTCGCCGAAAAAATGCTTGTCCATATGGAGGACATTTTTGTTGCCACGACGTCACTGGAGGCCCTTTCCTTCTCCCACTTGTTTCCCATGACTTTTCGGTTATCCTTTGGCACGGTGGATCTTCCATTCTCCACTTCAACATCTTTGCCTTCGTCTTTCAACCCAATTTATTGGTGGGAGCTTGGACCACCAGTTCTCTTTTTGCCAGCCTCAAGATCGACAATAAGTTGTGTCCATTTTGGTTTGCAATTCAATACTTGCAACAATGGCTAAAACCAAATGGCTTCTTCTCCGTCTAGTTAAACATAGTGACCGCCATTGCCATCTAGGAAACAAAAGATGCATGAGAATGAGAATGTAAAAAAACAAGCATATGCAAATAATGACAAGGTGAAGTCAAATATTTTACGTGAGTTCCCATCCCACTTTAAGGGTGGCTAAGCACTTGTTCACTTCAGATTGAATGTTCCCCGTCGATATTGAAGTGATGCTACATCGCGGATCATGACTATAGGATGCGGCTCCATATTGCTTATGTTCATGGTATTCCTTCCAAATCTTCTTTCATTACTTGTTCCCTTTTGTTGTGTGATGCATATTGAATCCATTGTTATGACTAACCAAGATTTAACCAACAGACTATCCTCAAAAGTTGAGAATGTCAGACCTCTAGGTTTCTTCTTTTCCTTATCATTCTCCTTCTCCTTCTCCTTCTCATTCTCCTCCTCCTCCTCCCCTTCTTCCTCTTCTTCGTTTTCGATTTCGTCTTCTTCGTCTTCGTCTTCGTCTTCGTCTTCTTCTTCTTCTTTATCTTCTTCTTCTTCTTCTTCTTTATCTTCTTCTTCTTCTTCTTCTTCTTCTTCTTGCTCGGATTGGGATTTGATGTTTTCCAACTTCAAATATAGGAGCGGTTGGATTCCCCAATTCGTACTCCACTCAGGCTGGATCTTGATTATCATTGATAATGTCCAACATGATCAAGTCCTAAATTATCAAGCATTCATCAAGTCCGAAATGAACTACTTGTATACGCAAAACATTGAACATGGCATATGCAAAGTTGATCAGACGGGATTAACAAGAATATAGTGAGTCTTGTTGTGTCACTCCGTCGAACATGTTGTGGGGCGCCACCGGTACCCGTGCTTGCGCGCGCCCGAACCAGCTACGACGAGGGACAACCGTTCACTATCGGCATATGCGTGGGCGGATAGCTCTCTGAAATGCCCCAATCGACCGTTGGATCCTCCTTTGTCTCAATCGGGCCGGACGGCGCGATCCTTGTCGATGACTTGATGGATGGGATGAGGGGTCCCGAGCGTCGCGAAGGAGTCATCGGCTCGTCCATGTTCGCATCTGCTCCCTACGATGCCAACGCTTCCGTCTCTCGCTGTGTCCATCACCAGTCCATCCGGGCTACGTTCTGGGACTTGCATGACGAAGAAGAGGACGAGACACCAATGGACTAGGCGGATGCAACCTCACTCGTGTCGATCGGAGACGGGCTGGACAACATCCAGGACGATGGATCAGGACCGCTCGCGAGGATCAGGACCAAGAGTGACAGACAAGAGGACTCGGACACGGGGAATGTAGGAAAGGGGTGGGAGATAGGGAAAGAGTAATGAATTTGGTGCAACTTATGAGGGGCAGGTCTGTCTGGTCCGACATGACGGATGCATCCGGACCCTCTATATTTGTTCTATATTTAGATTGAATATAAGGAATGTCAGTCAGACCGAACATTTAAAATCCGTTTAAGACATGTGTTTGAATTGTTTTTCTTTTGACCGGTCGAGCCGTTCGTGGAGATGCTTTAACGCAGGTTTGGAATGCGTGACTGCAGATGGTCTTTTATCTCTTTCAAAGTTTATTAAACTTTGTACTAATTTATCCCGGATTGCATCATCGTACCGGTAGTGCGTAGTGGGACGGATTGAGAAAAAAGAAGCCACTCGTGAAGAGAACCAATTCAAACCATCGTTCTCCTCCTCCCCGCTCCAGTATGACGTATATGATCCAAAGCAAACACAGATGCTAGCAGTTAATAATTACGCCACGACGTGAGGCAGAGGCGAGTTAACTAGTATCCTTCGTCGCAGAAAAAGGGTAGGAGGTGCTCCGTGACGCGTGTGTGGTAAATCAGTCCACGAGGCAGGGAGAATCGAAAGGCGGCCATCACAACGCATTACCGTACGTGAACACGTATGTGCGCGGTGCGCCTTTGGAACGGATATGAAAGCGGGGGGAGGGACGTGTCGTCCCCTGGAGGCATGTCGACGGCGCTGGCCCTCTCCGGAAGGGTCGACTTGTCCTCTTCCTCACTGCGCATCTCAAAAAACTGCTCGTAGGCTGATTCCGGCAGCTCGCGGCCGGAGTCTGTGGATCCACGAAGACTCTCGGCGTCCGAACTTTTTACACCTACGTAAGGTCACGTTTGGTTTCAATAAGTCACCTGACTTATCAGGTGACGTAAAACCAGTGACTTATAAGTCATGCCTGTTTGGTTATCATCTGACTTATAAGTCACATTTTCATACAAAAGTAGATGACTTATAAGTTTTAAGTTGGAGTGTAGCAACTTATGACTTATAAGTTAAGGTAAGTTGGGTCTGTTTGACAAAATAAGTCATTTTTTACACTTTTTAACTTATAAGTTGTTGACTTATTTAGAACCAAACAGGGTTTAAATAAAAGGGAAAAGAAAATGAGGTGAACGCCGGCACTGGACGCAGCACGTGGTCAAAGTTTGCAAGCGTGTCAAGTTTTAGTCAAAAGCAAGCAGGGCGCATCGTCATTTGGAGCTAATCCAGATAGTACGATCGACCAGATACATCCGGTCTTATAACTTGAGACTTGAGAGTTAAAAGCATTTACAACACTAACTTACAAATCTGGTCCATCAAATGTCAGCGGATACGTCCGGAAGCATCCACGTACAAACCGTTTCAAAAACTACCGCATTCGCACATTTAATATTCATTTCTTAAATTTACACAAAATGCATGCAACTATAAACCAACTTTTAATATTTATTTCTTAAATTCATACAAAATACATGCAAATATAAACCAACTTACTAAGTTGAAATTATCCACTCTTCGTCGGAGATTTTGACGATCTTCGTGCCCTCCGACACATAGATGTATGGGAGTTGTAGCTTCACTCCTTCCGGCGCCTCTATTGTGGCCCCCTTCGGCACATCTGACTGCTCCGCTATGGCTTTCTCCGTCGTTATGTCTGCCTCGAGCTCGTCGTAGAGAGCATCGTCCTCTGCATGCCTCTATGGGATAAGCCGACGGTTGGCCTCCACCTCGGTCTCATTCCGTATGAAAATCCAAGATGGCGTGTTGCTCCATCATCTCCTCGGCTTGGACGACGACGAACTCTGCGTCCGCCTCTGCCATGTTCAAGGCTGGAGCATGGATCTTCGGGTCCTCCTCCTCCACCGGCTCGCCGTCCTCCATGGCCTCCGGCACCCCCTCCTTCGACTACTCCTCCTCCTTCATTTTCGGCAAATCTAGAGGGAGATTCGCAGCGATGCATGCGGCGCGCGGAACCTGGATCTCCGCCTCGATCTGCATCCGACGCTCTGAGGTGAGCTGAGCGTAGGTGATGATCCTACGGCGGATCATACTAAGAATGGAGAGAGGGGAAGAGGAGGCGGTTGGGCTCGGTGGCGATGGAGTGAGGGAGAAGGTGGATGTGTTAGGGCTATGGGACGTCGGTCGACGAGCCGGGGCGGCGCCACGTGGCATTCACACCGCAGCGGCAGTCGAGGCACCCGTTGGACCTACGGGTTGTCGGGCGAGTTCGCGTGGGTCGGGGCCACGCCATCAGGACGACGTGTCGGGCATGCCCAGGCGCCTCCATATCTGCTCCATATTGGTGCTGAATATGAGGGGTGCCAGTCAGCTCGGGCGTTTGAGGCTCGTTTGAGGGGTCCGGTTAGGTCTATTTTTTATAACCGTTTAGTGATCGGACGGTCTGTTCGGGCATTTAAGATGAGTATGCGGAATCCAGTTGTAGATGCTCTAAGAGTTGAGAGATCATTTATCCGAAACGACAAAAATCCGGAGCCCTTTTCGAAACTAAAAAATAGTAACTAACCAGCAATTATAATGTACATATATATATATATATATACATCGTAGAAAAAATGCATACAACATAATATCTTGCGTAACAATTAGACATATAAAAAATTATACCTATCTCATGGTTGTTGTTTATTTGACGAGGCAGCGATTGTGAAATTTGAAAGGGGATACTAGGAAGGCAGCATTGGCAGTGGTCTGAATTCGATCGGTGTGATGCGACAAAGGCAGCAAGACGATGTCGTTTCCTGTAGCTAAGCCGACACAGCTATTGTTGCGGTTTCCAGATTGAGAAACAGGACGATTTCGATGGCTTGTGTAGCGATCTCGTTTTTTGCAGTCTTCAGATTGAGAGGCAGACAATCCTCATGGACCTGTGTAGAGATCGATAGGGTTTCCGCGGTTCCTTTCTCTGAGAAATATCAATTGAGCACGAGAACTCAAACGCTCGATGCCTCGACTCAGGCCAGCTTCAATGTGTATGATTTCTTATGAGAGACTAGTACAAATGCTCGTGCGTTGCATCAGGTTAGAAAAAAGTGCAGAACCTACTTGTTTTGTCATCATGCGACATTAATTTTAATAAATGTCAATTATAATATTAAATGCAAGACATCTATTTTTGAACAGAAGGAGTTTTTTTTAAGTTTTAAAATGTAATGTAATGCTTACATAAAAATTGAATTATTTTTTTAATAATAGTTATCATTTTTATTGAGTGGTAATAATATTTTGTTTTTTTATGGGTAATAGTATTTTTGTGTACAACATATTTTCTATAAAAAAATTGAACAATATATATTTTAATTTTTTTTGCACAACTTGCTTCATGTGACATTGTGCATCATTTTTATATGCAAACTTACATGGCAATCTTTGTCTATCACGTGAGCTCATACTGAGACAGTTGAACCACATAGCTTCCAATTCAAAGTGAGTCTACATACAATTGTTGTTAAAAAAACTCTGAATCCTCAGCTCTAAAATACATCGTACTGCATAATCACAATTAAGTATAGGCCTACATTTACCTTCTCTTTCTCTACGGCGGCTACAACCTTCCCGCCCTCTTTCTGCTGCTTCTTCTCTTCTCATTGTATCACTTCTTCTTGTTTATCCTGAACTGGGCCTGGCTCCACTAACATGGAAGGATAGAAAGCAGGTAGGGGATATATTGCTAAGATGAGAAAACATATTTATTTCGGTAGTTGCAGAATTTAATTCTTAGCTCCAACAGTAACAATGAAGATAACGTATTTCAATAAATATTGAATATAATATCCTGCAGCTTCTAAATATCTGGACATGAACCCATAAAATTCATGATCATCCTCAACAAAAAATCATTCTATATTGACTGAATACCTTTGCTACAAACCTCATTTCACTATTATTTTTTCCGACAACATAATACCTCATATAGTAAGAAAAACTCAAATTTACAACATTTTTTTCCCTGTCTTGCAGTTTTAATTATCCATGAACTGTACCTCGCCCAAAATTTCAGCCAAATGTAACTCTTTTTGCAGCTGTGTGGATGGCCTCTAGAACACTTAATACTTGTAAGAGATAGTACTTAACACTTCAACATGTACAATTTAGTCACTGATATAGCAATGCAATATTTTGAATCTCTCAAACCTATCCACCCAAATATATATCTTTCAGACCAGATTAATGAGCATTTTATGGCTGTAGATGTAAATTTCCTGGAATAATTTGGGATGGCTAATGGTAAGGTTCCATCAGCTAGCTAGCGGGATTCTTTTGAGCTATGATAACAAAGCAAGAGAAATAGAAAGAAGCTAGATGAGGATGGACTTTAAACTCCCCGATGGAAAATCACACAAAAGAGATAGAGGTAGGAAATATTAAAATCCCACCAAGTCCAGTTTATGGTACAATCTAGAGTAACATATGCGGAATTTGCTAAACCTCCTTCATGTTAAGTGGACCCAGCTCCTCACTGAGTATATATGTACTACTATAACCGAGGACCGACGGGTTGGAGCAACATTTTAATATATATACGAAAGTAATTGTGCGTGAGAGAGCTCGGAATAGGTCCGGTAATCAACGGCTCACGAGCAAGGATGCGTGAGAGAGCTCGGAATAGGTCCGGTTTTACTGTCCTTAATACGAAAGTAATTGTTTTGCCCCATTTCTAAAAACTACCTTTGTGAATTTCGAAAATATCAAAGAAATTTTATGTTTATATAGAAACTCAATCTGCACTTGTCATAGTAAAAGCAAAAAAGGAAACACATAAAACTAACGACAAACAACTACTCCCTCCGTCCGAAAATACTCGTCATAAAAATGGATGTATCTAGATGTATATTAGTTTTAGATACATTCTTTTTTATTTATTTGTGCGACAAGTAATTTCGTACGGAGGGAGTATAAAATAAGTATTGATCCACACAATACATGACTCTGTAGTGCTTGTGATTTCCAAAGTATTATCATGTGAGAACCGACAAACATCGGATCTTAATTAAAGCACTCCTTACCTCTTATAATTGGCATCCTGAAAAAAATTATATCCTTGGAAGCTCCCAAAGAATTTACAGGTGGTGAAGAACTTCTTAAGTGATGGCTGAAGTACAAACCGAACTCCAGTTTTACTTTCTAAAAAAAACTGCTTTACATGTTCATTATCTCCCTGCTCACTTCCTATTAACTGTTGCCGAAACTCTTTCTTTTCTGGAATTGTATGGCCAGAAGATGAACAATGATGCATAGAACACTGAATATGCTAATTGAACTGTGAGTAGATGTAGGTACGCACATGCATCCATGCATACCCCAAGTTAAAACGTAAGTCATTAGTCTTTTTTTACACATCAATCTACGCATCTAGGTTCTTCATCAGGGTTGATTGCAAGTTGCAGCAATTTTGAGAACTGAAGATTCAATTGAAAGTACAGGAACATACATAGAACTGAGAGGGAAATAAGAATCTGAAGAGCAATCAGAAGTATCACCAATTTTTCAAAAAAAAAAACTAAAACACGGGCTTATATCGCTGATTAACTTTCAAGAGGCGACATACCTTTGGTGTAGCCGCCTCAGGGATGGACGGCTCGACGGATGATTTTCCTTCGCCGGCGACATTGGGCGTTACTCTGGAAGTTGCAATGCGGCGAGATTTGATGGAGATTCTGATCGAGGCCCGGTCGGATCTGGCCGTGGTGGATCCATTTTCGGTGGATTTGGCGTGGACGCTGTCAGATCTGGCGAGATTGAGGGCCGGCGGCGCCATGGCCCTCCTGGAGGTCCCTGTTCAGCGAGAAAGAGGGAGAGATGCGAGAAGATTGAGAGGAAGGAGGAGAAGGGAGAGGGGCGAGGCGCCAGAGCGGCCGGAGGTCCGACGGGGCGTGGCGGCGGTGTGGGGTCACCGGTGAGGAGGCTTGCGGGCGCGAGGGGAGCTCGATCAGGAGGGAGCTGCACGCGGCGGTGCGGTCCGGTTCGGGCAGAGACGGGTTACAAGTTTTTTTTATAAAAGTGAAACGTTTTTTCTGAATCAACTAAAGTAGGGACTGCGGGTTGATTTGTCAAAAATAGGAGGAGTTTTTTTGTAAAAACATCATGGCGTACGACAGAAGCATTAACTGATTTATTATTATTAAAGGAGAGATAAACATTAGTCTTTTTCTTGAGACAAACTCGTTAAACTTTATTCAACCGTCACGAAATTTACAAAGATGAAACCAAGATTTTCCGGCTGGCCTAACCAACGTTAAAACATGCTTCGCAAGTCTGTTAGCCTTTATATTCGAGGTTCTAGATTCATGGTTAATCAAAAAGAAAAAAAAGACTCTGGATTGTTCTACTAATTCATGTGCTACAACCTCATACAATGCATCATTTCAGATTTGATAGCCTCCGCGACCACTTCGCAATCATAAGCAACACCATATTTTTGCAAGTAAAAATCATCTCAAAGCGCTAGTGCTTCATGGACCGACAACGTCTCCAGTATCTCGGGATCATCAATATTTCCACAAACCATCGTCGATGCCATTGAAAGGCGCATCTATCGTTCTGAGAAATCACTGCAACCATCCCAAAACCTTCATGTCGCGCTACTGATGCATCAACGTTCAGCTTTGCGTGTTGGTCTGGAGGTGGGCTCCAAGTCGTCGGTCTAGTAGCTGGTAATGAACGAGCTGCCTCCAGCTTCTTCAACAGTTGTTCTCTCTGAGCCAGCTACGAGTATGTGGTTCGACAGAGGACTTCTATGCATTCACGATCTCTTGTCAAAGGATTGTAACACTATAGTAATGGAATAAACTATTGTTGATCTTATTTCTTTTTGCAAGATTGATAAATAGCTAAAATAAAACCATGTGCGGCGTGGGGTGTTTGAAAAACCATCTGGTCTGCCCGGCGAAAGGTGATACATGAAGGATTTTAAAAAAAAATATTCGTTTTTTTTGTGAGTCTTATGGGATCCAGGGGTTACAAATCACCGGTCCAACCGAATTTGGCCCATTTCTTTTCAACCCAGCTGACAAACGTTGACAGCCCAGAAGCCCAGCATCTCAGCCTGCCCTGCCCTCGCCCTAATTGCGTGTGCCCATCGCCCACGAAACGCCATCCCCAAGCACGCAGTGAGCGCTGAGATCCGCCCAAACCTAGCGCCGTCGCGGCTTCTCAACCACGCGGCCGCCGCCGCGTTCCCGTCGGCAGAGCACGAGGCGCGCGGTCCTCCGCGCACGCCTTCGATCCGCGCCGTCAACCTCGGCGCATCCCGGACTAGGTAAAGCCTCGCCGCCCCCTCTCGCTCGCCGCGGTTTGTCGCCCGGTGAGGGAATTCAAGGGATTTCTGCTTCAGCGACGGGGGTTTAGTTACGTTCTATAGACTATGTGCTCAACACTCACATGCGTGACCCGTTGGATTTCTCACGCTGGTAAAAAATATCGTTGAGGACCTCGACTCTGATCCAGTTGTCAAACACGGTGTTCTGGTGCTCTCTGTCAGCCTTGTCATCTGTTTGTTGTTTGAATGTTGCGCTAGATTTTGGGCTGTGTTTTGGGCCCATCATTTGTACGGTTGGTTAAATATATCTGCAATTGTCGTTGTATTACGTGTGATAAGTAGACATGTCAAATTGGTAGCTCTTCATGTGCATCCAGCTTGGTGATGGAATATGCATCCTCTCCAAGTTTTCTGCTAAAATGCAGTAACATCACAAATTAACATGTGATGTGTCAATTTTTGCAACTAAGAATGCCATCAGGTTTACCTATTGCATGCGATGCAGCCCCTGAATTAAACAATGATGTAAGGTTGTTCATATCTCATCCACTTAACTTCACCATGCTGAACCAGTGACTTAGCATTATGGGCACTCCCTCCGATCCATATTAGTTGTCGCTCAAACAGATGTATCATAGACGTATTTCAGTGCTAGATACATCCGTTTCAGCGACTCGGAGGGAGTAACTTTCTTGTAAGCTTATGATATGTTAATAATCCATGGTGTATCCCCCTTTTTATCTTCTTCCTGTTTACTACCTGGCCTGCTCTGTTCTTCTCGTTGCTATTTTTGCCATTTGCACTTTTGTGCTTGTGATATTGTTTCAAAAACATGCTTTGAGGAATTGCACTAATCATCCACATCTGACCTTTGTGTTAACAGATGGCTGGATATATGTCTCGCGGACCCCCAAATGGCTCTATTTATGTATGCAATCTGCCTCCTGGAACTGATGAGACCATGTTGGCTGAATATTTTGGCACCATAGGGTTGCTAAAGGTATGGGTCTTACCAGGTAACATTTTCGCAACCACATGCAAGTTCTTGAATGGTCTTGTAAGCGCTTGTTAATTCCATGTCATGATATATTTGTCATTTCTTGTTCTCGTATCTCATCAGAAGGACAAAAGGACTGGCCACCCAAAGATTTGGATATACAGGGACAAAGTTACAAATGAACCAAAGGGTGATGCAACAGTCACCTATGAAGATCCCCATGCTGCTTCAGCTGCTGTGGAATGGTTCAACAATAAGGATTTCCATGGAAGCATCATCCAGGTTCACATAGCTGAGTCAAAAAACAAAGACACAGTTGATAACTTCACCAATGTGAGCGTCGATGCTGAGATTGTTGGACAAGATGAATTGGATAACGGGTCAGGCAGGGGTAGAGGACGTGGTGATGGTCCAGCAAAAGCTTGGCAGCAAGATGGAGATTGGATGTGTCCAAATACAAGGTCTGTTACGATTGGTGAGCAACTTCTCTTTTGTTGCTAATTAGTATGGCCTTTACTATGTACTCTATCCTTTCTTATATGATTTCTTCTTTCAGCTGTGGCAATGTAAATTTTGCCTTCCGTGGTGTGTGTAATCGTTGTGGAGCCTCTCGCCCTGCTGGTGTTAGTGGATCAGGTGGTGGTGGTGGTAGGGGTAGAGGCCGTGGTAGTGATGATGCAAGAGGCAGTCGTGCTGCTGCTGCTGTTGGTGGTCCTCCTGGGCTGTTTGGTCCTAATGATTGGCCATGTACGATGTAAGAACATCTAAATATTTTTTATTCCATTGCTTTGATATGTCTCTTTAGTCTCTACTCTGTCCTTGCACTTCCATTTGTACTCCCTCCTTCCCAAAATGTAAGGTTCTAACTTGTTTAAAAAAAAGTTTGACTAGATTTGTAGTGTAGAGAAAGAAATATTGACTTCTATTGATTTGGTATTTTAGATGTTGATATCTTTTTCTACAAACTTTGTCATTTGACTTAGGACAGCATTTATGTACCTTCCATTTTGTGAAGCAGGGAGTATGTTTTACTAGGTTGCTGCCTGCCTGTCTGTACCCATCTCACAACTTTAAAAAAAAAGGGGCTGTTTGGGTGGCAAATGATTTTAGGGTGGTATCATATGTTGTACGATTCTTGTTACAGGCTAAGTTTGCTTCATCATATTGTAATTGCTATTGTCCATTGCCTCACAAGTATTTTATAGACCTAGCAAGGAAGATACCCTCTTTCTAGTCTTACTTTGGGACCGATTAAAGTTCTTGAGAGTAATAGAAGTACAATGTTTTGTACTGTTCTATAAGGCTGTTATCTGATGTGAAACCCATTTTCTCTGTGTGCTTCAGGTGTGGCAATGTAAACTGGGCCAAGCGGACCAAATGTAATGTCTGTAACACCTCTAGGCCAGGTCACAATGAAGGTGGTGTGAGGTACTACATATTGCATGTTAAAAAATATTTGAACTGAACATGTTGTGAATTCAATTTCCGTTAAGTTGCATCATGCACCCCTTACCAATCTGATTCCCAGTGTGGCAGTAGTGTCCACCCACAACTGGGTGCACTGTTATGGTCAAAGCTAAACAGATTTTTCGGATGCCTTTGTATCTGATTACTTATATTGAAGGTACATATTTGTGTCTTACAACTTTTCTCGTCTATTATGTCCTTTGCAGAGGTGGCCGGGGTGGCGGCTTTAAAGAACTTGATGAAGAAGAACTAGAAGAAGTACGGAGGCGCCGGAAAGAAGCTGAGGAGGTAGGATGCTTTCTTTTGCATTATTGGATTTGTGTCATGATATTGGGTTTCCATATCAAAACGTTCTTCTTGTAGGATGATGGAGAAATGTATGATGAATTTGGTAACCTGAAAAAGAAGTTCCGTGCTAAGTCACATCAAACTGAGAGTACACCAACTCTTCCTGGGTCTGGACGTGCTGGATGGGAAGTTGAGCACCGTGGTAATATCTGTTTTTTTTCTTCTTCGCTTTTAAGGCCTTTTCTTTTGATTAAGTCGTGTGTTATTACCATAGTTCTTGTGATGGAAGCACTTTAAATTCTGTCATACTGGGAGGGACTAGAGTTGGACAATTTCCATTTTGCATGTGCTGTACATGAACTGGTAACTTTGCTACTGTAGGTTCCACTGAGAGAGAAGGCCGAGAGAGGAGCAGAGATCGGGGCAGGGACGACTACGATGAAAGGGAAAGCAAGAACAGAGACAGAGGTTCTCATGGAAGAGAGCGGCGCCGTAGCCGAAGCAGGAGCAGAGACCGCGAGAAGGAGAGGGGGAGGGACAGGGGCAGAGATCGTGGCAACGAGAGAAGCTGGGAGCGCGGCACTGATCGTGAACGTGATCGCTACAGATGATATGTCAGGAGTTTTGTCATGTTTGCTTGCCACTTTTCGGTTTTCTGAACCTTTTGTTATGCTGTTGGAGAGCTGTGGTGTATCACACTGTTATCATTAACATGGGACAAGCTTATTATGTTTGGGTCTAAAGTTCTCAAAACAGACCGGATCGATGGGTCGTCAGATCATCTGGTACAACGGACCCATCAGATCATCTGGTACATCAACGGAATTGCCGAGGAATGACCATCGAGACCTGAAAAAGTCTGGATCATAGTATCCTTGCGGCATGAGCAGCATTTGTTCTGAAACAGAGCACCACCTCGAACTCGCTGAACAACCATGCACCGTAGATCCAGTGGTGCGGTGTCTGATGCAAAGGCAAAATTGACAAATTCGCTGAACAACCATGCACCGTAGATCCAGTGGTGCGGTGTATGATGCAAAGGCGAAATTGACAAATTTGATCACAAAGTATTTCATAAACTGGACCACATTTGAATTTCTTTTACGCAGCTGATCCTTTTGTGTGACGCCTAATAGTCGGACGCCACACTACGATGTGTGGCGTCTTTGCCTTAGACGCCACACAATATAGTGTGGCGTCTATGCCTTAGATGCCACATTAGGTCTCGGACGTCATAGAACATAGAGTCAGCTGTGTGAATTAGTTTTGCTTTTAGATCAAAATTTTCCATTTTACCAATGCAAGACGAGACGTCAGCTGTGTCTACTATGTTTGCTTGTCTCTGATCGATCATCTCATTAGTGTACAAATTTGACATTTGATTTGGTGGCTTACATAATGGTGCAGGCGTGCTTTTACAAATCACTATCCTGCTATCAACAATTTTGATATTTGAGTTATTTGTGCCCTTACCTGAACTAGTAAAATGCTACAAATATCTTCCCATTCCCACACAAATGTATTGAGGATGCCCTCATCACGACAATGATGTCGAAAGGTGCTAATAAGCCCCTATTCGTCGATGCCCCCAGTCATGTTGTTGAGGAGGAATCTAGCCTAGAAGTGGTGTACTGATTCCCTGGCCGATGTGTGATTTCATGTGGGAATGATAAACCACACTCTTTCGCTTTATGCTTGATTTGGGTGGTGGGTGGGAAAATATGTTGAGTTCATGTGAGTTGTGGGTTAGAGATCTCAGTGGCTGCATCCCTAGTTGGGTCGTGCACCGGATCAGCCACTGGCCCCGAAACGTTGCTGGGGCGAGACAGATACTCCAGATTATCGGGTAAGTCCGGATGATCCGTGACCGGGACGTATACGGTCCTTAATTCTGGTAGCTGGTGCAGGGAGTCCTTAACCGGGTACTCGACAATGTTAATCAGATGGGTGATGGGCGGGGCGTGAATTTCCCGTCCGTCGGGTCTCAGCCCAATCTGATTGTAGATCGTAGCCAGTTTGTTTGTCATACCCATGGCTTGGATCTAGTCGAGTAGTTTGCATAGTACCGGGATTTCGACGGAGTTCGTACCGCTTATGAGTTCGGGTTTAGCCCTTGTCACTAGTGTCCCAGCGACGATCAAGGTCGCCTCTGGGGTATAATTGGTTGAGACGAGTTCGGGCGTGTTGAACACGTCGGGCTCTAAGGCCGGACTAGGGGCGAAGGTCGTCCTAGTGGCGAGATCCACGGTTTCCAAAGCCAAAGCATCGGGACCCACGGGCCCCTCGAAAGGACATAAAAGTCTTGTTAATACAAGGTCTCCGTGGGGGTTAGTGGTGAACTCTAGGCTCCCGAACCTGACTTCCTGACCGGGGGTAAAATTCTTGACCTGGGCAAGGTGGCGGACCGGATTGGTGTGCAGTACGACGCTTCCAAATGCAAAGATCTGTTCGGGACGAAAACATCCTTGTTGAGGATCTCCTTGGTGATGACTGATAACCCACAAGTATAGGGGATCGCAACAGTTTTCGAGGGTAGAGTATTCAACCCAAATTTGTTGATTCGACATAAGGGGAAGACAAAGAATATTCTCGAGTATTAGCAGTTGAGTTGTCAATTCAACCACACCTCAAAGACTTAGTATCTGCAGCAAAGTATCAGTAGCAAAGTAGTGTGATAGTAACAGTAGCAACGATAATAGTAGCAGTGACAGCAGTAGCAGTAACAATAGCAGCAGTGGCAGCAGTAGCGGCAAAGTAAAGTAGCTCAGGATACAAAGGTTCCTGGGTCATTCTACCACCTCTAGTGATAACTCTAACATACTTGTCGTTCAGCTCATTGAGCAAGTCATTTTGAGCCTTAAGTACTTGTTCTACTTGAGTGGTGACCATAGAGGCATGTTTACTCAAAAGCTTAAGATCATTGACATTTCTATCCACACAAGCACTTAAATGACTAAGCATACAAGCATTCTCTTCCAATTGTCTGCTAACATAATCATTGAAACTTTGTTGTTTGGCAACAAAGTTATCAAATTCATCTAAGCATAGGCTAGCAGGTTTATCAAAAAGAATATCACTCTCATTGAATCTACGAAGAGAATTTACCTCTACTACCTGTGTCGGGTTATCAAGACCATGTATTTCTTTGATAGGTGGTAGATTCTTAACATCTTCAGATTTAATACTTTCTCTTGCATAGATTTCTTGGCTTCTTGCATATCTTCAGGATTGAGGAATAGAATACCTCTTTTCTTCGGAGTTGGCTTCAGAGGTGGTTCGGGAATAGTCCAAGCATTATCATTGCTCATGATATTATTCAATAGAATCTCAGCTTGTTCCACAGTTCGTTCCCTAAAAACACAACCATCACAACTATCTAGGTGGTCCCTAGAAGCATCAGTTAGTCCATTATATAAGATATCTAGTATTTTATTTTTTTCAAGAGGGTGATCAGGCAAAGCATTAAGTAGCTGGACAAGCCTCCCTCAAGCTTGTGGGAGACTCTCTTCTTCAACTTGCACAAAGTTGTATATATCCTGCAAGGCAGCTTGTTTCTTTTGGGCAGGAAAATATTTCTCAGAGAAGTAGTAGATCATATCCTGGGGCTACGCACACAACCAGGAGCAGGAAAAGTGAACCAAGTCTTAGCATCACCCTTTAGTGAGAAAGGAAACAACTTAAGGATATAGTAGTGGCGGATCTTTTCCTCACTCGTGAATAGGGTGGCTATATCGTGCAACTTAGTAAGATGTGCTACAACCGTTTCAGACTCATAACCATGAAAAGGATCAGATTCGACCAAAGTCATTAACTCAAGATCGACACAGAATTCATAATCCTTATCAGTCACAAAGATAGGCGAAGTAGCAAATTAGGATCGTATTTCATTCTAGCGTTTAGAGATTTTTCTTTCCACTTGCGCAATAAATTCTCAAGATCATAGCTATCCTTACAATCAAGAAAGTCCTCTGCTACCTCTCCCTCCATAACATAACCCTCAGGTATATCAAGCAATTCATATCTAGGAGAGCTAGTTCTAACAGGTGAAACAACAGGTTCCACTTCAATAATCTTAGCAGTTTCAGAAGTATCATCACATTCAGCAGCAACTCTAGCAATTTATGCATCAAGGAATGCACCCAGTGGCAAAGCAGTATCAAGAAAAGCATCATCATAAGCATCATGTTTAGCAGAAGTAGCATCATCAAGCACAGGAGACACATCGGAATTTCTAGTAGGTGGTGGTGTCGCAAACTTACTCATAACTGAAGGTGAATCCAGTGCAGAGCTAGATGGCAGTTCCTTACCTGTCCTCGTAGTTGAGGGCAAGACTTAGTTTTTGGATCTCTCGGATTCCTCATAGTGATCAGCAGACGTAAATCCCAAGTGACTCAGAGAATATAGCTATGCCCCCCCGGCAACGACGCCAGAAAATAGTCTTGATAACCCACAAGTATAGGGGATCGCAACAGTTTTCGAGGGTAGAGTATTCAACCCAAATTTATTGATTCGACACAGGGGGAAGCCAAAGAATATTCTCGAGTATTAGCAGTTGAGTTGTCAATTCAACCATACCTGAAAGACTTAGTATCTGTAGCAAAGTATTAGTAGCAAAGTAGTGTGATAGCAACAGTAGCAACGGTAAGAGTAGTAGTGACAGCAGTAGGAGTAACAATAGCAGAAGTGACAGTAGTAGCGGCAAAGTAACGTAGCAAGGACCAGTAGGAAAAGACTCGTAGGCATTGGATCGGTGATGGATAATTATGCCGGATGACATTCATCATGCAACAGTTATAACATGGGGAGATATGTAACTAGCTCCAGTTCGTCAATGTAATGTAGGCATGTATTCCGTATGTAGTCATACATGCTTAGGGAAAAGAACTTGCATGACATCTATTGTCCATCCCTCCCATGGCAGCGGGGTCCTAATGGAAACTACGGAATATTATGGTTCTCCTTTTAATAGAGAACCGGAACAAAGCATTAGCACTTAGTGAATACATGAACTCCTCATACTATGGTCATCTCCGGGAGTGGTTCCGGCTATTGTCACTCCGAGGTTGCTGGGTCATAACACATAGTAGGTGACTACAACTTGCAAGATAGGATCAAGAACACACATATATTGACGAGAACATAATAGGTTCAGATCTGAAATCATGGCACCCGGGCCCTAGTGACAAGCATTAAGCATGGCAAAGTAGTAGCAACATCAATCTCAGAACAAAGTGGATACTAGGGATCAATCCCCATCAAAACTAACTCAATTACATGATAGATCTCATCCAACCCATCACCGTCTAGCAAGCCTACGATGAGATTATTCACGAAAGGTGAAGAGCTGTCAAGCCCAAGATGCGACCCTATCCTCAATTTGGTACGAAGGCCTCGTCAGGGATAGAAGCGCATCTCGTCGTGTCGCAAGAATGGATATCGTTACAAGTACATGTACTGAAAAGAAGAGATATATAAATAAAGTTGGCTTACACTCGCCACAAGCTACATCAGAGTCACAGCAGTACAGTACCTAATCATCATGAAGTAGAGCAGGGTCCGACTAGGGATGAAAACAAACGAGAAAAGAAGAACGACGTCCATCCTTGCTATCCCAGGCTGCCGGCCTGGAACCCATCCTAGATCGACGAAGAAGAAGAAGAAGAAGCAACTCCAAATGAACAATCAACGCGTTCGCATCGAGTGACCTTTACCTGTACCTGCAACTGGTGTTGTAGTAATCTGTGAGCCACAGGGGACTCAGCAATCTCATTTCCAAAGGTATCAAGACTATCAAAGCTTAATGGGTGAGGCATGGTTAAGTGGTGAGGTTGCAGCAGCGGCTAAGCATATATGAGGTGGCTAACTTATGAGTACAAGAGATAAGAGGGGGAAGATCTACGCATAACGGACGTGAACTACTGATGATCAAATGAATGATCCCGAACACCTACCTACGCCAGACATAACCCCACCGTGTCCTCGATCGGAGGAGGAACTCACGAAAGAGACAGTCACAGTTACGCACACAATTGACATATTTTAATTAAGTTGACTTCAAGTTATCTAGAACCAGTGTTAAAAAAAGTTTCCACGTTGCCACATAACCGCGGGCACGGCTTTCCGAAAAGATTTAACCCTGTAGGGGGTGCTCCAACTAGTCCATCACAAATTACCACAAGCCGCATAGAAATCCTCCATATCGAAGCTTGCGATCTCGTCGGATTCCCTAGCGGAAAACCTCAACTCTGAGATTACCCAAAGCATCACCGGAATCCCGATGCACAAGATATTCCGTCAAAGGTAAAACTAATCCAGCAAGGCCGCCCGACGTGTCGACGATCCCGATAGGAGTCGCGTACCTCGTTCTCAGGACATGACGGATGAGCGATGGTTACCACGCTAAACGCCGAGTTGCCCCGGGTATCGTTAATAAGCTGCTCTGTTTTTGGACCAACACTCACGAGGAGCACTGGCCCGGGGGTTGATTAAATTTCCTCGGGTTAATTACTCCCTATGCAGTTCATTAGATATTAGGCAAATGTAGTGCCAAAGTTGGGCCTTGCCAGACCAGCTTTAATCTAAAACGAATTATCAAGGGGGTCCCCATAACAACCCCGATCGTGTTAGGAGCGCTCATTTATGGAACATAACACCGGTAGCCGGAAACTAAGGGGGCAAAGGTGGAACAAAACACCAAGCTAGAAAAGGCCGAGCCTTCCACCTTTTACCAAGTATATAGGTGCATTAAATTAAATAGCATTTAATAGGGTGATAGAACAAGGAACCCATGTTATCACATGGAAGCAACTACACCTGCAACTAGCAACGCTACACAGGGTTAAGCAAGCAGTAACATAGCCAATCAGTGGTTTGCTAGGTCGCACAGGTTGAAGGTTATCATGGCATTGTTGAGAAGGCTGATATTTAACATGTGGTAGGCAACGAGACATAATCGATAGAAGCGATAAAACTAGCATGGCAATGATAGTAATGGTATCTGGGGAAATGGTCATCTTGCCTGAGATCCCGCTTGGAAGAAGAATGACTCCGTGAAGCAGACGAGCCGACGTAGTCGAACGGGTCCTCACAATCCGGCACGCTGCGGAACTCTATCGAGACGAAGCAAACCGGAAACACAAATCAACACACGGAATTTACCAGACGATGCACAACACCAATGATGCATGAGCAGCTGAAAACGTGCAAGTCACGGCATGACAATCCACACAATCAAACACTACACATTAAGTGAAGTTCAATATGCAACGAGTTGCATATTGACGAAACTCCACGTTAATTATTTAGTTCTATCCCGATTAGGTACACGACAATATTAAATGTGGTTAAACATGGCAAGATGTGAAGCGTAGTTAAACTAACTATCTAGGCATTTTAAATGAGGTCGGAAATGACATATAGCACCTCCAAGACGACAACACATGTTAATTTACAATTCTGTTCAGATCTGAACTAACACATTTAATTGGTTGTTAAACAGCAAAACAAATAGGTTCACGTGGTTCTACGCATCATTTCGAGCGATCTACACATAGAGATCCTCTCCAACGGAGCTACGGATCAAAAGATACAAGCACCACAAGATATGATGGCATGAATGCAATATGTGTGCAACGGCGGCTACGAGCACTTCAACACATGCAACCAGCAAGAGAAAATGAAACTAAACGAGATTCTAAGAAAGTTTCATGTAGGACACGATCAAATCGGAGCTACGGTTCAACAACTACGAGCAAAACAAGAAATCACTACAATCTGCCAAAATCAGCCACATAGCATTTTCTACGCCCCACAACTACGGGCTACACAACTCCGATAAACTCAAGCAAGGCATGACACGAAAGAGGGCAAGAAGCACTACTACAAACAACTAACAACAACTATCATGTCAGCAAGGAACACTAGGAAAAGAAGACACAACATGGCATCTCATACACTAGTTCAGACTTTGTGAAAATAACACCTCATGAAAGTGCAGTTTTCGATCTGAAGCCATATTGGCAGCAGCAAAACTATAGCTACAGGACTCCAAATGGCATGAAAATATACAGCACGCTAGAGAAACACAAGAGGTATAACTAACTCCATTGGACCAACCTCAAAAGAGCTACAGATCAAAAGGCACAATCAAGACAAGACAGCAACAAAATATTACAGATTCCAGACTTAGAAATATTTCAGCACCTCCAAATCAGCACTATTTCTAACAACTTGAGAGCAAGCAAACCACACCTAAACATGACTTTCTATTGCAACCAAAATTACCAGGGGCTAGACTGAACACCCAAGAACAACTCTCTAGTTGACAACTCCGTCAAACGAAGCACGGAATAAATCCTGCGAAATAAACAAAAGGGCATCACGGCAAAATATCGCGCGAACTAATTTTCTCAAAAGCTAAAACTAATTGCACAGAAAAATCTCATGGATTTTTCTACCCCGAAAACATATAAAATATGTGGGGTTGCACAAGAAAATTATTGCCACACGCAAAAGCGAGAAAACGTCCTAAACACGGAAAATAATCTAGCGGCAAATCCCTACATGCAAAAATACCAACGGCTACTCTAAAATACATGGCAAATGGGTCCCTAGAGCATGAACATTTTATCTAAGGCATCCGGGCAAACCGGACACGCGCGAAAAATAAATACGGGACACAAACACAATAGGACAGCACGTTAATCATAGCATACGACATGCCAAACGGACGTCAAACAATTATGCAAGTTGGAAAAACGAATTCTACGTGAGAAACTACATGAAAACCATATCTAAATCATCGCGATCCGACATACGGATTAAAAACTACGGACGTTTTAATATACGTCTATTTTCCTGAAATTAACTAAACCGAATCCTAAAAACAATAAGTCTATCGGGCCTAAACTACTAACATGCCGAATTAGGCATGCGTAATATAATGTTAAAATGCGCCATGGGCGCCGGATAGGGGCAGAGGCTCACCTTGGCCGGCCTAGGGCGAGGAGGCAGTGGGCCGAGGCGGGGGGAGTTGCTGGGCCGAAGGAACTAGCGACCTAGGCCGCTGGCGCTAGGGCGAGGCCGGCCTGGCCTGACGCTGGAGCGCCCTGGGACACCGGCCCACACGAGGCTGGCGAGCTGCCTCGTCCCGTGCTCGATCCCGAGCGGGACGAGCGAGCGGCGGCGACAGTCATGGCGGCAGCAGGCGAGGCACCGACGGGGAGGGGGCCGGGAGGCGGCGGTTCCGGCAAGGGCCGACCAGGCCGCGACAGCCGGCGACAGATCCGGCCGGTGGGACACTACAGCGACGGCTAGGGCGACGGAATCCGGCGAGGGAAGCTGGTGGCCATGGCGCGAAGCTGCTGGCCGGAGCGAGGGCGAACTCCGCTGGCTCCGGCCGGTGGGACACTCCGACGAGGGCACGCCCTGCTGCGGGGCGGCGTGGAGAGGCGCTCGCAGCGGCTGGCGGCAGCGCGAGGGGAGCCAGGGAGGCGCAAGGGGAGCCTTGGGCAAGGCGACGACGGCGGATGGGCTCGGCCGGGCCCAATCTGGGTCTGGCGGGTCGGCAGCGCCAGGGAGGAGAGAGGAGGGGGGTTGGCTGCGCTAGGGTTAGGTGGGGCGCGGTCTTCGAGGCAGGGGATAGGGTTTCCGTTAGGGGCAGGTTAGGGGTGCTTAAATAGGCAAAGGGGGGCTAGGTTTAGCAGTTTTCTGCCCCGGTTTCAACGGCGCGGTCGGAATCGAACAAATCCGCACACGGGGACGGGTAAGTGACTGTGTAGAGTAGTTTAGCCGGAGATGAGAGGGAGAATGGGCACCCGGCAACGCGATTTAAAATACGGAAAAACGTCCGACGATAGACCAGATACGGTGCCGCTACGGTCGACCGTTCGGGTACAAGACGGACTCCGATTGCGATGAAATTTGACACGCGGCCTACCTATATAAAAATAACACCGCATGTCAAATCTCAACCCGTTCGGAGAAAGTTTTACGCACACTTTTAAAACAGGGTTTCGAACGATGTGCGGGCGCGTGCGAGTGCGGACGGACTCAGAACGGACAACGACGAGAACCGGCAACTACTAACGGATGTAAGTTTTAAAAAACGGGCGACAACGAAGATGCCGATGCAATGCTGATGATGCGCATGATGCGATGATGATGCGACAAATAAAATAAGCCACACGACGAAAACGAAAAAAAGGGGAATCTTCTGGAACATCGGCATCAGGCTGTCACAACTCTCCTACACTACAAGAGGATCTCGCCCCGAGATCCAAGAATGAAAGTGGGAGAGGATGAGAAAGAACAAGAGGTAAAAACTTAGTCGCTTCCTTGACAAACGAGTGAAATCAACGATCCTTAAAGATTGCGAAGAGATGAGGAATGGAATGAGAAAGAAGCAAGAATTCACGGAAAATTTCGGCAGCACTTCGGTAGGAAAATGAGACAAAAAATTCGATAAGATGGTAGAAATAGACAATATACATAACAAACAACTAAATAGAACAAGGGAACACCATGAACTTGATAGAACAACACAATAGAACCAAAAGAGCAACATCACAATGCCTCCGGAACAATAGAATAGGAACTAGCTCATATGAAAGAAGAGAATGAAGAGAGAATGATAACTACTAACTCAAATGAACTTGGCAAGCATCTTTGCAAGAAGAATTGAATGGAGTTGTTGGAAAAACAACAACGAAAAGAACAAGATAGTTGTGGGCTTATGGAAATGTTTCACACTAATGAGGTGACAACCAGCCACTAACAGAACAAGGATTGATTGGGAGAAACAAGATATGAAGAATTTCTTACACCAAGAGGGTACATTGAGAACTTGGATTAATGACAAGCACCATGATAGCAACAATCCATAGGAAAAGCTTTAGGTGAAATTGAAACCAAAATAGCTCAATGAAGAAACCATGGGTTGAAATATCTCATGATCAAAGAATTGGTGGGTTTAATTATCTCATTCTTGAGAGGAAAACTCTTCGAGGCTCCTACACTAACAAGAATGCTATAATACCACCTCAAAGGATAAGGAAGAACAAATGCACTTAGAAATGCAAGAGAAAGGATACTTGACGTTCTCCCATAAGATTCTTGAAGAACACTTGAGAATGAATTGAAACCTTGATGAACCACCATGAAGGACCTCCATACACAAATGAATGATGCAACGATGTGAAGCTAGAAAAGAATAAGATTATGACATTGCCAAGATTTAGAAGAAGCTTCACCAAGAGATACTTGATAGAACTTGGAACTTCGGAAAAGAAAAGATAAGAACACTTGAGAAAAGAATTGATATCATGAGCCACTCCGGAAGAAGAATTCAGATTACTATGAACAAGAATAAGAATTATATTATGCTTATCCTTCATCAAGTTAAATTGATGAAAAAACAACGGATTAAGATAAGAGCACAAACTAGAAGAATTGTTGCAAGAAACACCGGTGAGAATTGAAATGAACAAGGCAACCATGAATGAATGGAAATCCATTAGAATGAAGAGATCATGAGCCACCTGAGAGAAAATTTTGAACAACGCGCCGGAATAACCGAGAGACGAACGAAGAGACAACAATTGAGGATGAAAGCTGAAAGCTGAGAACGAAGAATCTTCTAAAATGATGGCCTTCGGAGGATCGAGAATGAAAACAACTCAGAGAAGCACCGGATAGCACGAAAAGGGATACTCATGATTGGAGAAAATAAGATAATGCCACGAAGCTGAAATGACAATCTTCACAAGAATGGAGCAAGACTGAGAGAAAGACTCCTTCGAATTACAAACTGAGAATGATGACGAGAAACAACACCAAGAATTACTGAGACCTCCGGAACAAAGAAGAATGAAAGGTTGAGCCAAATATGAGAATTAATTCGAATAGATCTTGGAGAAGGGATATGACTGATGGAAATCATTCTTACGTCATAGTTGAAAAGAATTAATGATCTCCGGAAAAAGATTACAAGGGCTAAAAGATCCTAGGAAAAACCTGTGGGTTATGGGCCCACTCAAAGAAATCACCGTTGAAATAATTGCTAGAACGAGAGAAATTGCACCGGAATAAGAAAACTAGATGAGGTTAGCACCCCTAAATAATTGAAAAGATTGGAAACAAAAACTAGTGGGATATCTTCAACGCTCCAGAAAGACTAGAGATAAATGCCAACAGAAGACTAGATAAGAATTTCCAACACAGGAAAGAATTACAAGGACGAAAGGAATATGATGAACATGGACAACTGAATTAGATCACCGGTAAGGATGACAAGAATGAACAAATATGACACGAACCTTCTAAGAATCTTCACAATGAATCACCGGATAGGACACGGAAGAAAATATAGCGGAAGCATTACTTGGAATGAAATGCACTTGGATGAAATCCAATCACTGAAGAAAAGGGTGGGAGGGCGGGAAAAACAAAGACAACATGGGACAGATTAGATGAACTCCGGAATAAAATGAGAGAATGATCTTGCAAAAAAAAATTGGAGAGGATGGAATTCACTTGGAGAGAAACACACCGGTTGAATGGAATTGATACGATGACTCCGGTGGAAAGGAATTGATAAGACAATTGATAGAGCAAAAGAATTAATACTCTCATAAAAATATGAGAACACCTCTTAGAAAAGATCTGAAATCACCACTTGACATCGAAGCAACTTGAATTACCAAATTCAACAACACAAATGATGAGGCTTATGAAACAAGCCAGAACAAACTCATGAGAAAGATTTCGTTCGATATTTTCGTGGACAGGAATCCATTAGATGTCGAACCCCAACCTAAGATCATGCAATTGTTGGAAGATTGTCCTATAAGCAACTACTTGAATTCCCACCTAAGAATTCCCGAAATATCTGGTCATGCAATCTGGTACACGGATACAAGGAGTAATATCACACAACTCCTATACTAACCCGTCACCTGTATCACATCCGTCAACACACAACCAGAATCTCGGACCTTCATCTACAACACACCCTCGTGATCACGACGATACAATGTATGGCAGTACTCCCGAACAATCTGCACCAGTACTTGGGACATCGGGGTTATCTCGCCACTACTAGTATTGAAGCAATTACGAACATCCTTCGTCCTGAGATACTAAGGAATCTGAATGATAACGATGTGCTCAAGAATCCCCTGGAGCTCAACTCCCCTGAAACTTAAAGCAGATAGGAGGCACCAAGACAGAACTCCGTCACATCAGCATCATATAGATTCCAAAATATCCGCGTGATCCTAAATTTTTTTTGAGTGAGAAGATGAGTAGAATTAAATTATTACATCAAGATTCCTCACCAGAGCATAGAAGAGGAGAAAAAAGAATCCTACTCTCCGATATATAACTGGACTCAAAGCAGTTTTTCACTAGACTCGACTCGGCCAAGTTCGATCAATCAAGGGGGCTCCTAGGTCGGTACTGCTCTGATACCAACTTGTCACGCCCAAGAAGCGACCCTATCCTCAATTTGGCACGAAGGCCTCGTCAGGGATAGAAGCGCATCTCGTCGTGTCGCAAGAATGGATATCGTTACAAGTACATGTACTGAAAAGAAGAGATATATAAATAGAGTTGGCTTACACTCGCCACAAGCTACATCAGAGTCACAGCAGTACAGTACCTAATCATCATGAAGAAGAGCAGGGTCCGACTACGGACGAAAACAAACGAGAAAAGAAGAACGACGTCCATCCTTGCTATCCCAGGCTGCCGGCCTGGAACCCATCCTAGATCGATGAAGAAGAAGAAGAAGAAGCAACTCCAAATGAACAATCAACGCGCTCGCATCGAGTGACCTTTACCTGTACCTGCAACTGGTGTTGTAGTAATCTGTGAGCCACAGGGGACTCAGCAATCTCATTTCCAAAGGTATCAAGACTATCAAAGCTTAATGGGTGAGGCATGGTTAAGTGGTGAGGTTGCAGCAGTGGCTAAGCATATATGAGGTGGCTAACTTACGAGCACAAGAGATAAGAGGGGGAAGATCTACGCATAACGGACGTGAACTACTGATGATCAAATGAATGATCTTGAACACCTACCTACGCCAGACTTAACCCCACCCTGTCCTCGATCGGAGGAGGAACTCACGAAAGAGACAGTCACGGTTACACACATAGTTGGCATATTTTAATTAAGTTGACTTCAAGTTATCTAGAACCAGTGTTAAACAAAGTTTCCACGTTGCCACATAACCGCGGTCACGGCTTTCCGAAAAGATTTAACCTTGCAGGGGTGTTCCAACTAGTCCATCACAAATTACCACAAGCCGCATAGAAATCCTCCATCACGAAGCTCGCGATCTCGTCGGATTCCCTAGCGGGAAACCTCAACTCTGAGATTACCCAAAGCATCACCGGAGTCCCGATGCACAAGATATTCCGTCAAAGGTAAAACTAATCCAGCAAGGCCGCCCGACGTATCGACGATCCCGATAGGAGTCGCGTACCTCGTTCTCAGGACACGACGGATGAGCGATGGTTACCACGCGAAACGACGAGTTGCCCCGGGTAGCGTTAATAAGCTGCTTTGTTTTTGGACCAACACTCATGAGGAGCACTGGCCCGAGGGTTGATTAAATTTCCTCGGGTTAATTACTCCCTATGCAGTTCATTAGATATTAGGCAAATGTAGTACTAAAGTTGGGCCTTGCCAGAGCAGCTTTAATCTAAAACGAATTATCAAGGGGGTCCCCATAACAACCCCGATCGTGTTAGGAGCTCTCATTTATGGAACATAACACCGGTAGCCGGAAACTAAGGGGGCAAAGGTGGAACAAAACACCAGGCTAGAAAAGGCCGAGCCTTCCACCTTTTACCAAGTATATAGGTGCATTAAATTAAATAGCATTTAATAGGGTGATAGAACAAGGAACCCATGTTATCACATGGAAGCAACTACACCTGCAACTAGCAACGCTACACAGGGTTAAGCAAGCAGTAACATAGCCAATCAGTGGTTTGCCAGGTCGCACAGGTTGAAGGTTATCATGGCATTGTTGAGAAGGCTGATATTTAACATGTGGTAGGCAACGAGACATAATCGATAGAAGCGATAAAACTAGCATGGAATGATAGTAATGGTATCTGGGGAAATGGTCATCTTGCCTGAGATCCCGCTTGGAAGAAGAATGACTCCGTGAAGCAGACGAACCGACGTAGTCGAACGAGTCCTCACAATCCGGCACGCTGCGGAACTCTATCGAGACGAAGCAAACCGGAAACACAAATCAACACACGGAATTCACCACACGATGCACAACACCAATGATGCATGAGCAGCTGAAAACATGCAAGTCACGGCATGCCAATCCACACAATCAAACACTACACATTAAGTGAAGTTCAATATGCAACGAGTTGCATATTGACGAAACTCCACGTTAATTATTTAGTTCTATCCCGATTAGGTACACGACAATACTAAATGTGGTTGAACATGGCAAGAGGTGAAGCATAGTTAAACTAACTATCTAGGCATTTCAAATGAGGTCGGAAATGACATATAGCACCTCCAAGACGACCTCACATGTTAATTTACAATTCTGTCCAGATCTGAACTAACACATTTAATTGGTTGTTAAACAGAAAAACAAATAGGTTCACGTGGTTCTACGCGTCATTTCAAGCGATCTACACATAGAGATCATCTCCAACGGAGCTACGGATCAAAAGATACAAGCACCACAAGATATGATGGCATGAATGCAATATGTGTGCAACGGCAGAGGCTCACCTTGGCCGGCCTGGGGCGAGGAGGCAGTGGGCCGATGCGGGGGGAGTTGCTGGGCCGAAGGAACTGGCGACCTGGGCCGCTGGCGCTAGGGCGAGGCCGGCCTGGCCTGGCGCTGGAGCGCCCTGGGACACCGGCCCACACGAGGCTGGCGAGCTGCCTCGTCCCGTGCTCGATACCGAGCGGGACGAGCAAGCGGCGGCGGCAGTCATGGCGGCAGCATGGGAGGCACCGACGGGGAGGGGGCCGAGAGGCGGCGGTTCCAGCTAGGGCCGACCAGGCCGCGGCAGCCGGCGACGGATCCGGCCGGTGGGACGCTACAGCGACGGCTAGGGCGATGAAATCCGGCGAGGGAAGCTGGTGGCCATGGCGCGAAGCTGCTGGCTGGAGCGAGGGCGAACTCCGGTGGCTCCGGCCGGTGGGACACTCCGGCGAGGGCACGCCGTGCTGCGGGGCGGCGCGGAGAGGCGCTCGCGGCGGCTGGCGGCGGCGCGAGGGGAGCCTCGGGCAAGGCGGCGGCGGCGGATGGGCTCGGCCGGGCCCAATCTGGGCCTGGCGGGCCGGCGGCGCCAGGGAGGAGAGAGGAGGGGGGTTGGCTGCGCTAGGGTTAGGTGGGGCGCGGTTTTCGAGGCAGGGGATAGGGTTTCCGTTAGGGGCAGGTTAGGAGTGCTTAAATAGGCAAAGGGGAGGGGCTAGGTTTAGCAGTTTTTTGCCCCGGTTTCAACCGCGCGGTCGGAATCGAACAAATCCGCACGCGGGGACGGGTAAGTGACTGTGTAGAGTAGTTTAGCAGGAGCTGAGAGGGAGAACGGGAACCCGGCAACGCGATTTAAAATACCGAAAAACGTCCGAGGATAGACCGGATACGGTGCCGCTACGGTCGACCGTTCGGGTACCAGACGGACTCCGATTGCGACGAAATTTGATAGGCGGCCTACCTATATAAAAATAACACCGCATGTCAAATCTCAACCCGTTCGGAGAAAGTTTTACGCACACTTTTAAAACAGGGTTTCAAACGATGCCGCGGGCGCGTGCGAGTGCGGACGGACTCAGAACGGACAATGACGAGAACCGGCAACTACTAACGGATGCAAGTTTTGAAAAACGGGCGGCAACGAAGATGCCGATGCAATGCTGATGATTTGCATGATGCGATGATGATGCGACCAATAAAATAAGCCACACGACGAAAACGGAAAATAGGGGAATCTTCTGGAACGTCGGCATCGGGCTGTCACAAGAGCATCATGGAATTGGCGATGAAGGAAGGTTCGTGATGATGATGGCGACGATCTCCCCTCTCCGGAGCCCAGAACGGACTCCAGATCTGCCATCCAGAGGAAGAATAGGTGGAGGTGGCACCTCCGTATCGTAAAACGTGATGAACTCTCCTCCTTGATTTTTTTTCTGGATGAAAGGACTAAATAGAGCTGGAGTTGGAGGCGGCGGAGCCCTGAGGGCCCCACAAGCCTGCTAGGCGCGACCAGGGGGGGCCCGCGCCTCCTCGGCTTGTGGGCTCGTCGCTCCACGCCTCCGGTTGATTCTTGCGCCAGTATTTTTTATATATTCTACAAAAAATCCTCGTAAATTTCTAGGTCATTCTAAGAACTTTTGTTTCTGCGCAAAAACAACACCATGGCAATTCTGCTGAAAATAGCGTTAGTCCAGGTTAGTTCCATTCAAATCATGCAAATTAGAGTCCAAAACAATGGCAAAAGAGTTTGGAAAAGTAGATACGACGAAGACGTATCAATGACTAAGCGTGCGATCGATCCTTTCAGCGATCCAATCAGCGGAACTCTCATTAAAAGCAGCAATATCGCTGTCAAAACCGGCAGATCTCGGGTAAGGGCTCCCAAAATGTGGACCTTGGATCAATGGGTTGCAGGAGAAAGGGGGAGGCAGTATTTACCCAGGTTCGGGACCTCTTGAGGAGGTAAAACCCTACGTCCTACTTGATTATATTGATGTGGATGATGATTACATAGTTGATCTACCTCGAGATCATATGAGCTAAACCCTAGATGAGTCAACTTGCCTACATGGAGGAGGACCCCGGTATAGCGACCAAAGGATCTAGGGTTACATACAACCGACCTCCAGCTGAGGGTGGCTCGATCGACCTAGTCAACTATACTTGGACGCCACGTCGGTCTTCGGTGCTTTCCTTCTAAAATGCGAGATGACCACAAAGTCCGTCCTTCAATAACTATGGCCCATTAGGTCGGCCTCTTGGCAGAAAGCCGACTACATGAGGACCCCTTAATCCCGGACTCCCTCAAGGAGGCAGAAGGTCGCCACGACCACCCCAACACGCGGGGGTAGAGGAAGGTGGGGTGGCCCGTGGCATGTGTGGATCTATCAGTGGGGGATGGAGAAGGTGGCTAGCAGTGGCGGGGTTGGATCCAACCGTATTCTTCATAGGGGAGGCATCGGGGAACCCGAGGCGTGGAAGGTGGAGTGGTTGGGTGAGCCGTGGCACTAGGAGACATTGCGGGAGAGTTCTCGGTGGAGCTCCCTAGATTCAATGGGAAGGCAGGGGAGAAGGAAGGCTTTTACGGTTGGAGATTGAGGAGGAAGGCTCGATCCATATCGTGGATGGGTGGCCGTCCAGGCGTGTGGGTGGAATCCACCTGCGATGAAGGTGGATCTCTATGCCGAGGGCACCGGAGATGGAGGGCAGGGGTGGCGCGAGCCGAGGCCAGCGGGAGTGTGGGTCGACGACCGACACGGAGGTGCGATGAGATGTGGGAGGCCACAGGATGGCGTGAGCCTGGGCGATGGCTGGTGGGGCGGTGCACCATGCACAGGATGGAGGTCAGGGTGTGGGGGTGCGGTGAAGAAAGGGGAGGCCGTGCCGTGGGTGGTGTAACGCCCAAGATGCAATCCTATCCTTATTTTGGCACGAGGGCCTCGACGGGGATAGAAGCGCATTTCGTCGTTTTGCAAGAATGGATATCGTTACAAGTACATGTACTAAAGAGATGAGTATATAGAATTGGTTTACACTCGCCACAAGCTACATCAAGATCACATGAGTACAACAACATTCAGTCATCATGTAGAAGATAAGGGTCCGACTATGGATGAAAACAAAACGATAAAATAATGACGTTCATCCTTGCTATCCCAGGCTGCCGGCCTGGAACCCATCTTAGATCAATGAAGAAGAAGAAGAAGAAACTCCAAAAGCACAATCATCGCGCTCACCTCAAGTCACCACATTACCTAAAGCTGCAACTACTATTGTAGTAATCTGTGAGCCACAGGGACTCAACAATCTCATTTCCAAAGGTATCAAGACAAGCAAAGCTTAATGGGTGATGCATGGTTAAGTGGTGGGGCTGCGGCAAGCGACTAAGCATTTATTTGAGGTGGCTAACTTACGAGTACAAGAATTGAAGGGGATGATCTATGCATAATGGAAGTGAACTAATGGTGATCAAATGAATGATCCTGGACACCTACTTACGTCAAACATAAGCCCATCGTGTCCTCTTCCAGATACAGAACTCACGAGAAGAGACAATCACGGTTACACACACAATTGACAAGTTTTAGTTAGGTTTACTTCAAGTTATACAGAACCGGATGTTAAACAAAGTTTCCAAGTTTTCCACATAACCGTGGGCAGGACTTTCTAAAATATTTAACCCTGCATGGGTGCTCCAACTAGTCCATCACAAACTACCACACACAGCGTCGGAATAATCCTTAACCACGGAAACCCATGATCTCCTTGGGTTCCTATTGGAAAACCTCAACCTTAAAATAGCCCAAAGTATCTTCGAAATCCCTCACACAAGATATTATGTAAAAGATAAAACAAGTCCAGCTAGGCCACCCGACGTGTCGACGAACCCGATAGGAGCCGCTTATCTCTTTCTCAGGACAGACGAATAAGTGACGCGTACCGTGGCCTAATAGAAATCACCCAAGTTGCGCTGGGTTGGCCCCGCACAGTGCTATATTTTGGACCAACACTCATGAGGAACACTGGCCCGAGTTGTTGATTAATTATCCTCGGGTTAATTACTCCCTATGCGGTTCATTAGTTATTAGGCAAATGTAGTACCAAAGTTGGGCCCTGCCACACCTGTTTTAAACTAAAAATAATTATCAAGAGGGTCCCCATAACAACCGCAAGCATGTTAAGATCGGTCAATTATGGAACATAACACCGGTAGCCAAAACTAAGGAGGCAAAGGTGGAACAAAACACGAGGCTAGAAGGCCAAGCCTTCCACCTTTTACCAAGTATATAGGTGCATAAAATTAAATAGAAATTATATGGTGATATAACAAGGAACCCATATATTCAGATGGAAGCAACTGCACCTGCAAATAGCAACTCTATAAGAAGGCTGAGCAAGTAGTAACATAGCCAAACAGTGGTTTGCTCGGTTTTGGAAAGATTAGAGGCTTTTCATGGCAATGTTGGGAGGCTGACACTTAACTGGTAGGCAACGAGACATAGCGAAAGAAATGAGACAACTAGCATGGCAATGGTAGTAATGGTATCTAGGGAAATGGTCATCTTGCATGTGATCCCGCTTGGAAGAAGAACGAATCCGTGAAGCAAACGAACCAACATAGTCAAACGGATCCTCACACTCTGAAGTGGATCGGAACTCTATGGAGAAGAAACAAACCAAAAAAACAATCAACACATGATAACACCCCACATATGCATGACATGATGTGCAACATATATGATGCATGCCGATTTAATTATGCAAGGCATGGCATGGCAATTCACAACGGTCAAACACTACATATTAAGTGAAGCTCAATATGCAACGAGTTGCATATTGACGAAACTCCACATTCAAATACATAGTTCACTCTTGTTTAGGTACACAACAATTTTAAAATGTTGTTAACATGGCAAGAGGTGAAGCACATATAAACTACCTATCTAGGCGTAATAAATGAGGTCGGAAATAACTTATAGTATCTCCGAAACGACCCCACACGTTAACTTTGAAATCTATTGAGATCTGTTCTAAACATATTTTATGTTTATTAAACGGTAAAATAAAGTGGAGCACGTGAAACTACACGTCATTCTAGTCGGTTTACATATATAGCTCATCTCCAACGGAGTTACGGTCAAAAAGATACGAGCAACACAAGATCATATGACATGGATGCAAAATGCATGCAAAAACTGTTGATGTGGCTGGGACTCGAACCCAGAACCTCCTAGGCGAGTGCCACTATGGCAACCAGCTGAATTATGATAGAACTATGGTTTAAACTGGGTTCCACAGAAGATGAAGATACCCTCACGCTAACTAAATAAAACTATATCCGAAAAGCAGAGTTGCTCTGAGAAAACCTGCCAGATTCGCCATTGGCTAATCTCATGGCGAGGCAGGGGATGGCGCAACTGGATCCATGGGCGTGCTTGGGCACGATGTGGGCTGCGGTCACGACAGGTTCCGATCTGCCGTTGACTGAAAAGAAACGAGCAAGAGGGAGAGGGATCAGAGGAGGAAGGAGAGGGATCAGAGGAGGAAGGAGAGGGAAGGAGGTGTCGCGAGGGAGGAGTGTTGGGTAGATGGGCGACCTGAAGAAGCGGGAGCTGCTACTGCTGCATTAGTGCTCCGACCAGCGGCTGCTAGTCGTTGACGCAAAGAAAGGAGCATCCATGGAGGTGTGCAGCAAAAACGAGGGAGGGAGATACATGAGAAGAGGAAATGGAGAGGAGGAGGAAACATGGGCGTGGTTATGGCCTCGTGGTGCTGCTGCTACTGCTGACCGACATGGTTTGGATCTTCGCTGGGCTTCCTCAAGGCCGAGGATTGTTGGAATTATGCCCGAGAGGCAATAATAAATATAGTTATTATTATAATTCCTGTATCAAGATAATTGTTTATTATCCATGCTATAATTGTATTGAATGAAGACTCATTTACATGTGTGGATACATAGACAAAACACTGTCCCTAGCAAGCCTCTAGTTGGCTAGCCAGTTGATCTAAGATAGTTAGTGTCTTATGATTATGAACAAGGTGTTGTTGCTTGATAACTGGATCACGTCATTAGGAGAATCACGTGATGGACTAGACCCAAACTAATAGACGTAGCATGTTGATCGTGTCATTTTGTTGCTACTATTTTTCTGCGTGTCAAGTATTTGTTCCTATGACCATGAGATCATATAACTCACTAACATCGGAGGAATACTTTGTGTGTATCAAACGTCGCAACGTAACTGGGTGACTATAAAGATGTTCTACAGGTATCTCCGAAGGTGTTCGTTGAGTTAGTATGGATCAAGACTGGGATTTGTCACTCCGTGTGACGGAGAGGTATCTCGGGGCCCACACGGTAACACAACATCACACACAAGCCTTGCAAGCAATGTGACTTAGTGTAAGTTGCGGGATCTTGTATTACGGAACGAGTAAAGAGACTTGCCGGTAAACGAGATTGAAATAGGTATGCGGATACTGACGATCGAATCTCGGGCAAGTAACATACCGAAGGACAAAGGGAATGACATACGGGATTATATGAATCCTTGGCACTGAGGTTCAAACGATAAGATCTTCGTAGAATATGTAGGATCCAATATGGGCATCCAGGTCCCGCTATTGGATATTGACCGAGGAGTCTCTCGGGTCATGTCTACATAGTTCTCGAACCCGCAGGGTCTGCACACTTAAGGTTCGGCGTTGTTTTATGCGTATTTGAGTTATATGGTTGGTTACCGAATGTTGTTCAGAGTCCCGTATGAGATCACGCACGTCACGAGGGTTTCTGGAATGGTCCGGAAACGAAGATTGATATATAGGATGACCTCATTTGATTACCGGAAGGTTTTCGGAGTTACCGGGAATGTACCGGGAATGACGAATGGGTTCCGGGAGTTCACCGGGGGGGGGGGAACCCACCCCGGGGAAGCCCATAGGCCTTGGGGGTGGCACACCAGCCCTTAGTGGGCTGGTGGGACAGCCCAAGAAGGCCCTATGCGCCATAGGAAGAAAATCAAAGAGAAAAGAAAAAAAAGGAGGAGGTGGGAAAGGGAAGAAGGACTCCACCTTCCAAACCAAGTTGGATTCGGTTTGGAAGGGGAGACCTTCCCCCCTTGGCTCGGCCGAAACCCTTAGGGGTCCTTGGACCCCAAGGCAAGGCTCCCCCTCTTCCCCCTATATATACGGAGGTTTTAGGGCTGATTTGAGACGATTTTTCCACGGCAGCCCGACCACATACCTCCACGGTTTTTCCTCTAGATCGCGTTTCTGCGGAGCTCGGGCGGAGCCCTGCTGAGACAAGATCATCACCAACCTCTGGAGCGCCGTCACGCTGCCGGAGAACTCTTCTACCTCTCCGTCTCTCTTGCTGGATCAAGAAGGCCGAGATCATCGTGGAGCTGTACGTGTGCTGAACGCGGAGGTGCCGTCCGTTCGGCACTAGATCGTGGGACTGATCGCGGGACTGTTCGCGGGGCGGATCGAGGGACGTGAGGACGTTCCACTACATCAACCGCGTTCACTAACGCTTCTGCTGTACGGTCTACAAGGTTATGTAGATCACACATCCCCTCTCGTAGATGGACATCACCATGATAGGTCTTCGTGCGCGTAGGAAATTTTTTGTTTCCCATGCGACGTTCCCCAACAAGGATGAGCTCGG
This sequence comes from Hordeum vulgare subsp. vulgare, assembly GCF_904849725.1. NCBI lineage: Eukaryota > Viridiplantae > Streptophyta > Magnoliopsida > Poales > Poaceae > Hordeum > Hordeum vulgare. The sequence continues at coordinate 382,205,504 of NC_058522.1, read as the reverse complement.
GCACCTAGCTTCTACTACTGTACGGACGAAAGGAGCTGCGGGCATTTGGACGCGTCCAGGAGGCAGGGGAGGTAGGCGAGCGAGGCTGTAAGAGCTTGTGGAGGCGGCACAGTGGCCCTAGTGCTGCTGCCTGCTAGCGACTCGTTGGCTAGCGGTAGGTCAGAGAGGCGGGCGTGAGGGCTCCATGGCCCATGGCTATTGTAGGAGAGCCACATGGGCTCGGCCATGCCGTGGAAAGGAGAAGGAGGCACGAATCCATGGGCAGCTAGGGGGCCAGGAGATCGAGCGCCACTACGAGTGTGGATAGGGACGAGGCCATGGGGATTTTTGGATCGAGGGTGCACCCTGAAATTGCGGGAGGTGGTCGGATCGACTGGATCTGGAAGGATCCCGAGGTGGGAGATTGGGTGCGGGATGGATCTGGCTAGAGGCGGTTGGATCCCGAGGTGGGACTATGTTCTAGGGTTAGCTAGATTAGGTATAAGGTTGGCCTATATATAGGGAAAGGGATTAGTTTTGGACCCTCCGATTTCGACGGGCGTTCGAGGTAAACTAGGTTAGGGGATTTGAGTTACAAAATCGATGGCCGTATGGGGTATTACGGGGTTGATCCAGACCCAACGGTCACGACCGTATGTTTCAGATTCTCGGAGGTTTTCGGACTAGGTTGTGCGCAGGTCGGTGCACCGTGCGGAGGGTTAGACGGAGATGAGAGGGAAAACACGCAACCCGACGGCAGACTTTAAAATACCAAAACATCCGACAATTGACTGGCTATAGTGCTGCTATAGGTTTGACGGTTCGGGCATCAAATGGATTCCGATTGTGATGAAATTCGGCAGGCGGCCTACCTACACTATATTAAGACTGTACGCCAAGTTTCAACCCAATCTGAGAATATTTTATACACACTTTTAAAAACAAATATTTTAACGATGCCGCATGCACGTGCGCGTGTGGTTGATCTCAAAACGGTCAACGACAAAAACGGAGAGAACCAACAACTAATAACGGATGCAAGTTTTGAAAAAATGACAACAATGGAGTACCGATGCAATGTAGATGATGCGCATGACGAATGCGACGAACAATTAATTAACACGCGACAACGAAATAAAAGGGGAATCTTCTGGAGCATCGGTCTCGGGCTGTTACAACTCTCCTACACTAACAAGAGATCTCGACCCAAGATCAAAGAATGAAAAGGGGAAGAGGAAGAGAAAAGGAAGAGGTAAAACTTGGTTGCTTCTTTGAAAAATGAGTGAAACCAACGATCCTTGAAAGTTGCAAAGAGATGAAGAATGACATGAGGAACATGCAAGAATTTAATAGAAATTTCAAGAGCACTTCGGTAGGAAAACAGGACAAAATTTGATAAGATGGAAAGATCTTGACAAGATTCACAACAAACCAACTAAATTGATATGCAAGGAAATAGCATGAAAGAAGACACAACACTCCGGTTAAATGAATAAGAAAGGAAAGAACATGATCTTGAAAAAACTAGATAATGGATAAAAGAGAGCAAAATCACAACAACTCCGAAACAAGAGAATAGAAACTAGATCGTTGGGAAGAAAGAATGAAGAAGAAAATGATAACTACTACCACAATTAAATTTGGCAAGCATCCTTGCAAGAAGAATTGAACGGAGTTGTTGGAAAACAACAAAAAAAGAATAAGCTTGTTGCGGGCTTATGGAAACCATTTCAAAATAATGTGGTGACAACCAGCCACTAACAGAAACAAGGATTGATTGGGAGCAACAAGATATGCACAACTTCTTTCACTAAGAGGATACATTAAAAACTTGGATCAATGATAATCACCATAATAGCCGCAATCCTTAGAAAAGGCTTTAGGTGAATCTAAACCAAGATAGCTCAATGGAAGTCAAAGGTGGGTTTAATTATCTCATTCTTGAAACAAATTCTCTTCGAGACTCGTCCACTAACAAGAACTCTATAACACCACCTCAAAGGATAAAGGAGGAAGAATTGCTCTTTGAAATGCAAGAGGAAGAATACTTGAGGTTCTCCAACAAGAATCTTGAATAGCACCTTGAGAAAAGAATTACATCCTAAACAAACCACCATGAAGAACTTCCCGAAGAAAAGAATGATGAAAAGAAATGAAGGTTGAAAAAAAATAAGATTATGACCTTGCAATGGTTTAGATGAAGCTTCACGAAGAGATACTTGAGAAAGTTTGGCACTTCGAAAAAAGATGAACAACTTAGAATCAAGAATTGATATGATCAGCCACTCCGGAAGAAGAATTGAAATCATTTGATGGAAGAAGAATAAGAATTATGTTATGCTTATCCTTCATAAAGTTTAAATTGATGACAAGCAACAAATTTAGCATACCACTTATTCTTCTTGCAAAGAATTGAAGAGAGAGAGAGAGAGAGAGAGGACAAACTTGAAAAAGTCTTGAAGGAACCACTGGTAAGAATTTGGAATGAAAGAGGATAAAACAAATGAACTAGGTTACATGAGGACAAGAGAGCATGATTCAATTAGAGAATGTTTGAGCAAGCCACCGGTAAGAATTCACAAATGAATGAGGATACCAAGAATGAATGGAGATACATGAGAATAAAGAGACTATGATCCGCCTAATAGAAAACTTGAACGAGGCACCGTAATAATTGAGAGACGAACGAAGAGACAATAATTGAGAAGAATTTGAGAATGAAAGCTGAAAGCTGAGAACGAAGAAATCTTTTGAAATGATGGCCTTCGAAGGATCAAAAACGAAAACACCAAGATTTAAGAGGAACTCTGCTTCGCTCTTCACGATGAGAATGGTGGCAAGAAACACCACTAAGAATTACTGAGACACTTCGGAATAATGAATAAGGAAAGGTTGAGCCAACGATGAAAATTAATTAGAATAGATCTTGGAGAAGGAGTTCTTTCAGCCGTAGATCTCGGGGTAAGATCTTTTTGTTGTGTGGGAGAATTTGTAATGCCCCAAGAGTGTATCTTTCCCTTTTTGGAACCTTCCCCATGTGGGTCCACCTTGTCAATGATATGCGAGAGTTCAATGCTTATGATTTCATGTGGAGCTCCCCTTGTTTATTTCTCATTTGCATGCATGCATCCATGGCATTCCATTTCATGCCATGGTGTTATTTGATTGGTGATCGTTTTGGTGTTGTGTTGACATGATTTGTGATGTGATGTGGTAGGTGTTGCAAGTGGAGTGGTGCTAATGCTAATAGGTCACCTTGTGGTTTGCATAGCCTTCAAAACTCTCTCCCTCCTATTTATCTCAAGCCCAAATATCTTTGCTCCTTCCTTGTTTTATAAATGTCCATGTGTTAGCTTTGTGTTGTGTTGGATTTGAGATGTGGAGTTGCTGTTTTGAATAGGTGTGCAAGTGGGGAAAATATTCACAAAACAGTTCAAACAATTTCTGTTTTGTAAATATTTAGTTGCCCCAAATATTCATTTTGCAATTTATTCAAATAGGTCATGATTTATCATGACCAGGGGTGTGCTAGTTTTATTTTTAGCACTTACAGTTTAGGCTGTGCTTTCTTTTCTTTCTCTGTCTATTTCTGTATTGGAAAAACTCCCAGGGTTTTATTTCTTCTGAAGTGGCGCCACAGGTGGGCTTCCTCCCCCTGGCGGCCCATCTTTCTTCTTTCCCCGCGCGGTAGCCGAGCAGCGCGACCGCCTTCCTCCTCCTCACGCCGTCTGCTACCCGCGCCTCCTTTCCGCCAGACTTGCCGAGAGAGAGAGCGAGCGTCATGAGGGCACAGACGTCGAGCCCCCCCATAAAACGTGGGCGTCCGTGCCCCCTCTCTTTCCCTAGGGTTTCCCTCTTCCCATCCACTGCCGCCACTCCTTCCCCATCTCTCTTTCTCCCCCAAGGCAGGCTCTGTAGCTAGGTGCACACAGAGAGAGAAGGACCTCGCCGGCGTCTACCCCGCTCCCGTCGTCGTCCGGCACCACCACCATGTCCAGGGGCTCGGGGGAGTGCCCCGCGCTCCATTCCCGACCATGGTGAGGCCGGGGAACGACCACGTCGGCGGCCAGCTCAACGCCACCGTCGTGTTCCCGGCGGTCTCGCGCCCTGTACCACTACGTCAGTTCGTCACGACTTCTTCATCTCTACTTCACCTCCGATCCGGCTTCTTCCTCTTCCGATCGTCCCCGTCTTCCTTCCCCTAGGTGAGCAGGGTCTTCCTCCCTCCTTCCCCGTGGTAGATGCGCCGAGGGTTCGATGGTGTGCCTCTGATTTGGGTGCAGGTCATGCGCGTGTTGCTGATATGTGTGTGTGTCCTGTGTTGTGTGCTCGAGCTAGATGCAGGTGCTCGAGTAGAGGCGGTAGCGTAGGGGCTTTTCCTCATTTCAGATCGGGTAAATGACCACGCGGTGTAGCTGCAGCAACAAGACCAACCCCGATGTCCTCCCTGATGTCGCCGGCGTCCTGCGTGCAGCAGAGCACCTGGTGCTCGTGTTAGCATTCCTTGTGTTAGTCCCTTTGTTCTGTCAGACTTTGATGCTTAGCGGAATGGTATGTGGTGTGTGCGTGTTGGCCCATGATCGTGGGTTCGAGTCCCAAGGGTTACACCCCCCCTTTTTGATTTGTTTTCGGTAGCACTACAATAGTGCAGCAGAGCAGTTAACGTGCGTGGATACCCTGTTCTGTCGAGCACAAGGCCTTAGCCAAGTGGTAGTGCTGCAGTGCAGAGACCAGGGGGTACAGTGTTCGATCCCTCTTCCCCCTCCTTTTATTTTTTTTGCTGTGCATTTATTTCTTTTGTGTTGTAGGCTTTGGATTGCAGTAGTTGTTGCTTGGTGTGCCTCACACCATGAGGGTATTTTTTTCTTTTCTCCTCTCAAAACCGCTTGTGTTGCCTAGTGTTGTTGCTAGTTGTGGATATGTTGGTGTAGGCTTGTGTGTGTGATAACATGAGTGTGTGTGAGCACCATGTGGGTGTTGGCACCAAGGGATGATGCATAGTTGTGGTGTGTGTGTGTGGGTTCCCCCAAATGCCTTGTGAGTATCTTATCTAGGAGTGCATGTGTGGTTTATCATGTGTAGGAGTGCATGTGTAGGTTTGAGTGCATGAAGATATATGTTGCTAGTTCATGTGTGTAGATGGGGTATCCATGTGGTGCAAGTGAGTAGCTTATGTGGGTGATTTCCCCATGAGCATGTTAGATGTGACTTATGTGAGTGTGTGTGTGCTATGTGTGTGTGTCTCACACATGCCATGGCATGAGGTGCCATGATAAGCACATGAGTTGTGTGTGGAGGTGCTATTATGCTTGTGCTTGTTGTAGGTGTGTGGGAATGGTGATGTGCTAAAAGCACATGAACATGAGGTACAACCCTCATGTGCACCATTGGACTTGTGTGAGTATGCATATGCTTGTGTAAGTATAGATCTAGTGATCTGCGCATTTGATGTTGCACTATTCACTATATGTGATTCTATGTAGATTCTCTTTTCTAGTTTGTGCCCATTTGTTCTATACAAGTGCATAGGTATTATATATGTTTTTGGGGTAGAATCATCCCAGGAATCCATTGGTGAAGTCATTTTTGCCATTGGAACACTTTCTGGAGATGACTTATTTCAGTTTTGTACTATGTTTGAAGCTTGGTTCCATGAGATGTGGTGAGCCCAAGAATTTGATTCTTGGTTGTGGTAGTTAAGGGTGACCCCCTCTACCACATGTTGGTTTCATCTCATGCTTAGGAATTCATATGTGCAAGTTGTGCCCATTCAAAGTTGGCATGTGGCTGAAATTCCAGATTAGTGAAAATCTGAGATTTTCACTAAGTTTGAGAATCTGTTTATATTTTCTTCTCCTATAGATGAGCTTGTGCAGGTCAATGTGTTGGGATTCAGCCTTAGCTTTGAACTGGAAAGTTGAAGATTATGTGTTTGTCTAGCCCCATGTAAATTTTCATTCCATTTGGAGTCCTGTAGATGTTGTTTTGGGTGCTGTCAAAATGCTTCAAAGCATAAACAGATAGTGAGAACCTGGGATTTTCACTAAGTCCCTGAAATCTGATATTTTTGGCCAAGTTTGCAGCTGTGTAACTTCCTGTGTGAAACTCCTTTGTGTGATCTTTTTGCTTGTGCTTATAGTACTCTTGGATAGCTACTGCCACATATCTTATTTGGCATATTTGGGTGGCTGTAGGGGACTTGCATGTAGCTCTCAAAAGGCTATGATGCTGTTTATGGCAGATTGTATAGTTCTGATGTTTTGATGCTTGTGAGTGCATAGATGATGGTGTGGTGTTCTTCCTTGCACCACCCCATCCATGTTGGTTTTTTATGTCTTGGCAACCTGGAAATACCAGAGTTATGTCATTGGAGTGTGTTGTGATGAATTTGACACGTAGCACTTCATTTCTTGTTTCGTTGTTTCCCGTTGATCCGTAGCTCCGTTTGTAATATTCTTTATATGCTTTTGCATCGTTTTCACGTGACGCATATGATCATGTCATTCTCATGCATGTCAAGATAGCTTAGGGTGCAGTTCTGTCCAGGAACATGTATTTACTTCTCATGCTTGTGCTAGTGATAGAAATAGAGATGCATGTTCATATTCATCTCATGCATCATGTGCTTGTTGCATCTTGAGGTGCTGTTTTTCATGGATGTTATTTTTATGTTGGGTAGCACCGTGATCCAGAACGAGTACGTGGATTCGGGAGAGTACGTGCAAGACGAACAAGAGCAGTTCCAAGCTGAGGATATCACAGACAAGATGATATGACCTTGATTCCATCTCTAGACTTGTTATGATAGATTACGTTTCCTTTGTCGTATGCTCGCTGCCTACCACTGAAATAATTTCCTCGTGATATTGCCATGAAACCCAAACACTTATCCCTTCCTAGCAAATCTTGAATGGCTAAGTAGGCTTTGCTAAGCTTCTAATGTTAGCGTTGCTAGTTGCAGGTGCTTTGTCTCATGTGATAACATGAGCTTGATACCATTATGGTAAATCTGTTATTTAATTAATGCACCTATATACTTGGTAAATAACGGAAGGCCTAGCCTTTTTCCGGGTGTTTTGTTCCATTATTGCCGCCATAGTTACCGGCTACAGGTGTTTGATTCCATAATGATCGCTCCTAACACGCTCGGGGTTGTTATGGGGACCCCCTTGATAAATCTCGTAGTGTTAAGACTTGTCTGGCAGGACCCAACATTGGTGTTAATTTGCTAATCACTTAATAATAAACTGCATATGGAATAGCTACCCCGAGGAATTTAATCAACAACCCGGGCCAGTGCTCCTCATGAGTGTTGGTCCAACCCAGAGCAGCTTATTACGCTCCCCGGGGCAACTCGGTGTTTTGGCGTGGTAACCATCGCTCATCCGGCGTGTCCTGAGACTGAGATATGCGGCTCTTATCAGGGTTGTCGACACGTCGGGAGGTCCTGCTAGCCTTGTCTTACCTTAGCGATATATCTTGCGTATAGGAATCCCGGTGAAGCTTTGGTTCACCCCAGAGTTGAGGTTTTCCTCTAAGGAATCCGACGAGATCACGAGATTCGTGATAGAGGATTACTTTGCGGCCCATGTACGTTTGTGATGGACTAGTTGGAGCACCCCTGCAGGGTTTAATCTTTCGGAAAGCCGTGCCCACGGTTATGTGGCAACTTGGAATATTTGTTAAAGTCCGGTAATAGACAACTTAAATGTAAGCTAATAAAATTGCCAACTGTGTACGTAACCATGATTGTCCCCTTCGAAGACCTCTCTTCGATGGGGAACACGGTGGGGTTATGATTGACATAAGTAGGTGTTCAGGATCACTTAGTGATCATCTATCATTGACCGCTAGAATAGACCACCTTCAATACAAGTTCAGCGTAAGTTAGCCACCATATAAAGCTTAGGATGCTGCACCCTAAATACTCCATCTTTCCTACCTAATAACTTGACTAGTTCTGGCACCGAGGTCATAGATTGCTGAGTCCCCGTGGCTCACAGATTCCTTCACAACACCAACAGGTTCAGGTACCCCCGAGACAGGTGATCCCGACGGCACCCAGCTGGCGTGGTAGTACGATGAGGAGAGCGACCACCTGTACGTGAACTATACAGAAGACTGAGGCATGGTCGTGATCATGGGCAAGCTTGCAGGGTAGCATAGTCATTTCTCATGTCTTGTAGTCCGTAGCGGAACTACCTTGTTTGGATGCGTGATGTACTCTGATATATTTATGAGATGACAGTTGAATCCCTTATTGTCATTCTTCTATTATTATGTATGTGCTATGTTACCGTGCTTGCGAAACGCTTAGATGCGCTTATTTCCAATTCGGGGCCTCGTTCCCCAAATCGGAAAGGACCGCATCTTAGTCGTTACAGTGATGCAACACAGGAGCAGTAAGTATTTCCCTCAGTTTTGAGAACCAAGGTATCAATCCAGTAGGAGAATCAAGCCAAGTGTCCAGAGTACCTGCGCTAACACAAACAAGCTTGCACCCAACGCTATAAAAGGGTTGTCAATCCCTTCAAGATTGATTGCAAAGTGAGATCTGAAGGCGGAAAGTGCAACGAAGTAACAGTGTAAGGCTGAAAGTATGATGTGAAGTAGACCCCGGGGCCATAGTGTTCACTAGAGGCTTCTCTCAAAATAGCAAATATTACGGTGGGTGAACAAATTACTGTCGAGCAATTGATATAACCGCGCAAAGTCATGAAGATATCTAAGGCAATGATCATACATATAGGCATCACGTCCAAGACAAGTAGACCGATACTTTCTGCATCTACTACTACTACTCCACACATCGACCACTATCCAGTATGCATCTAGTGTATTGAGTTCATGACGAACAGAGTAACACCTTAAGCAAGATGACATGATGTAGAGGGATAAACTCAAACCAATGATGTAAACCCCATCTTTTTACCCTTGATAGCAAAAACACAATGCGTGCCTCGCTACCCCTTCTTTCATTGGGTGAGGTCACCGCACGGTATGAACCCAAAACTAAGCACTTCTCCCATTGCAAGAGTCATAGATCAAGTTGGCCAAACAAAACCCACAACTAGAAGAGAATTACAAGGATATGAAATCATGCATATAAGAGATCAGAAGAAACTCAAATAAGATTCATAGATAATCTGATCATAAATCCACAATTCATCGGATCTCGACAAACACACCGCAAAAGAAGATTACATCGGATAGATCTCCATGAAGATCATGGAGAACTTTGTAGTGAAGATCCAAGAGAGAGACTAAGCCATCTAGCTACTAGCTATGGACCCGAAGGTCTATGGTGAACTACTCACGCATCATCGGAGAGGTCATGGTGTTGATGAAGAAGCCCTCCGTATCAGAATTCCCCCTCCGGCAGGGCACCAGAACGTGCTCGAGATGGGACCTTGCGGAGACAGAAGCTTGCGGCGGCGGAAAAGTATTTTCGTGGATCTCTCCCGTAGTTTTGGATTTTTGGGAATTTATAGGCGGAAGAGGTAGGGCAGACGAGCCACAGGGGGCCCACAAGCATGCTAGGCGCGGGCCCCCTGGCCGCGCCTAAGGGGCTTGTGGGGTCCCCTGGTGGACTTTGCCTTGGTTCTCACGTCCCCTGCATATCTTCTGTTCCAGAAAAAATCTTTTTGGAAGTTTTATTCCGTTTGGACACCGTTTAAAATTCTCCTCTGACAGGGGTCAAAAACACGGAAAAAACAGGAACTGACACTTGGCACTGTGTTAAAATAATGACGTTGGATTCATTGGAGACGTGTCAGGCACCAAGAGAGAACTCTGTCACATCGACATCATATAGATTCCAAAATACCTACGTAATCCTCATTTTTTTGAGTGAGAAGAGGAGTAGAATTAGAAATCCTACATCACGATTCCTCACCAGAGCATAGAAGAGGAGAAAAAGAATCCTTCTCTCTAATATATAACTAGACTCAAAGCAATTTTTAACTAGAATCGACTCAGCCAAGTTCGATCAATCAAGGGGGCTCCTAGGTCGGTACTGCTGTGATACCAACTTGTAATGCCTAAGATGCGATCCTATCCTTATTTTAGCACGAGGGCCTCGACAAGGATAGAAGCGCATCTCGTTGTTTTGCAAGAATGGATATCATTAGAAGTACATGTACTAAAGAGATGAGTATATGGAATTGGCTTACACTCGCCACAAGCTACATCAAGATCAAATCGGTACCACGACATTCAATCATAATGTAGAAGACCAGTGTCTGACTACGAACAAAAAACAAAATGATAAGATAATGACGTCCAACCTTGCTATCTTGGGCTGCCAACCTAGAACCCATCCTAGATCGAAGAAGAAGAAGAAGAAGAAACTCCAAAAGCACAATCATCACGCTCACGTCAAGTCATCACATTACGTCAACCTGCAACTGTAGTTGTAATAATCTGTGAGCCACACGGACTCACCAATCTCATTTCCAAAGGTATCAAGACTAGCAAAGCTTAATGGGTGAGGCATGGTTAAGTGGTGGGGCTGCACCAAGCGACTAAGCATTTATTTGAGGTGTCTAACTTGTGAGTACCAGAATAAAAGGGGGATGATCTATGCATAATGAATGTGAACTAATGATGATGAATGAACCTGAACACCTACTTACGTCAAACATAACCCCACTTGTGCCCTCTTGCGGATACATAACTCATGAGAAGAGACAGTCACAGTTATGCACATAGTCGGCAAATTTTAATTAGGTTTACTTCAAGTTATCTATAACCGGATGTTAAAAAAAGTTTCCAAGTTTGCCACATAACCACGGGCACGACTTTCCAAAATATTTAACCCTGCACGGGTGCTCCAACTAGTCCATTACAACTACCACACGTTGCGCCAGAATAATCCTCAAACACGGAAACCCGTGAACTCCTCGGGTTCCTATTGGAAAACCTCAACCTCGAGATAGGCCAAAGTATCCTCAGAATCCCTCGCACAAGATATTTCATCAAAGAGCAAACAAGTCCAGCAAGGCCACCCAACATGTCGACGAACCCGATAGGAGCCACGTATCTCGTTCTCAGGACACGACGGGTAAGCGACGCATATGGTGGCCTGATAGAAATCACCCAAGTTGCCCTGGGTTGGCCCCGCACAATGCTCTATATTGGACCAACACTCATGAGGATCACTTGCCCGGGTTGTTGATTAATTATCCTCGGGTTAATTATTCCCTATGCGGTTCATTAGTTATTAGGAAAATGTAGTACCAAAGTTGGGCTGTGCCACACCTGTTTTAAACTAAAATGAATTATCAAGGGGGTCCCCATAACAACCCCAAGCATGTTAGGAGCGCTCAATCATGGAACATAACACCCGTAGCCGAAACTAAGGCGGGAAAGGTGGAACAAAACACCAGGCTAGAAGGCCAAGCCTTCCACCTTTTACCAAGTATATAGGTGCAATAAATTAAATAGCAATTATATGGTGATATAACAAGGAACCCTTGTATTCACATGGAAGTAATTGCATTGCAACTAGCAACGCTATAAGAAGGCTGAACAAGCGGTAACATAGCCAAACAGTGGTTTGCTTTTCATGGCAATGTTGGGAGGCTGACATTTAACTGGTAGGCAGCAAGACATAGAAAAAGAAACGAGACAATTAGCATGGCAATGGTAGTAAGGGTATCTAGGGAAATTGTCATCTTGCCTGTGATCCCGCTTGGAATAAGAACGGATCCATGAAGTAGATGAACCAATGTAGTTGAACGGATCCTCACACTCCGAAGCGGTTCAAACTCTATTTAGAAGAAACAAACCGGAACAACAATCAACACACGATAACGCCACACATATGCATGACACGATGTGCAACGTATATGATGCATGACCGGTTTAATTATGCAAGGCATGGCATGGCAATTCACAACGATCAACCACTACACATTAAGTGAAGCTCAATATGGAACGAGTTGCATATTGACGAAATTCCACATTAAAATATTTAGTTCACTCTCATTTAGGTACACGGCAATTTTAAAATGTTGTTAACATGGCAAGAGGTGAAGCATAAATAAACTACATATCTTGGTATGTTAAATGAGGTCGGAAACAACTTATAGTATTTCCGAAATGACCCCACACGTTAACTTCAAAATCTATCCAGATCTGTTCCAAACATATTTTATGTTTGTTAGATGACAAAATAAAGTGGAGCACGTGAAACTACACATCATTTTAGTCGGTTTACATATATAGATCATCTCCAACAAAGTTACGGTCTAAAAGATATGAGGAACACAAGATCATATGACATGGATGCAAAATGCATGCAAAAAATATTGACATGGTTGGGACTCGAACACAGAACCTCCTAGGCGAGTGCCACTCTCGCACCCAGCTGAGCTACGATAGAACTATGGTTTAAATTGGGTTTCACAGAAGATGAAGATACCCTGATGCTAATTGAATAAAACTGAATACAAAAAGCAGAGTTGCTTTGAGCGAACCTCACAGGGTCGTCCTTGGCTGATCTCACGGCGAGGTAGGGGATGGCGTGGCTGGATCCATGGGCGTGCTTGGGCACAACACAAGCTGCTATCACGGTGGGTTCCGATCTGCTGCTGACTGAAAAGAAACGAGCAAGAGGGAGAGCGATTAGAGGAGGAAGGAGATGAAAAGAGGGGTCACGAGGGAGGAGCGTTGGGCAGAGGGGCGGCCTGAAGACGCGGGAGCTGCTGCTGCTGCATGAGTGCTCTAGCGAGCGGCTTCTCGTCGTCGGCGCGAAGCAAGGAGCATCGATGGAAGTCTCGAGCAAAAACGAGGGAGGGAAATACATGATAAGAGGAAACAGAGCGGAGGAGGAAAACATGGGCGTGGTCATGGCCTCATGGTGCTGCTGGTGCTGCTGACCGGCATGGCTTGGATGTTGGGTGGGCTTCCTCGAGGCCGAGGAGGAGCTCGAGCTCCTCGCTGCTGCTACTGCGCGGATGAAGGGAGCTGCGGGCATCCGGACGCATCCATGAGGCAGGTGAGGAAGGGAAGCGGGGCAGCAGGAGGTTGGGGAGGCGGCACAATGGTCGTGGTGCTGCTGCATGCCGGTGACTCGTCGGACAGCGGCCGGTCGGAGAGGCGGGCACACAGACTCCTTGGCCCATGGCTGCTGCGGGAGAGCCACAGGGCACGGCCATGCCGAGGAAAGGAGAAGGAGACACGTCTCCATGAGCAGCTCGCGGGCGAGGAGATCGAGCGCCACGGTGGTTGTGGATCGAGACCAGGCCATGAGGATTTTTGGATCGAGGGTGCGGCGCTAAAATTGTGGGAGGTGGTCGAATCGGCTGGATCTGGGAGGATCCCTAGGTGGGAGATTGTTGCGGTATGGATCTGGCTGGCGGCACCTGGATCCTAAGGTGGGACTAGGTTCTAGGGTTAGCTAGATTAGGTATACGATTGGCTTATATATAGGGAAAGGATTTAGTTTTGGACCCTCCGATTTCAATCGGGCGGTCGAGGTAAACTGTGTTAGGATAGTCCAATTGCAAAAACGATGGTTGTATGGGGTATTACGGGGTTGATCCGGACCTAACGGTCACGACCGTATGTTTCGGATTCTGGGATTTTTTTGGACTAGGTTGCACGCAGCTTGGTGCAATACGCGGAGGGCTAGGCAGAGATGAGAGGGAAAACGAGCAACCAGGCGACAGAGTTTAAAATATCGAAATGTCCGAGAATTGACCGGCTATAGTGCCGCTATAGGTTTGACGGTTTGGGCATTAAACGAACTCTGATTGGGATGAAATTCGGCAGGCGGCCTACCTACACTATATCAATATTGTACGCCAAGTTTCAACCCAATCCAAGAAAGTTTTAGACACACTTTTAAAAACAAAAATTTTAACGATGTCGCGGGCGCGTGCGCGTGTGGTTGGTCTCGAATTGATCAAGGACAAAACCGAAGAGAACCGACAACTAATAACAGATGCAATTTTAAAAAAAATGACGACAACGGAGTGCGAATGCAATGTAGATGATCCGCATGATGCGATGATGAATGCGACAAACAATTAATTAACACGCGACAACAAAGTAAAAGGGGAATCTTCTGGAGCGCCGGTCTCGGGGTGTTACAGGTGGTGAGGGGGTTCGAGGAAGAAGGTGGCATGGGTGGACTGTTGCATTTTTCATCCATGGTTTAGGGCCAGGTCGGGTGTGCAACGTAGTTTGTTTGATGTTGTTAGAAAAAGCTGGATGTTGTTAGAATAGGCTGGATGTTGTTAGAATAATGTTTTAAGGGTGTTGTTAGAAGATACCCCCCACACACGTGAATATATGTATGCACATGCATATAGCTATGCATATCAAAAAACATATGAACATATATACATGGATATCACTTCTTTCTATCTTCTCTAGCTCTTATATATTTCTATTCTCTATCTTATCTTTTTAACTCTTTCCTTTTCTCTCTTTTGTCTATTCTTTCCTTTTTTGTGGGAATAAATTCCGATCTATCCATCATTTGTGAGGCAGTACAAACAACACTAGGAGGAAGAATTACATCCAGGCCCGTACACAACTTGACAATGACTACAAGCACTGGAGAGAGCCAAAGGTGCACCACCATCATCATCCCTTTCTTAGCGGAGCTGGACAAACCTTATTGTAGTGGATAGTTGGGCACTCATCGTGCTAAGGACAATAGGACCAGCGGACAAGAATAGTAATCGTCATCAATGAAGAGGTGCGTTGTAGACACATGAACACAAAAAAGAAACATCGGATCTAGGTGTATTCACCAAAGACAAATGTCAACCGGATCCTACAAGATTCACTAGAGACACACCTCAACACGCCCTCTGATGGTGTTAGACGAACCACCATAACGGAGGCTAGACATGGAGAACCTTATTCCAACTTCAGGGACTGTCATCATCTCATCTTCTCGAGCAAGACCCAAGCCCTAAACAAACCCCCCAAAACACGCAAAAAGGAGTAGGATCCCTCCAACCGACAATGGCCAAGATCGAGTACGCCTCCATAGCCATAAGTCCATAGAAGATGAAGTCGATATGTGGCGGCACCGACGGGAGGTGTGAGATCCATAATCACTCTTGCATGAGACTCTTGAGGCAAAGGGTACAAGACACGAGATGATAGACACTATGTTAACTCTCTCCTCTCTTTCTCCCTTTACTCTCTCCATTTTTCTCTCTCTCTTCTCTCTTATGTCGTCTATCTTTTCTCTTTTTTGTTTTCTCTCTTCTCCAACTAGCTTGAGTTCATTGATTTTCGAGTGCATTTGCAAAAGCTATGACGGTTCTGGATCTTTCCTGGATTTGTAGTTTGTTATGGGTGCCCAGAGTCCTTGGACCACAGGTGCTGAGAAGCGTCAGAGGTAATTTCCTAGGCTCGGCATTGTTCGGGTGCCCCGGGTCCTTGGACTCTGAGCTGCCCGAAGTATGAGCCAACTCCGTGGCCGGTATGGATGCCCGGGGTCCCAGACTCCCACGTGACCGCCCCCTCGTATGCTCATCGATTCTTTTGTCCGGGTGCCCGGGGTATCTCACCTCAGGTACCCGAGGCATGCCATGCTTTCTCTTGTTGGTCTGGGTACTCGATCCCCTTTGTTCTGGTTATATGGAGGTGTCAGCTGGCAACGATAACTTTCCTTGCGAGTGGTATTTATTATATAGCCCCTTCTTCCACTTCCACACTTTGTATGTGGTTGAAAGTCCCCCCACCACTGTTGACCTCTTAGGGATTTCTTTCTATCTATTCCACCCATGATTCTTTCTTATTTTTTAGGGAAATGAGAGAGGAGATCTAGATCAATATCCAGAAATCTATTTCTCCTCTAAGTGAGGGGAACCTTCTAGATCTATATGTTGAGGTTCTTTCGTGTTCCCCACTTTTGTTCTTCCTCTCATATTCCTCCATAGCATTATTTGTTGGAGTGCGATTTGGGAGAGAAGGACTTGAGCACTCCGCGCGTTCTTGGCATTGCATTTGGCACATAGGTTTGAGTTCTCCACCAGGATTCATTGAAGCGAAAGTTTAGAAGCTTATTACTCTTGGGATACTTGGTACCCTAGAGATTGTTCCTCTTGGGTGCTTGGGCTCCCTAAACGGTTGGTGGTGTCTCAAAACTCAATCATTGTGGTGTAAAGATTCACACAAGCTTCTGGAGCCTCTAATTAAGTTTTGGAGATTGACGTGGGTAGTTTTGTACATGTTTGGTGACTGCCCTCAAGGATCTCCAACTATATGGGTTCGGTGCCGTCCTCAAGGGTCCCTTATTGGAGTAACGATACCTTGCATTGTGCAAGGGCGTGAGGAAAATACAATGAGCCATTGTGGCATTTGGGAAACATTGTGGCTCCACACTGCTCCAAGGAGATTAACATCTCCAAGGGTGCCAACTTCAGGATACATCCTCGTTTCCGCATGCCACGGTTATCACTTACCCTAGCCCATTGTAGCGACCTGACCTGAAACGGCCAAGTCTTTGGTGTTTCCGTACCATCCCAAGATCATGCTGGTACACACTTAGTACATCAATGTATATATTAAGAGTTCAATCACACAGCTTTATTAATCGCAATCTCATATCGAGTACTTTATTACAATAATGAATTACAATAAAGTGGCTGAAGGCCATCTCATGAGATATCTAACGAAGACTAGCGGAAGCATCAGGTAGACGAGTCCATCCGACTCCAGGGCATGTCACCGAGCGTAGATCGTAGCCTCACTCCTGGTCGGAAAAGTACTCTGCAACATGATACGTTGCAGCCGTGTAGGTCAGCATATGGAATATGCCGGCAAGTCATCAAAGAGAGGGGGTGAAACAATAACCAACTATTTCTACATGCATATATGGCAGGTGGGGCTATAAGTTTTTAGCGAAAAGCAAGTTTTCTCCTACATCAAGAGAGGGTTAAAAAGCAAAATATTACTACATTGTTTGTTGTTAACGAGATGGTTCTGGCAACCAATTCTCGTACCCGAGTTGTCGATAATTCCCACATCATTTTAAATTATGTTGAGAGTTCAGGAAAAATTCAATGCCTTCGGCTCAAGTTGTCCATGACCGTGGACACGGCTAATCGATTAGGTTTGGGCACTATGCAGAGTTTTGCACACGTTCCCCACAATATTTGATCGCCTCCGAGTATGTCCTCGCACTTCAGGGTGTTTGAAGACTGGATGATCAAAACATGGTCTTTCAACGGGTCCCTCTGATCCCCTGTCGGTGCCCATCCAATCCTACCGTTCTTCTACATCTGCTGGCACCGCCTGTCCAGAGTCGCCGCGTTGTCCAACCAAGCCAGAGCCCATAATGACTTGTGGCTGTGCAGGTAAGCCTTGGGTCTTGAAGCCTCCGTCCGTCTCTTCGAGCCTGGATGAAGCTTTCCGCAAGATGTCATGGCACGTCTCCAAGCATCCCGGGGTCGTCCACTAGTTTCTCCAGGGAGCCCGTCAAACCGTCCTTCACCCAGAGTTGCATTACTACGTGAGGTCTCGAAAATCTTGACTTAACCGGTCTTGGTTATTTAATTATTCTCGCATCACTCGTGTTATGCACTCAACCAGAATCCCGTCTACTCAAGCATAGCAATATGAAATTTGTCGTCCCGGTCCAAGTAACGGGGTTGTTGGGTGCCTACCACATGATACTACAACAGGTAACCATAACTTCCAAGTACCTACTCAGGATGCAATTGGGCAGAGAAAGGTGAAACTACCATGCATAGAAAACATAGGCGATAGTATGATCAAGGTGACTTGCCTTGCTGATAGTTGTCGTGATCGAGGGCTTCTAAGTAGAAAGCTTCGCACTCCGGGTGATCTATCGATACAAACAAAAACACACCATAAGCACTACAATTATCAACAAGCAAAAATAACAACACTAGCATAAAGTTACTATGGCATAAAGTGAAAGAATTCTCTTTACCTAACAAAACAGAATCTGTTTTTGATAAAACCCCAAGTAAAATTATTTAGAAAAATTTGAAATTTATACTACAGGAATATATAATCACTAGGAAGCAGTAGCAAAAAGAATCAAATTAAAATCTATTTTTAAACTCCTAAAATAAGCAAAACAAGGTTTAAACTAAATCTGATCTAATTCAAATTTGAAAATTTGAAACATAGACAAATAATATGTTTTTGAAAACTACAGGAAAATTGTGATCTACTCGAACAAGTTTCAACTCCATTGGAGTTCTGAATCAAAAGTTATGGAGGAAACAAGATTGAAACTCTCTTTGGTTTTGAATTAAAACTAAAAACAGAGTAAATTAACTAGCACACGGGAGGGGGTATGTGGCGCTCTCTGATTGGTTGGAAGGGTGTGCGCTGCGGTGCTATCTAGCAAACGACCGATATTTAGATAAAACCCCTCGTCTAAATAGTAAGTGAAGTAAAAATCGGTTCGGTTTTTAACTAAAAACCGAAGGGGTACCTCGTTCTAATCTATACCGTAGATGGAAGATCCTACGACTACAGGAGAGATGGGGGTAGCTCACCGTGGCTGCTTCTTCTCCGGCGAGCAGAGAAGTGGAGGTCGACGGGGGCGTGGCTCCGGCGAAGATCCGGCGAGTCCGAGGCGTGGGGAGGACGGCGGCGGGGCTCCTCCGACGGATGGCGGTGACGGCGAGGCGAGAGGGAGTCGGGGGCGTGGTGCTCGAGCTTCTCGAGCTCCTGGAACGGCCGAACTCCGGCGAGGGAGCTGTGGTGGCGTGGGGGGGGGGGCGGCAAGGGCTCGGGCTAGGAGGGAAAATGGGTTGCGGTGGCGGTGGGGAAGCTCGTGGCGGTCTCGGGTGGTGCAGGGAGGCGAGGGGTGGCGAGGTAGGGTGGCGGGGTGGTTCTCTGGAGCTTGCTTCGGTGAGGGACAGTGGCTGGGCGAGGCGGCGTGACGGCGTGGGGTGAGGGGTCGAGGGGGGGGGGGGGTTGCGGGGAGGCGAGGCTTATATAGGGGAGAGAGGGGTGGCGAGGTAGGAAGGGGATCGATAGCAGGGGGAAGGAGATCGGTAGGGGTGGGGAGGCGAGCGGTGGTGCTCTGGGAATGAAGGCGCTCGGGGAAGAAAAAGGAAGAAGAAGGCCGAGGCGACGTGGAGTCGGCCAGTGGGGCCACGGTCCAGAGGGTGAGACGAGGGGGCAGGAGGGATCGGTCACCGATCTGAAATCGGGTCAGATCCGGTTAGGGGATTCGACCCAGATAGCCTTAACTGCCACCGATGCGATTTCTAAAAAAAAACTACCTTTCCTATTTTTCTAAAACAGGAAGTAAAACAAATAAAAAGGCAGGTAAATAAAATCCTAAAATAGGGGTATTATATACCGAAATTTTCAGAAAAAAATCTCTACACGATTAACGTTTTCCCAAGGCAAAAATAAAACTAAAAAAAATGTTTTTTCAGAAAAATAAATCCTAAAAGCTTTATTTTCTTTTTCAAATTATTTTCTCCATAAATCTCTGGGTTTTCTTGACTGAAATATTTCCAAAAGTGCCCCTGATTTTGGAGGGTCGTATTCCTCCACTCTTTCTTGCTTGCAAGAATTATTTGCGGGGTATTTCTTGTGGGAAGAAAAAAACAGAAAAACAAGGACCAAAAAATTAAAGAATTCAAATGCAAACTTTATTGCAAACAAAATGCATAAATGCTTAGCTATATTTGTGAAACATTCCAAAGTAGGAAATTTGGATGTTACACCGATTACTTATGCACTTACTATGTGATATCTATCGTGTTTCGAGTTATATATCTTGTTATCACATAGTTGTTTATCTTGTTTAGCATTAGTTGTTGGTGCACCTAGTTTATCCTAGCTTATTTAGGTTTTTTGCTTGAAAAATTAAATGCTAGCTTTATTATGCATTTATTCAAGCCAAAACTATATTATATTTAAGTGCCTATACACCCCTCTACGCGACATCCATGTCCTTTGAACTGCACTAAAATTGAACCAACACTTACCTATACACACTAGTTAATCCTACACTAACATATATATACACTAATTAAAATTAATTAACATGTCCTATATATGTGTAATGTATCATTGGATCGGTGAGGTCTAACTAGCGGTGGATCGAGGCGCAGCGAGGACAACAATTGGGGCAAGGACATGACAAGGACGCTAGACACCAAACTTCTATTGTATGAGTGGAAAAGGACTGTGGACGGGGGCGAGGACACAATAAGGCCAACGAACACGAGAGTTCAATCAGGCTCATGGGTGTGGACAACGATGTTGACCATTAGGTGCACCGACAGGACGACGATGAGGATGCACTCGAGCGACATGCGACGATGGTGAGGACATTGATGGCAGTGTGTGGGAAAGATAGGGTCATGAGAGAAGGAGAGAGAACATCGACGAGACTGGGGAGGCAAAAAAGTGGCAATGAAGGAATGGGTTTGGGGAGTTACTTTGCAATCCAACACGAGGGGCATTTTGTATACCCATAGTTAGTCGCGTGTAGCAGCCCGGGCACAACGCCTCGAGCACCAAATATCACGGTATACACCCAACAATGTTCATGATAGTTTATTGCAAATGGTTGTATTCTCACATCAGAATTTACCCAGGTCCGGGTCCTCATGGTCGAGATAGTACCCTAGTCGTACTTTGACATGTAATATGGCTTTAGCGTCATATGAGAACTAGGGTTTGGTGTACAATCATGAGATCATTAGGGTCAAGTAAGTATAAAAAGGTGGAAGGCAATATCTTGGAGTCCTCATGTTGTGCCTTATATAGGGGGACAAGGCTAGGACTTAAATATATCTAGATCGGTTATGATCCGGCCTTATCATGGAGACATTAGATCTTCTAGATGTCTTGTCTTGTGCATCAAATTTGAAGATGTATCATGGTATACGTCGTGATCCTACTCGTGGCCTGGGACACATTGTGGCTAGCGGTCTGAATCATGTCTTTGTTGTAGATCTCGGGAGCAAAACATCATGAGTATCCTACTTCGGGATCTCCACTTCATCTGATATATCACTTAAGTATACCGAAAACAACAATATTTTTTTGGTAAAGGTATATTCTTATGCTAAGTCATACATCCTTTTTGCATAATTATTTCATACTATAATCTATCTAATTCTAATAATATATTTCACATTATGATGCAATTATACTGCCATTTCTCTCTTAAAATGCAAGATATACAAAAAAGGGGATTGCCATCAGCTGGAATTCCGATCCTAAGAATAGCTACATAAGAGAAATCAGTACCAATCTCAAAACGAAGTGTTAAATTTTGAAGAATTATTTTGGAATATATAATGAATACTGGACCAAAGAATTACCATGAGGGACCCAACATGCCGCCACATGGCGAGGTGGCGCGACCATCCCCTGGCTGCGCACCTGCCCATGTGGGGCCCTTGGGTCTCGCCTCCCGATGCCCTTTGGCCATAAATTCCCATTTACCCTAGAAAAATTCACACAAAAATCTTGGGAATTTATGCCACCGTCTACGAGGGGAAACTTGTGCGGAGCACTTTTGCTCTGCGATAAAGCAATTATGCGGGGGAAACTTCCATCCATGAGGGGGAAATCGAAGCCTTTCATCATCATCAACAGACTGTTCATCACGAGGGCTATCATTTTCATCAACATCTTCACCGGCACCATCTCATCTCCCAACCCTAGTTCTTTGTGTTCAATATTTGTATCAAACCTCATATTGGTACTCGAGGATGCAAGTAGTGTTGATTACATCTTGTAGTTAATGCTTGTTTGTTTAATTGGTGGAAGATTGGGTTATGCTCAGATTATAAATCATATATTTGTACCCACTGATCATGATAAATATGATGAGTTATGAGTAATTCCATTAGTTCTAGAGGACACATGATAAGTCTTCTAACTAGTAATCATGTGAAGTTGATGCCCATTCAATGTTCTGATATTATCTTGTGTTGCTCTTCCTCTAGTGGTGTTATATGAACGTCGACTACATGACACTTCACCCTCTTTAGTCCTTGGGTAGGGTGATACGCTCATTTTGCATCATGAATTACTATTGATATCTGTGTAGATCCTGTCCATTATCCATTATTATCATACAATTCTTATGCCTTTTACTCTGAATATGCAAGGTACATCACCGAGACGGAAATATCTCGAAACTGGAATTCTCGACCGAGAAACCAAGAAAAAAGGAAGAACAATCAACTTGGTCTAAATGATTGATACGTCTCCAACGTATCTATAATTTTTGATGGTTCCATGCTATTATCTTGTCAACTTTGGATGTTCTATATGCATGAATATACTATTTTATATCTTTTTTGGGACTAACCTATTAACTCAGTGCCAAGTGCCACTTTCTTTTTTTCCCGTGTTTTTGACCTTTTTTAGAGAAGAATATTAAACGGAGTCCAAACGGAATAAAACCCACGGAATGATTTTTTCCATAACAGAAGATACACATGGAACTTGAGAACCAAGGCTAAGGACCCCGGGGGAGGTCACAAGCCCCCAAGCCGCGCCGCGGCTTGGGGGGCGCCTAGCAGGCTTGTGGCCCCCCCCGTGGCTCCTTTGCCCTACTTGTTCCGCCTATAAATTCTCTAAAAATCCAAAACTGCCAGAGAGAGCCACGAAAATACTTTTCCGCCGCCGCAAGCTTGTGTCTCCGCAAGATCCCATCTGGGGCACGTTCTGGTGCCCTACCAGAGGGGGATTCGGACACGGAGGGCTTCTTCATCAACACCATTGCCTCTTCGATGATGTGTGAGTAGTTCACCACAGACCTTCGGGTCCATAGCTAGTAGCTAGATGGCTTCTTGTCTCTCTTGGATCTTCAATACAAAGTTATCCATGATCTTCATGGATATCTATCCGATGTAATCTTCTTTTGCGGTGTGTTTGTCGAGATCCGATGAATTGTGGATTGATGATCAGATTATCTATGAATATTATTTGAGTCTCCTATGATCTCTTATATGCATGATTTCGTATCCTTGTAATTCTCTTCGAGTTGTGGGTTTCGTTTGGCCAACTTGATCTATAATTATTGCATTGGGAGAAGTGCTTGGTTTTGGGTTCATACCGTGCGGTGTCCTCACCTAGTGACAGAAGGGGTAGCGAGGCACACATCATGTTGTTGCCATCAAGGGTAAAAAGATGGGGTTTATATCTATTGCATGAATTTATCCCTCTACATCATGTCATCTTGCTTAAGGCGTTACTCTGTTTGTTATGAACTCAATACACTAGATGCATGCTGGATATCGGTCGATGTGTGGAGTAATGGTAGTAGATGCAGATAGTATCGGTCTATTTGTCTTGGACGTGATGCCTATATGTATGATCATTGCCTTAGATATCTTCATGACTTTGCATGGTTCTATCAATTGCTCGAATATAATTCGTTCACCCACCGTAATACTTGCTATCATGAGAGAAGCCTCTAGAGAACACTATGGCCTCCGGGTCTACTTCACATCATATTTTCAGCTCTACACTTTTACTTTGTTGCACTTTCCACCTTCAGATCTCACCTTGCAATTAATCGTGAAGGGATTGACAACCCCTTTATAGCGTTGGGTGCAAGTTTGTTTGTTTTTGCATAGGTACATTGGTGACTTGTCTTGATACTCCTACTGGATTGATACCTTGGTTCTCAAACTGAGGGAAATAATTACTACTATCGTGCTGCATCACCCTTTCCTCTTCAAGGGAAAAACCAACACAAGCTCAAGAGGTAGCAATGACCTAAAAATTTATGGAGAATTTTTCTGGAATATTTGTGAATTTATGGGCCAAAAATATAACGGAGAGGGGCCACCAGCTGGGCACAAGCCAACAGGGTGCGCCCTCTGGTAGTGCCCTGATGGCTTGTGGGGCCTCAGCTGCTCCTCTGGTGACCATCTTCTCACATATGCTGTGTTTTACCCTAGAAAAAATCATAAGTTATCTTTCAGGACGAAGCCTCACCGTCTCGAGGCAGAAACCTGGGCAGAGGCCCTTTTTCTCTCCGACAGAGAGATTTTGTCACAGGAATTCCCCTCCGGGAGGGGGAAACCGAAGCCATCGTCATCACCAATGCTTCCTCCTTCATGGGGGGACCAATCTTCATCAACATGTTCACCAACACCATGTCATCTCGAACCCTAGTTAATCATGTGTATTCAATCTTTGTCTCCCAACCTCAGATTGGTACATGTGGGTTACTAGTTGTGTTGATTACATCTTGTAGTTGATGCTTGTTGGATTACTTGGTTGAAGATATTATGTTCAGATCCTTAATTATTATTATTACACCCCTAATCTTGAACATGTTGATGATGTGTGAGTAGTAGTTATTGTTCCCTAGGACATGGGAGAAGTCCATTTAAAAGTAATCTTGTAAAGTTGGTATTATTTCGATATTTTGATGATATGGATGTTGTTACATTTCTTAGTGGTGTCATGTGAACTTCAACTACCTAAAACTTTACCATGTTATGGGCCTAAGGGAAGTCATTGTGGAGTAAAAAATAGATGATGGTTTGCGAGAGTGACAGAAACTTAAACCCGAGTTTATGCGTTGCTTCATAAGGGGCTGATTTGGATCCACATGTTTCATGCTATGGTTAGCTTATTCTTAATTCTTCTTTCATATTTGTGGATGCTTGCCAGAGGGGGTAATCATAAGTAGGTTGTTAGTTCATGTAAGAACAAAACCTTAGCATCAGTCCACCTAAATATCAAATCATCAAAGTAGCGAACACAGATCAACTTAATATGATGAACATGACTAGACTAAAATTCCTATGTGTCCTTGGGAGCGCTTGCTTTGTATAAGAGAACTTTCACGCCAATCCTTTTCTATAAAAAGGATTGGTCTACCTTGCTGCACCTTTGCTACTATTTCTACTTGTCACTTGTTACGAATTATCTTGCTACAAAACTATCTATCATTGTTACTTACATCACTTGTAGAGAATTCCTTGCTGAAAACTACTTATCATTTCCTTTTGCCCCTCGTTGGGTTTGACACTCTTACTTATTGAAAGTACTACGATTGATCCCCTATACTTGTGGGTCATCAAGACTCTTTTATGGCGCTATTGTCACGAAATGAAGCTGCTTTCGTAAGTGGAAATTGGTAGCAAACACTTTCAGTACATGCTGAAATTTACTGTTTCTTATCTCTATGAACGGTCACCCTTTGAGTAGCTTGTTTGGGGCATCTTTTCCTCAAACTGAAGTTGAGGAAATTGTTCATCGACCTCTTGAACCTACTGAAAATATTTATTATGAGATCCCTTCGGGTATGGTAGAGAAACTGCTCGCTAATCCTTATAACAGTTCAACTCATCCTGATTACCATTTGATACATGTCGATGAGATTTGTGGATTGTTTATGCTTTCACGTCTACCTAGAGATAAAGTTAAGAAGAAAGTTTTCCCTATATCTTTGGAGGGAAAATAACTAATGTAGTACAAGCTATTTGATGATATTGGATCATGGTATTGGAATCGCTTGAATATGAAATTTCATCAAAAGTTTTATTCTATGCATCTAATTCATCTTGATCGGAATTTTATTTATAATTGCTCAAATTCCCCACTCTCTGTCAACGTAAGAATAATATGGACCCTGATGTTAAACCAGTTGTTGATCATCAACACCGTCTCAACCCTAAGATGAAATAGGTGGTAAGAACTGAAATACTAAAACTTCTGGAGGCATGTATAATCTATCCTATTGCTGATAGTAGATGGATAAGTCCTGTTCATTGTGTTTCTAAGAAAGGTGGTATAGCTGTTGTTCCTAATGATAAAAGTGAACTTATTCCACAAAGGATAGTAACTGGCTATAGGATGGTAATTGATTCCAGAAAATTGAATAAGGCTACTAGAAAAGATCATTGCCCCTTGCCTTTTATTGATCAAATACTAGATAGATTATCTAATCACACACACTTTGTCTTTCTTGATGGATACTCTGGATTCAGAGGACCAAGAGAAAACTACCTTTACTTGCCCTTTTGGAACTTGTGCTTATAGGCGTATGCCTTTTGGTCTATTCAATGCACCTGCTACCTTTCAAAGATGTATGACTACCATATTCTCTAACTTTTGTGAAAATATTGTTGAGGTTTTGATGGATGATTTTTCTGTTTACGGGACTTCCTTTGATGATTGCTTGAGCAACCTTGATCGAGTTTTGCAGAGATGTGAAGAAACTAATCACGTCTTGAATTGGAAGAAGTGCCACTTTATGTTGAATGAAGGTATAGTGCTTAGGCATAAAAATTCGGAACGCGGTATTGAGGTGGATAAGGCCAAAGTTGATGCAATAGAGAAAATACCTTGCCCAAGAGATATCAAAGGCATAAGAAGTTTCCTTGGTCATGTTTGTTTGTGTAGGCATTTCATTAAAGATTTCTCAAAGATTTCTAGGTCATTAACTTATCTTCTCCAAAAATATTTTCCTTTTTTTATGATGATTATGTAGAAGCCTTTGAAATACTTAAGAAAGCCTTAATTTCTGCACGTATTGTCCAACCACCTCATTGGAACCTACCCTTTGAAATTATGTGTGATTCTAGTGATTATGATGTTGGTGTTGTTCTAGGGCAAATAGTAGACAAGAAATCAAATGTTATTCATTATGCTAGTAAGACCCTAGACACCGCTCAAAGGAATTATGCTACTACTGAAAATGAATTTTTAGCAGTCGTGTTTGCATGTGATAAGTTTTGGACTTATATTGTTGATTCTAAAATAAGTATTCGCACTGATCATGCTTCTATTCAATACCTTATGGAAAAGAAAGATGCTAAAACTAGACTTATTAGGTAAATACTCTTACTTCAAGAGTTTGATTTGCATATCGTTGATAAAAAGGGAGGTGACAACCCTGTTCTTGATGACTCACTACCTATTGATGATAATTTTTCTGATGAGCAACTTGCTGTGATAAACACTCCACATGGTACTCTTGGGTATGCGAATTATGCCAATTACATTGTTGCTAAATTTATTCCACCTAGCTTCACCTATCAACAAAGGAAAACAATTCTTCTTTGATTTATGACATTACTTCTGGGATGACCCACATCAATATAAAGAAGGAGTAGATGGTGTTATTAGACGTTGTATACCTGAGCTTGAGCAGGAACAAATTTTAAGGAATTTCCATTTCGAGGCCTACAGAGGACACCATGTCGGTGACAAAACTGCAGACAAGGTATTACAATCTGGTTTCTATTGGCCCACTCTTTTTGAAGATGCCTGTAAGTATGTCCTTTCTTGTGATGAATGTTGGAGAATGTTGCATGGGAAACAAAATTTTTCCTATGCACAGGAAGACATATCATGGTGATGATCATCTACGAGAGGGAGATCGGATCCACATACCCTTATAGATCGCTAAGCGGGAAGCGTTAAGAAACGCGGTTGATGTAGTGGAACGTCTTCGCGATCCAAATCGCTGCTGTCCCACGATTCGTCCCGATCTAGCGCAGAACGGACGGCAGCTCCGCGTTCAGCACACGTACAACTCGATGACGATCTCCGCCTTCTTGATCCAGCAAGAGAGATGAAGAGGTAGCTGAATTCTCTGGCAGCACGACGACGTGGCGGTGATGATGGTGGAGCTACCCCGCGAGGGCTTCACCGTGCCGTACCGATCTAGCCACGAGGTGTCACGGAGTAGTGGAGGGAGAGAGGGCTGCACAAGGCTTGAGGTACAAAAACCATAAAACCCTCCACTATATATAGGAGGAACCAAGGGGTGGTTGGCTTGCCTCCTACTCCAAGGAGGAGCCTTCAGCCGAGGCAAGGAGGGAGGAGTCCTCCTCCAATTCGATTTGGTGGAGGACTCCTTCCTATCTTGTCGACCTCCTTTTTTTATTTTCCTTCTTTATTATTGCCTTGGCAAAAATAGCCTTATTGGGCTGGCCTCACCAGCCCACTAAGGGCTGGTGCGCCACTGATGACAAGGTGATGTATATACTTCTCGCCCCTCGTTGGTTACCCCACGTGGAAGGTGGAGATGTAGTCAGAAGCAAATTTACCTTACACGGAGACTGTAAGGTTTATCGAACTAGGAGGACTCCTAGGCTCAACAAGTAGGTGTCTGTCACGCCCAAGATGCGACCCTATCCTAAATTTGGCACGAAGACCTCGTCAGGGATAGAAGCGCATCTCGTCGTGTCTCAAGAATGGACATCGTTACAAGTACATGTACTGAAAAGAGGAGATATATATACAGAGTTGGCTTACACTCGCCACAAGCTACATCAGAGTCACTTCAGTACATTAGATAATCATCAAGAGTAAGAGCAGGGTCCGACTACGGACGAAAACAAACGAGAAAATAAGAACGGCGTCCATCCTTGCTATCCCAGGCTGCCGGCCTGGAAACCATCCTAGATCGATGACGAAGAAGAAGAAGAAGCAACTCCAAATGATCAATCAACGCGCTCGCGTCAAGTAACCTTTACCTGTACCCGCAACTGGTGTTGTAGTAATCTGTGAGCCACAGGGGACTCAACAATCTCATTTCCAAAGGTATCAAGACTAGCAAAGCTTAATGGGTGAGGTATGGTTAAGTGGTGAGGTTGCAGCAGCGGCTAAGCATATATTAGGTGGTTACACTTACAAGTACCAGAAGTAAGAGGGCGAAGATCTACGCATAGCAGACGTAACTACTGATGATCAAATGAATGATCCTGAACACCTACCTACGTCAGACATAACCCCACCGTGTCCTCGATCGGAGAAGGAACTCACGAAAGAGACAGTCACGGTTACACACACAGTTGGCAAGTTTTAATTACGTTAACTTCAAGTTATCTAGAACCAGTGTTAAACAAAGTTTCCACGTTGCCACTTAACCGCGGGCACGGCTTTCCGAAAGATTTAACCCTGCAGGGGTGCTCCAACTAGTCCATCACAAATTACCACAAGCCGCATAGAAATCCTCAATCACGAAGCTCACGATCACGTTGGATTCCCTAGTGGAAAACCTCAACTCTGAGATTACCCAAAGCATCACCGGAATCTCGATGCACAAGATATCTTGTCAAAGGTAAAACTAATCCAGCAAGGCCGCCCGACGTGTCGACGATCCCGATAGGAGTCGCGTACCTCGTTCTCAGGACACGACGGATGAGCTAGACGTCGGGATCGCTAAACCTCCGGGTGACCAGAGGGGCGCCAGACATCGCTCAGGTGGGACCAACACTCATGAGGAGCACTGGCCCGGGGGTTGATTGAAATAGTCCGCGGGTGCCAGCGGGTCCCTATGCATTATTATAAGGTTATTAGGCAAATGTAGTACCAAAGTTGGGCCTTGCCAGACCAGCTTTAATCTAAAACGAATTATCAAGGGGGTCCCCATAACAACCCCGATCGTGTTAGGAGCGCTCATTTATGGAACATAACACCGGTAGCCGAAACTAAGGGGGCAAAGGTGGAACAAAACACTAGGCTAGAAAGGCTGAGCCTTCCACCTTTTACCAAGTATATAGGTGCATTAAATTAAATAGCATTTAATATGGTGATATAACAAGGAACCCATGTTTTCACATGGAAGCATCTGCACCTGCAACTAGCAACGCTAACAACATGGTTAAGCAAGCGGTAACTTAGCCAATCAGTGGTTGCTAGGTCCTACAGGTTGAAGGTTTTCATGGCATTGTTGAGAGGCTGATTTTTTAACAAGTGGTAGGTAACGAGACACAATTGATAGAAGCGATAAACTAGCATGGCAATGATAGTAATGATATCTGGGGAAATGATCATCTTGCCTGAGATCCCGCTTGGAAGAAGAATGCCTCCGTGAAGTAGACGAACCGACGTAGTCGAACGGGTCCTCACATCCGATACGCTTGCGGAACTCTATCGAGATGAAGCAAACCGGAAACACAAATCAACACACGGAATTCACCACACGATGCACAACACAAATGATGCATGAACAACTGAATACATGCAAGTCACGGCATGACAATTCACACAATCAAACACTACACATTAAGTGAAGTTCAATATGCAACGAGTTGCATATTGACGAAACTCCACGTTAATTATTTAGTTCTATCCCGATTAGGTACACGGCAATATTAAATGTGATTACACATGGCAAGAGGTGAAGCGTAATTAAGCTACCTATCTAGGCATTTTAAATGAGGTCGGAAATGACATATAGCATCTCCGAGACGACCTCACATGTTAATTTACAATTCCGTCTAGATCTGAACTAACACATTTAATTAGTTTTTAACAGCAAAACAAATAGGTTCACGTGATTCTACGCGTCATTTCAAGCAATCTACACATAGAGAACATCGCCAACGGAGCTACGGATCAAAAGATACAAGCACCACAAGATATGATGGCATGAATGCAAAATGTGTGCAACGGCGGCTACAAGCACTTCAAACATGCAACCAGCAAAAGAAAATGAAACTACATGACATTCTAAGCAAGTTTCATGTAGGACACAATCAAAACGGAGCTACGGTTCAAAAACTACGAGCAAAACAAGAACTGACTACAATCTGCCAAAATCAGCCACATAGCATCTTCTACGCCCCACAACTACGGCTACACAACTCCGATAAACTCAAGCAAGGCATGACACGAAAGAGGTCAAGAAGCACTACTACAAACAAGTAACAACAACTAGCGTGGCAGCAAGGAGCACTACGAAAAGAAGACACAAAATGGCTTCCCACACACTATTTCAGACTTAGTGAAAATTACACCTCATGAAAGTGCAGTTTTCGATCTGAAGCAATATTGACAGCAGAAAAACCTATAGCTACAGGACTCCAAATGGCATGAAAATTTACAACATGCTAGAGAAACACAAGGGGTACAACTAACTCCATTGGACTAACCTCAAAAGAGCTACAGATCACAAGATGCAAGCAAGACAAGACAACAACAAAATATAACAGATCTCAGACTTAGAAATATTTCAGCACCTCCAAATCAGCACTATTTCTAGCAACTTGAGGGCAATCAAAACACACTTAAACATGCATTTCTATTGCAACTAACAATACCAGGGGCTAAACAAAACATCTAAGAAGAACTCCCTAGTTGACAACTAATTCAAACGAGGCACGGAATAAATCCTACGAATTAAACAAAAGGGCAACATAGCAAAATATCGCGCGAACTAACTTACTCGAAAGCTAAAACTAATTGCACAGAAAAATCCATGGGATTTTTCTACCCCGAAAACATATATAAATATGTGGGGTTGCACAACAAAATAAAGCCACACATTAATGCGGGAAAAAATAACCTATACACGGG
Source organism: Hordeum vulgare subsp. vulgare (assembly GCF_904849725.1). Lineage (NCBI taxonomy): Eukaryota > Viridiplantae > Streptophyta > Magnoliopsida > Poales > Poaceae > Hordeum > Hordeum vulgare. The sequence goes on along the minus strand of NC_058522.1, from coordinate 382,174,259 downwards.
AAAATAAACTTCCGGCAATCCATACATGCAAAAATACCTACGACCGCTCGAAAACACATGGAATTATGGTCCCTAAAACATAGGCATTTTATCTAAGGCATATGAACAATCCGGACTTGCGCGAAAAATAAATACGGGCACTATCCTATCTAGATAGCACGTAAACCTAGGCATATGGCTGCTCAAACTACGTCACACAATTACGCAAGTTGTGGAATCGCATTCTACGCGAGAAACTACACGAAAACCATGTACTACACGTCGCGATCCTACTTACAGATTAAAAGATACACGCGTTTTAAAAATCTTCTATTTTCCTGAAAATTCTAAAGTCACAGGAAAAGAAATACCTAAAAATACTACGAGCCGGAACTACTAGCGCTAGATGCTATCTTGCGCCACGGGCGAGGGATATACGAGGGGAGGCCTCACCTCGCGGGCCTGGCCTGGTGAAGAGGAGGAGGCTGCCTGGCCGAGCTGGGCCTTGGGTGCGCGCCGGGAGAGGCCGAGCTGGGGTCGCGGTCAACGCGGGCCGTGGGAGGGAGGTCGGCCTGGGCGCTGGGTCGCTGCTGGCATGGCCCATGCGGGGCGCTCGATGGCTGGATCGGGCAGGCGTTCGTCCTCCCGACGACGCACGAGTCTGGCGGTTCCAGTGCAAGATCCGACCGGCGACGCGGGTAGCAGGCGAGGCACCGGCGACCTGGGGCGGCGGGATCCGGAACGGGGCGGCGTGCAGAGGCGGCACGGGCTGGCGACGCATGGTGGCGACGCGGTAAGGGCGAGCTGCGGGGCGCAGGGGCGGAAGGCGGCGAGCCGGCAGGAGACGCGGAGGTGGCCGGTGCTGCCGCCAAGGGCGGCGCGGCTGCGGCTCCTCGCGCGGCGATCTGAGGCGGCCTTCAGCGAAGGAGGCGTCCAGCGGGGCTGCCCGCGCTGGCCGGTGGTGGGGAAGGCGAGGAGAGTCTCCGGCGACGAGGGCTTGGCTCGCTGGAGAGGAGCTCGGGCTTGGCAGCGGCGGCGGATGGGCCTCTCCCGGGTCCGACCTGGGCTCGGCGGGCCCGTGGCGGCTGGGGGAGGAGAGAGAGAGGTGGGATGCTAGGGTTTGGTGGGCGCTGCATGGAAAACGAGGTGGAGAGGGATGGGTGTCTAAAAATTAGGAGGAGGGGGTATTTATAGAGAAAAGAGGGGCTCGGTTAACCGAAGTCGTGTTCCGGATCCAACCGTTCGGTCGGATTCGGATGATTCCGAACGCGGGTATGGGTACGCGGCCGTGTAGAGGAGATATCCGCTGACGAGAGGGAGAATGGGCGGCGCGGCAACGATTTAAAAACATCGACAGACATCCGACGGTAGACCGAATACGGTGCCGCTACGGTCGACCGTTCGGGTACCAGACGGACTCCGATCGCGACGAAATTCGACAGGCGGCCTACAAATATTAAAATAAGCCCGCACGTCAAATCTCAACCCGATCAGAGAAAGTTTTATGCACACTTCAAAAACAGGGTTTCGATGGTGCCACGGGTGCGTGCGAGTGCGGTCGGACTCAGAACGGACAACGACGAGAACCGGCAATTAACAACTGATGCAAGTTTTGAAAACGGGCGGCAACGGGGACGCCGATGCAATGCAGATGATGCACATGATGCGATGATGATGCGACAAATAAAAATAGACACACGATGAAAACGGAAAGAGAGGGGAATCTTCGGGAACGTCGGCATCGGGCTGTCACAACTCTCCTACACTACAAGAGGATCTCGCTCCGAGATCTAAGAATGAAAGGGGGGAGAGGATGAGAAAGAACAAGAGGTAAAAACTTAGTCTCTTCTGTGACAAATGAGTGAAACCAATGATCCTTGAAGGTTGCCAAGAGATGAGGAATGATATGAGAAAGGGGCAAGAATTCACGGAAAATTTCGGCAGCACTTCGGTAGGAAAATGGGACAAAAATTCGATAAGAAGAGAGAATTAGACAATATACATAACACACAAATAAATAGAGCAAGGGAACACCATGACCTAGCTAGAACAACAAGATAGACCCAAAAGAGTAATATCACAATGCATCCGGAACAAGATTATATGAACTAGCTCATACGGAAGAAGAGAATGAAGAAAAGAATGACAACTATCATCACAATAGAATTGAAGAGCCTCCGGACAGAGAATTGACAGAGTAGTTGGAAAACCAACAACGAAAAGAACAAGATAGTAGTGGGCTTATGAAAATCATCTCAACAAATATGAGGTGACAAACAACCACTAAAAGAAACAAGGATAGATTGGGAGAAACAAGATATGAACAATTCTTACACCAAGAAGGTACATTGAGAACTTGGATTAATGACAAGCACCATAAAAGCAACAATCCATAGGAAAAGCTTTAGGTGAAATCCAAACCAAGATAGCTCAATGAAGAAATCATGGGTTGAAAATATCTCATGATCAAAGAATTGGTGGGTTTAATTATCTCATTCTTGAAAGGAAAACTCTTCGAGGCTTTTACACTAACAAGAATGCTATAATACCACCTCAAAGGATAAAGGAAGAACAAATGCACTTGGAAATGCAAGAGAAAGGATATTTAAGGTTCTCCAACAAGAATCTTGAAGAACACTTGAGAATGAATTGATACCTTGATGAACCACCATGAAGGACCTCCGTATACAAATGAATGATGCCAAGATAAGAAGGTAGAAAAGAATAAGATTATGACTTTGCCAAGATTTAGATGAAGTCTCACAAAGAGATACTTCATAGAACTTGGAACTCCAGAAAAGAAAAGATAAGAACGCTTGAGAAAAGAATTGATATCATGAGCCACTCCTGCAGAAGAATTGAAACCACTATGAAACAGGAATAAGAATTATGTTATGCTTATCCTTCATCAAGTTTAATTGATGACAAGCAGCGGATTTAGCATACCACTTATTCTTCTTGAAATGATCTTGGAGAGGCAGAGAGATAAGCACCACTTGAGGTATAAACGAAGGAAGCACCAGTAAGAATTCACAATTAAATGGGAACACCACGAATTAATGGAGATACATGAGAATGAAGAGATCATAAGCCACCTGAGCGAAGAAAACTTAAACAAGGCACCGGATAATTGAGAGACGAACGAAGAGACAACAATTGAGAAGAATTAGAGAACGAAAGCTGAAAGCTGAGAACTAAGAAGTCTTCTGAAATGATGGACTTCGGAGGATCGAGAATGAAAACAACTCAGAGAAGCACCGGATAGCACAAAAGGGAATACTCATGATTGACAACAGTTATGATGATGGCACAAGGCTGAAATGATGAATCTGCAAGAGAATGACAAGGATTTGAGAGAAACACTCCTTCGGTCTTCAAAGCAGAGAATGACGAGAAGAACACCACCAAGAGTACCGAGACACTCCGGAATAAAGAAGAATGAAAGGTTGAGCCAAATATGACAATTAATTCAAATAGGCCTTGGAGAAGGGATATGACTGATGAAATTCATACTTACATCATAGTTCAAAAGAATTAAAGATCTCCGGAAAAGATTACAAGAGCTAAAAGATCCTGGGAAAAACCTGTGGGTTATGGGCCCGCTCAAAGAAACCACCGTTAGAAAAGATTGCTTAGAAGAGAGATAATGCACCGGTATGAAGAGAACTAGATGAGGTTAGCACGTCGAAATAATTGAAAAGATTGGAAACAAAACTTCTAAGATATCTTCAACGCTCTGGATCGAAAAGAGAGGAATAAATAACAAGATAGGCTCATAAGAATTCCCAACATAGGAAAGAATTACAAGGATGAATGGATAAGATGACACAGACAACTAAATTGAATTCACCAGAAAAATAACAAGACTGACTAAGGATGAACACGAAGCTCGTGGGAATCTTCACAATGAAACACCGGGTACAAAAGGAAGAAGAGATAGCGAAAGCATCACTGAATAAGAAGGCACTTGGATGAAATCCAAACACTAAAGAAAAGGGCGGGAGGGCTGGAAAAAACAAAGACAACTTGAGCTAGATGAGAAGAACTCCGAAAAAGAATTTAGAGAACGATCTTGCAAAATAGGAGAGGATGGAATTCACTTGAAGAGAAGCAGACCGGTTGAATGGAATTGATACGATGACTCCGGTTGACAAGAATTGACAAGACAACTGATTGAGCAAAAAAAAATTAGCATTCACATAAAAATATGAGAACACCTCTTAGGAAAGATCTGAAAATCACCACTTGACATCGAAGCAACTTGAATTACCATAGTTCAACAAAACAAAGGGTGAGGCTTATGAAACAAGCCAGAACAAACTCATGAGGAAGATTTCGTCCGATATTTTCATGGACAGGAATCCACTAGATGTCGAACCCCAACCTAACATCATGCATTTGTTGGAAGAATGTCCTATAAGTAACTACTTGAATTCCCACCTATGAATTCCCGAAATATCTGGTCATGCAATCTGGTACACGGATACAAGGAGTAATATCACACAACTCCTATACTAACCCGTCACGTGTATCACATCCGTCAACACACAACCAGAATCTCAGACCTTCATCTACAAGAGACCCTCGTGATCACAACGATACAAAGTATGGCAGTACTCCCGAACAATCTGCACCAGTACTGGGGACATCGGGGTTATCTCGCCACTACTAGTATTGAAGCAATTACGAACATCCTTCGTTCTGAGATACTAAGAAATATGAATGATAACGATGTGCTCAAGAATCCCCTGGAGCTCAACTCCCCTAAGACTTAAAGTAGATAGGAGGCACCAAGACAGAACTCCGTCACATCGGCATCATATAGATTCCAAAAATATCCGCGTGATCCTAAATTTTTTTTGAGTGGGAAGAGAAGTAGAGTAAATTATTACGTCAAGATTCCTCACCAGAGTATAGAAGAGGAGAAAAAGAATCCTACTCTCCGATATATAACTAGACTCAAAGTAGTTTTTCACTAGACTCGACTCGGCCAAGTTCGATCAATCAAGGAGCTCCTAGGTCGGTACTGCTCTGATACCAACTTGTCACGCCCAAGATGCGACCCTATCCTCAATTTGGCACGAAGGCCTCGTCAGGGATAGAAGCGCATCTCGTCGTGTCGCAAGAATGGATATCGTTACAAGTACATGTACTGAAAAGAGGAGATATATATATACAGAGTTGGCTTACACTCACCACAAGCTACATCAGAGTCACTTCAGTACATTACATAATCATCAAGAGTAAGAGCAGGGTCCGAGTACGGACGAAAACAAACGAGAAAATAAGAACGACGTCCATCCTTGCTATCCCAGGCTGCCGGCCTGGAACCCATCCTAGATCGATGACGAAGAAGAAGAAGAAGCAACTCCAAATGATCAATCAACGCGCTCGCGTCAAGTAACCTTTACCTGTACCTGCAACTGGTGTTGTAGTAATCTGTGAGCCACAGGGGACTCAGCAATCTCATTTCCAAAGGTATCAAGACTAGCAAAGCTTAATGGGTGATGTATGGTTAAGTGGTGAGGTTGCAGCAGCGACTAAGCATATATTAGGTGGCTACACTTACGAGTACCAGAAATAAGAGGGGAAGATCTACGCATAGCGGACGTAACTACTGATGATCAAATGAATGAACCTGAACACCTACCTACATCAGACATAACCCCACCGTGTCCTCGATCGGAGAAGGAACTCACGAAAGAGACAGTCACGGTTACGCACATAGTTGGCAAGTTTTAATTAAGTTAACTTCAAGTTATCTAGAACCAGTGTTAAACAAAGTTTCCACGTTGCCACTTAACCGCGGGCACGGCTTTCCGAAAGATTTAACCCTGCAGGGGTGCTCCAACTAGTCCATCACAAATTACCACAAGCCGCATAGAAATCCTCAATCACGAAGCTCGCGATCTCGTCGGATTCCATAGTGGAAAACCTCAACTCTGAGATTACCCAAAGCATCACCAGAATCCCGATGCACAAGATATCTCGTCAAAGGTAAAACTAATCCAGCAAGGCCGCCCGATGTGTCGACGATCCCGTTAGGAGTCGCGTACCTCGTTCTCAGGACACGGCGGATGAGCTAGACGTCGGGATCGCTAAACCTCCGGGTGACCAGAGGGGCGTCGGACATCGCTCAGGTGGGACCAACACTCATGAGGAGCACTGGCCCGGGGGTTGATTAAAATAGTCCGCTGGTGCCGGCGGGTCCCTATGCATTATTATTAGGTTATTAGGCAAATGTAGTACCAAAGTTGGGCCTTGCCAGACCACCTTTAATCTAAAACGAATTATCAAGGGGGTCCCCATAACAACCCCGATCGTGTTAGGAGCGCTCATTTATGGAAGATAACACCGGTAGCCGAAACTAAGGGGGCAAAGGTGGAACAAAACACTAGGCTAGAAAGGCCGAGCCTTCCACCTTTTACCAAGTATATAGGTGCATTAAATTAAATAGCATTTAATATGGTGATATAACAAGGAACCCATGTTTTCACATGGAAGCATGTGCACCTGCAACTAGCAACGCAAACAACATGGTTAAGCAAGCGGTAACATAGCCAATCAGTGGTTTGCTAGGTCGTACAGGTTGAAGGTTTTCATGGCATTGTTGAGAGGCTGCTTTTTAACAAGTGGTAGGTAACGAGACATAATCGATATAAGCAATAAACTAGCATGGCAATGATAGTAATGATATCTGGGGAAATGATCATCTTGCCTCAGATCCCACTTGGAAGAAGAATGCCTCCGTGAAGTAGACGAACCGACGTAGTCGAACGGGTCCTCACATCCGACACGCTTGCGGAACTCTATCGAGACGAAGCAAACCGGAAACACAAATCAACACACGGAATTCACCACACGATGCACAACACAAATGATGCATGAACAGCAGAATACATGCAAGTCACGGCATGACAATTCACACAATCAAACACTACACATTAAGTGAAGTTCAATATGCAACAAGTTGCATATTGACGAAACTCCACGTTAATTATTTAGTTCTATCCCGATTAGGTACACGGCAATATTAAATGTGATTACACATGGCAAGAGGTGAAGCGTAATTAAGCTACCTATCTAGGCATTTTAAATGAGGTCGGAAATGACATATAGCATCTCCGAGACGACCTCACATGTTAATTTACAATTCTGTCCAGATCTGAACTAACACATTTAATTAGTTGTTAAACAGCAAAACAAATAGGTTCACGTGATTCTACGCGTCATTTCAAGCAATCTACACATATAGAACATCTCCAACGGAGCTACGGATCAAAAGATACAAGCACCGCAAGATATGATGGCATGAATGCAAAATGTGTGCAACGGCGGCTACGAGCACTTCAAACATGCAACCAGCAAAAGAAAATGAAACTACACGAGATTCTAAGCAAGTTTCATGTAGGACACGATCAAAACGGAGCTACGGTTCAAAAACTACGAGCAAAACAAGAACTGACTACAATCTGCCAAAATTAGCCACATAGCATCTTCTACGCCCCATAACTACGGCTACACAACTCCGATAAACTCAAGCAAGGCATGAAACGAAAGAGGTCAAGAAGCACTACTACAAACAAGTAACAACAACTAGCATGGCAGCAAGGAGCACTAGTAAAAGAAGACACAAAATGGCTTCCCACACACTATTTCAGACTTAGTGAAAATTACATCTCATGAAAGTGCAGTTTTCGATCTGAAGCAATATTGACAGCAGCAAAAGCTATAGCTACAGGACTCCAAATGGCATGAACATTTACAGCATGCTAGAGAAACACAAGGGGTAGAACTAACTCCATTGGACCAACCTCAAAAGAGCTACAGATCACAAGATGCAAGCAAGACAAGACAACAACAAAATATAACAGATCTCAGACTTAGAAATATTTCAGCACCTCCAAATCAGCACTATTTCTAGCAACTTGAGGGCAATCAAAACACACCTAAACATGCATTTCTATTGCAACTAAAAATACCAGGGGCTAAACAAAACATCTAAGAAGAACTCCCTAGTTGACAACTAATTCAAACGAGGCACGGAATAAATCCTACGAATTAAACAAAAGGGCAACATAGCAAAATATCGCGCGAACTAACTTACTCGAAAGCTAAAACTAATTGCACAACAAAAAATATATAAATATGTGGGGTTGCACAAGAAATATATATAAATATGTGGGATTTTTCTACCCCGAAAACATATATAAATATGTGGGGTTGCACAACAAAATAAAGCCACACATTAATGCGGGAAAAAATAACCTATACACGGGAAAATAAACTTCCGGCAATCCATACATGTAAAAATACCTACGACCGCTCTAAAACACATGGAATTATGGTCCCTAAAACATAGGCATTTTATCTAAGGCATACGAACAATCCGGACTTGCGCGAAAAATAAATACGGGCACTATCCTATCTAGACAGCACGTAAACCTAGGCATATGGCTGCTCAAACTACGTCATACAATTACGCAAGTTGTGGAATCGCATTCTACGCGAGAAACTACACGAAAACAATATACTACACGTCACGATCCTACTTACGGATTAAAAGATACACGCGTTTTAAAAATCCTCTATTTTCCTGAAAATTGAAAACTCATAGGAAAAGAAATACCTAAAAATACTATGGGCCGGAACTACTAGCGCTAGATGCTATCTTGCGCCACGGGCGAGGGATATACGAGGGGAGGCCTCACCTCGCGGTCCTGGCCCGGTGAAGAGGAGGAGGCTGCCTGGCCGAGCTGGGCCTTGGGTGCGCGCCGGGAGAGGCCGAGCTGGGGCCGCGGTCAACGCGGGCCGTGGGAGGGAGGTCGGCATGGGCGCTCGGCCGCTGCTGGCATGGCCCATGCGGGGCGCTCGATGGCTGGATCGGGTAGGCGTTCGTCCTCCCGACGACGCACGAGCCTGGCGGTTCCAGTGCAAGATCCGACCGGCGACGCGGGTAGCTGGCGAGGCACCGGCGACCTGGGGCGGCGGGATCTGGAACGGGGCGGCGTGCAGAGGTGGCACGGGCTGGCGGTGCATGGTGGCGGCGCGGCAAGGGCGAGCTGCGGGGCGTGGGGGCGGAAGGCGGCGAGCCGGCAGGAGACGCGGAGGTGGCCGGAGGTGGCCGGTGCTGCCGCCAAGGGGGCGCGGCTGCGGCTCCTCGTGCGGCGATCTGAGGCGGCCTGCGGCGAAGGAGGCGTCCAGCGGGGCTGCCCGCGGTGGCCGGTGGTGGGGAAGGCGAGGAGAGTCTCCGGCGACGAGGGCTTGGCTCGCCGGAGAGGAGCTCGGGCTTGGCGGCGGTGGCGGATGGGCCTCGCCCGGGCCCGATCTAGGCTCGGCGGGCCCGTGGCAGCTGGGGGAGGAGAGAGAGAGGTGGGATGCTAGGGTTTGGTGGGCGCTGCGCGGAAAATGAGGTGGAGTGGGATGGTTGTCTAAAAATTAGGAGGAGGGGGTATTTATAGAGAAAAGAGGGGCTCGGTTAACCGGAATCGCGTTCCGGATCCAACCGTGCGGTCGGATTCGGACGATTCCGAACGCGGGTATGGGTACGCAGCCATGTAGAGGGGATATCCGGTGACGAGAGGGAGAACGGGCGGCGCGGCAACGATTTAAAAACATTGACAGACGTCCGACGGTAGAGCGAATACGGTGCCGCTACGGTCGACCGTTCGGGTACCAGACGGACTCCGATCGCGATGAAATTCGACAGGCGGCCTACCAATATTAAAATAAGACCGCATGTCAAATCTCAACCCGATCAGAGAAAGTTTTACGCACACTTTAAAAACAGGGTTTCGACGGTGCCGCGGGCGCGTGCGAGTGCGGTCGGACTCAGAACGGACAACGACGAGAACCGGCAACTAACAACTGATGCAAGTCTTGAAAACGGGCGGCAACGGAGACGCCGATGCAATGCAGATGATGCGCATGATGCGATGATGATGCGACAAATAAAAATAGACACACGACGAAAACGGAAAGAGAGGGGAATCTTCGGGAACGTCGGCATCGGGCTGTCACAGTGTCTTCCACCCTGGCGCTAGCAGAAGACAGTGATATGCACACACAACAAATAACTTTGCTCCCAACGAGTACGGTGAGGTTGTCAATCTCTCCGGCCTTGTAGTTTGCAAAGGACCAAAACACAAGCGGCAAGGTAATAGTGATTGCAACATAAAAGTAAATAAAGCGGTAATGATGGAGGTGTAAGCAATGATGGTGATATGGACCAGAGTCACATGATGTTCACTAGTGATGTGTCTCTCCCAAAAGACGATAAACAACTATGCTAGGGTAAACAAATCACAGTTGGGCAATTGACAGAATTATGATCGCACTGCAATGCTAATTATGCTCCTTGATAGTTAGAGGTTCAATAGTAAAGGGCAATACGCCAAGACAAGTAGACCGTTTATTCATTAGCATCTACTTACTAATCATCCACCTTGAGATATCTATCCAGAACATCTATACGGTATTAAGTAGCGAGCCCACCCAAAGTGTAAACTCAAAGCAACGGACAACTGCATTAACGAACTATGCGTAAGGTAAACAATCCTTGCAACCTTGGTCACAAGCACCGTTGTTTTCTCCCCGGTGGCAATAAGCACATCCCCTAGTCTCATGTTTCTGTCACTCAAGCTAGACATCGAGGGGCCAAACCCACAATCATGCATAACACTCCCTCTTGGAGTTACGATCTACTACTTGGCCAAAGCAATATAAAGCAATGGAGAACATGCATGAATCACTAAGGAACATAATATAAATGGATAATCAAATATATAACTCATACAAATCTGAACATAATCTCATAATCCATCGGATCCCAACAAACCGAGCATAGAAGTAGCAAGAGAATTACATAGATGCCTTGATCATGTAGGGCAACTCACAAGGACTAACCATTGAAGCACAAGATTAGAGAGAAGACATCACATAGCTACTGGTCATGGACTCATGGTCCAAGGGAAACTACTCACGGCACATTCGGGAGGCGTCCATGGTGGTGGAGAAGCTCCCGGAGGTCAATCCTCCCTCCGGCAGGGTGCCGGGAAGAGGTCTCGTGACGCTCCCGATCTCGGAAGCGCTGTGGCGGCGGAATGATGGAGAAATTTGCGATTCCAGAAAGTCTACGAGGGTTTCCTCACTGAACAATAAATATAGGCCAAAGGAGGGCATAGGTGGAGGTGGGATCCACCCAGGCGGCCCGGCCGCGCCAGGAGGCCGCCTGGGAGGCCCCTGGCCCCCCTGTGGCCCTCCTTCGGTGATCCCGAAGCTTCTGTCTCGCTGATTTTTTTATATATTTTTTGGATTTTTTCCGGCTTCGGAAAATTGGATAAAAGCCTGTGCAAAAAATACATCAGCACACAGAAACTGGCACTGGGTGCACTGAGTTAGTCGGTTAGTCCAAATATGTGTAAAATGATATACAAGTGTAGCAAAACATATAACAATGTCACCCAAAATATCATGGAACAAGCAAAAATTATACATACGTTTGGGACGGATCAGCCACCCATGGGCCTATTTGGTTCTCTCCCGGGTGGGTGGCCCCTCCCGCTAAAACCCGAGAACCCATTCGTCACTCCTGGTACATTTACCTGTAATGCCCGAAATCTTTCCGGAAGCCAAATGCAACAATCCTATATATCAATCTTCATTTCCGAACCATTCCGGAGACACATGTGACGTCCAGGATCTCATCCGGGACTCCGAACAACATTCAGTTACCAACAACAGTAATTCAACTATACCTAAACGTCACCGATCCTTAAGTGTGCAGACCCTGTGGGTTTGAGAACTATGTAGACATGACCGAGATACTCTCTGATCAATATCTAATAGCGGGGCCTGGACGTCCATATTGGATCCTACATATTCTATGAAGATCTTATCGGTTGAACCTCTATGTCAAGGATTCATATAATCCCCTATATCATTCCCTTTGTCCTTCAGTATTTTACTTGCCTGAGATTCAATCGTAGGTATCGACATACCTTTTTCAATCTCGTTACCAGCAAGTCTCTTTACTCGTTCCGTAATACAAGATCCCGTGGCTAACTCTTTAGCCACATTGCTTGCAAGGCTTGTTTGTGATGTTGTATTACCGAGTGGGCCCCGAGATACCTCTCCGTCACACGAAGTGACAAATCCTAGTATTGATCCATGCTAACTCAACGGACACTTTGGAGATGCCTGTAAAGTACCTTTATAGTCACCGAGTAACGTCGCGACATTTGATACACACAAGGCATTCCTCCGGTGTCAGTGAGTTACATGATCTCATGGTCATAGGAATGTATACTTGACTTGTAGAAAACAATAGCAACAAAATGACACGATCATGTGCTACGTTTATAGTTTGGGTCTTGTGCATCACATCATTCCCCCAATGATGTGATCCCGTTATCAAGTGACAACACTTGTCTATGGCTAGGAAACCTTAACCATCCTTGATCAACGAGCTAGTCAACTAGAGGCTCACTAGGGACATTGTTTTGTCTATATATCCACACATGCATTTATGTTTCCATTCACTACAATTATAGCATGGATAATAAACAATTATCTTGAAACAAGAAATATAATAATAACTATTTTATTATTGCCTCTAGGGCATATTTCCAATAGTCTCCTACTTGCACTAGACTCAGTAATCTAGCTTCACATCTCTATGTGATTTACAATGTAGTGAATCTAACACCCATACAGTTCTGGTGTTGATCATGCTTTGCTCATGGAAGAGGTTTAGTTAGTGGATCTGCAACATTCAGATCGGTGTGCACTTTGCAAATATTTATGTTCTCCTCCTTGATGTAATAGCGGATGGCATTGAAGCGTCGCTTTATGTGTCTGGTCCTCTTGTGAAACCTTGGTTCCTTGGCTAGATAAATGGCACCAGTGTTGTCACATAATAGATTAATTGGGTCCAGTGCACTTGGCACTACTCCAAGATCTGACATGAACTGCTTCATCCAGACACCCTCCTTAGCCGCCACCGAGGCAGCTAAGTACTCCGCTTCGCATGTAGAATCAGCTACGACGCTTTGCTTGGAACTGCACCAGCTTACCGCACCCCCGTTAAGAATAAATATGTATCCGGTTTGAGACTTAGAGTCATCCGGATCAGTGTCAAAGCTTGCATAGCCGTAACCCTTTACGACGAGCTCTTTGTCACCTCCATAAACGAGAAACATTTCCTTAGTCCTTGTCAGGCACTTCAGAATATTCTTGACCGCCGCCCAGTGTTGCACTTCTGGATCACTTTGAAACCTGCCTGCCATACTTATGGCCAGGCTGACATCTGGTCTTGTGCACAATATTGCATACATGATAGACCCTATGGCTGAAGCATAGGTGATGACACTCATGTTTTCTCTATCTTCTACAGTTACTGGGAATTGAGTCTTACTCAACTTTATACCTTGTAACACATGCAAGAACCCCTTCTTGGATTGCTCCATTTTGAGCTTCTTCAAAACTTTATCATGGTATGTGCTTTGTGAAATAGCTATTAGGCGCCCTGACCTATCTCTATAGATATTTATGCCCAATATGTAAGCAGCTTCTCCCAGTCCTTCATTGAAAAACTTTTATTCAAGTAATCCTTTACGCTTTCCAGAAACTCTACATTGTTTCCAATCAACAATATGTCATCCACATATAATATTAGAAATGCTATAGATCTCCCACTCACTTTCTTACAAATACAAGCTTCTCCAAAAACTTGTATAAACCCAAACACCTTGATCACCTCATCAAAGCGCTGATTCCAACTCTGAGATGCTTGCACCAGTCCATTAATGGATCGCGGGAGCTTGCATACTTTGTTAGCATTCTTTGGATCGATAGAACCTTTGGGTTGCATCATATACAACTCTTCCTTAAGAAACCCGTTAAGGAATGCCGTTTTGACATCCATCTGCCAGATTTCATAATCGAAAAATGCAGCTATTGGTAACATGATTTGGACGGACTTAAGCATCACTACGGGTGAGAATGTCTCATCGTAGTCAACTCCTTGAACTTGTGAAAAACCCTTAGCGAGAAGTCAAGCTTTATAAATGGTCACATTACCGTCCGCGTCCGTCTTCTTCTTAAAGATCCATTTGTTCTAAATAGCCTTTCGTCCTTCAGGTAATACTTCCAAAGTCCATACTTTGTTTTCATACATAGATCCTATCTCGTATTTCATGGCTTCTAACCATTTGTTGGAAACTGGGCCCGCCATTGCTTCTCCATAATTCACATGCTCATTGTTGTCCAACAACATGATTGACAAGATAGGATTCCCGTACCACTCAGGAGCAGTACGTGCTCTTGTCGACCTACGAGGTCCGACAATAACTTGATCTGAAGCTTCATGATCATCATCGTTAGCTTCCTCTTCAACTGGTGTTGCCTCGATAGAACTTTCTTTCTACCCTGCGCCACCATCTTGTTGAAGTAGAGGTTCCGCAAACTCGTCAAGTTCTATCTTCCTCCCACTCAATTCTTTCGAGAGAAACTCTTTCTCAAGAAAAGCTCCGTTCTTAGTGACAAACACTTTGCCCTCGGATCTGAGATAGAAGGTATACCCAACTGTCTCTTTTGGGTAACCTATGAAGACACACTTTTCCGCTTTGGGTTCCAGCATTTCAGGCTGAAGCTTTTTGACATAAGCATCACATCCCCAAACTTTAAGACACAATAACTTTGGCTTCTTGCCATACCATAGCTCATATGGTGTCGTATCAACGGATTTTGATGGTGCCCTATTTAAAGTGAATGCAGCTGTCTCCAATGCATAGCCCCAAAATGATAATGGAAAATCGGTAAGAGACATCATAGAACGCACCATATCTAATAAAGTACGGTTACGACGTTCGGACACACCATTACGCTGTGGTGTTCTAGGCGGTGTCAAGTGTGAAACAACCCCACATTGTCTTAAGTGAGCACCAAACTCGTAACTCATATATTCACCTCCTCGATCAGATCGTAGGAACTTGTTCTTCTTGCTACGATGATTTTCAACTTCACTCCGAAATTGCTTGAACCTTTCAAACGTTTCAAACTTGTGTTTCATCAAGTAGATATAGCCACACCTACTCAAATCATCAGTGAAGGTGAGAAAATAACAACATCCACCACATGCCTCTATGCTCATTGGTCCACACACATCAGTATGTATGATCTCCAACAAGACACTTGCACACTCCATTGTTCTAGAGAACGGAGTCTTAGTCATGTTGCCCATGAGACATGGTTCACATGTGTCAAGTGATTCAAAATCAAGTGACTCCAAAAGTCCATTAGCATGGCGTTTCTTCATGCGCTTTACACCAATATGACCTAAGCGGCAGTGCCACAAGAAAGTGGCGCTATCATTGTTAACTCTACATCTTTTGGTCTCAATGCTATGGACATGAGTGTCATCACTATCGAGATTCAAGATGAACAAACCCCTCACATTGGGTGCATGACCATAAAAGATATTACTGATATAAATAGAACAACCATTATTCTCTAACTTAAATGAGTAACCGTCTCATAATAAACAAGATCCATATATAATGTTCATGCTCAACACAGGCACTAAATAACAATTTTTTAAGTTCATCACTAATCCCGATGGTAACTGAAGTGAGAGCATGCCGACGGCGATCGCATCAACCTTGGAACCGTTTCCCACACGCATCGTCACCTCATCCTTTGACAACCTTCGTTTATTCCGCAGTTCCATTTTCGAGTTGCAAATGTGAGCAACAGAACCAGTATCAAATACCCAGGCACTACTATGAGAGCTGGTGAGGTACACATCAATAACATGTATATCAAATATACCTTGTTTGGCGTTGCCCGCCATCTTATCGGCCATATACTTGGAGCAGTTGTGTTTCCAGTAACCAGTCCCCTTGCAATAATAGCACTTAGTTTTTGGCTTAGGTCCAACCTTGGGTTTCTTCGTCGGAGGGGCAACAGCTTTGCCACTCTTCTTGGACTTACCCTTCCGGAATTTGCCGTTTTTCTTGAAACTAGTAGTCTTATTGACCATAAACACTTGATGTTCTTTCTGGATTTCTGACTCAGCGACTTTCAGCATCGCAAATAACTCGGTGGGTGACTTATTCATCCCTTGCATGTTATAGTTCAACATGAAGCTTTTATAGTTAGGTGACAGTGACTGAAGAATTCTATGAGTGATAGCTTCTTGCGGGAGTTCAATCCACAGCTCAGCTAGACGATTAGAGTACCCAGACATTCTGAGCACGTGTTCACTGACAGACGAATTCTCCTCCATTTTACAAGCATAGAACTTATCGGAGTTCTCATACCTCTTGATCCGGGCATTCTTCACAAATATAAACTTCAACCTGGAACATCTCATATGCTCCATGACGTTCAAAACGTCTTTGAAGTCCCGGTTCTAAGCCATACAAAACTGTACATTGAACTAGTGAGTAGTCATCCTTACATGCTTGCCAAGCGTTCAAGACATCTTGGGTCTCCGTAGCGGGTGGTGCATCACCCAGCACAACATCAAGCACATATTTATTTTGGCCAGCTGTGAGGATAAAGCTCGGATTTCGAGCCCAGTCAACAAAGTTGCTTCTATCATCTTTCAGCTTAGCTTTCTCTAGGAACTTATTAAAATTCAGGGTTGCTATTACGCGAGACATTGATCTACAACATAAAATTTTGCAATGATTACTTAGACTATGTTCAAGACAATTAAGTTTAGTTAATCATATTACTAATAAAATCCCACTCAAATAGACATCCCTCTAGTCATTCGAGTCTCGCAATATCCAAATTCACTAACTCAAGTCCAATCATCACGTGAGTTGAGTATAGTTTCAGTGGTGAACATTTCCATGTTGATCATATCAATTATATGATTCATGATCAACCTTTCGGTGTCTTGAGTTTCGAGGCCATGTCTGTACATTCTAGGCTCGTCAAGTTTAACCCGAGTATTCCGCGTGTGCAACTGTTTTGCACCAGTTGTATGTGAACGTTGAGTCTATCACACCCAATCATCACGTGGTGTCTCGAAATGACGAACTATCGCAACGGTGCACAGTCTGGGATAACACAATTTTATCTTGAAATTTTAGTGAGGGATTGACGATGAGTTGATGGATATACTTATCGCCCCTCATTGGTTACCCCAAGTGGAAAGTGGAGATGTAGTCAGCAACAGATTTCCCTTACACGGGGACTGTAAGGTTTATCAAACCAGGAGGGCTGCGAGGATCAACAAGTAGGTGTCCGTTTCTCTGGCGCTAGCAGAAGACGTGGAACTGCACACACAACAATTAAATTTGCTCCCAACGAGTTCAGAGAGGTTGACAATCTCCCCGGCCTTGTAGTTTGCAAAGGGTCAAAACACAAGCGGGAACAGTGACAGTGATTGCAAAGGAAAAGTAAATAAAAGCAGTAAATGGTGGAGGTGTAAATAATGGTGGTAATATGGACCAGAGTCCCATGATGTTCACTAGTGATTTATCTCCCCCAAAAGACGATAAACAACTATGTTGGGTAAACAAATTATAGCTCGGCAATTGACAGAATTATAAACGCAACGCAATGCTAATCATGCTACTAGAAAGTTAGAGGCTAAAAAGTAATGGACAGTACGCCAAGACAAGTAGACCGTTTATCCATCAACATCTAATCTCTAATCATCCACCTTGAGATATCTATCCAGAACATATCGTTGGTATTAAGTTGCGAACCCCACCCAAAGTGTAAACTCAAAGCAACGGACAACTGTAATAATGAACTTTGCGTAAGGTAAACAATACTTGCAACCGTGGTCACAAGCACCGTTGTTTTCTCCCTGGTGGCAACATCACATCCCCTACTCTCATGTTTCTGTCACTCAAGCTAGACATCAGGGGGCATGAATCCACAATCATGCATAACGCTCCCTCTTAGAGTTACAATCTACTACTCGGCCAAAGCAATAATAAGCAACGGAGAACATGCATGAATTACTCAAGAACATAACATAAAAGGAGAACCAAATATATAACTTATCACAATCTCAACATAATCTCATAATCCATCGGATCCCAGCAAACCAAGCATAGCAACAGCAGGTAAATTACATAGATGCCTTGATCATGTAGGGCAGCTTACAAGGGCTAAGCATTGAAGCACAAGATTGGAGAGAACACATCACATAGCTACTGGTCATGGACTCATGGTCCAAGGAGGAATACTCACGACACGTTCGGGAAACGTCCATGGTGGTGGAGAAGCTCCCGGAAGTCAATCCTCCCTCCGGCAGGGTGCTGGGAAGAGGTCTTCTGGCGCTCCCGATCTCGGGAGCGCTGTGGCGGAGGAATGTTGGAGAAATTCGCTATTATCGATCTTCTTTAGGGTTTTCGCTTCAGGAAGTACATATAGGCCAACGGAGGGCGCCAAGGGGTGGACACGCCACCCAGGCGACCTGATGGCGCGGCCAGGAGGGGGCCCACGCCAGGTGGCCGCCTGGCCGAGGCCTGGTTCCCCTGTAGCCCACCTTGGTGCTTCCTGAAGCTTCCGTCACACTGATTTTTATATATTTTTCTTGGGCTGTGAAAATTAGGGTAAAGTCCATGCGATTAAAAGACATCATCACACAGAAACTGGCACTGGGTGCACTGAATTAGTATGTTAGTCCAAATATGTGTAAAAAGGTATGAAAGTGTAGCAAAACAGATAACGATGTCACCCAATAGAGCATGGAACAAACATAAATTATAGATACGTTTGGGACGTATCAACATCCCCAAGCTTAATTCATGCTCGTCCTCGAGTAGGTAAATGATAACACAAATAATTTCTGTGGTGACATGCTAACACACATATAAGAACTTCAAAGTAAAGCAAGTAAGATATGCAATTCAAGTCAAGACAATAACAAGCAAGAGTCTATATCTAGTATTGAAATTAGCAAAGTAGGAACATAAAGGTGCAAGAGCTCTCGCTGTCCATGACTCGAATGTCTCCATATGGTGTTTGTGTGCAAGAAGTGGGAGATGGGTTTAGAGCAGAAAATAATATATAGTTTAGTTGAGAACTCAATCTACTAAAACTTCACACTTGGTCTCCTTCGGAATCTTATTTTGACTCATCCCCAGACCACTAGTCAGGCACAAGTCAAAATAATCCTCTCCCGTTCGACTTTGAGCACTCATGCAATGGATGAGTGCGAGCAAGATATATTGGCACTTAGGATGGCAAATAGATAATTATGGGGAAGGAAGACAAAAAAAAGGTGTGAAAGGCTCACATCAATGAGGACAATCATAGTTGAGAGAAATCCAAATGATAGATATGATGTGAGGAGTAGGGATTGCCATGCAACAGATGCACATATGAGCTAAGTTAAGCTCTCCAATGGAACTAGTGGGGGTGCATCCAACTTGCTTGCTCATCAAGACCTAGAGCTCATTTGAGGAGGCTCATCATTGGAATATACAAGTCAACTTCTATAGTGTAAAGGTCCCCACATAGTTATGCATGAATGATAATCTCTATGGAGTACGAATATAACAATGGAGTACGAGTGTGGATCTTTCAAAAGGAATAGTAGTGTTGCCCTCTTCTCTCTTTTTTTCTTATTTTTTTTAATTTTTTTGTGTCCTCTTTGGCTCTTTCTATTTATCTATCATTTGTCCTCTTTGGGATCTTTTCATGTGTCCTCTTTTGGGATCTTTTAATTTGTCCTCTTTGGGATCTTTTCCTCACTTAAGGGAAACACTCTATGTTTTACAAGAATAAAAATAAGATCTTCGCACTTTATAAGAAGTACTCAACATAAAGACAAATGAAAACTATCATGATGTATGCAAATGTATGCCTCTGCCAGTGTAGCAGGATATGCAATGAAACTAGCACGTCATGTAGAAATAATAAGGGCAAGGGCCAACTAGCATGTGGTTCCTCGATCAAGAAAAAGCATGTATGACATGAAGATCAAGTGATGAGATGGTGGATGTTTCATGGAAATGTATCTCAGAAAGGCTATGGAAATGCCTTAATAGGTAGGTATGGTGGTTGTTTTGAGGAAGGATATAATGAGGCTTATGATGACAGAGCGTATCATACCAAAGGTTTGGATGCACCGGCGAAGTTTGCACCAACTCTCAAGATGAGAAAGGGCAATGCACGGTACCGAAGAGGCTAGCAACATATGGATGGTGGAAGTGCCAACAATTGAATACTCACATTAGTCCGAAGAACTCATGCACTTATTATCGATAACTCTCTATCTAGTCAGGAGATTCACAAAGAGACAAGTACCTCAAGGAGGAGTGTTTGGGGTTTTGGTTATCCTTGTGCATCCTCGACCCATGATAACGTGAGGGTACTCTATATGTTCCAACCCCTCCATAGGTTAGCGATCCATCTAGTAGCTAGAGTTCTCAACTATTTTTTTTTGTTTTTCAAAATACACATGGATTTCCCAAAATACGACACCTATCACTAATAGGCTCAAGCTCTTGACACCAATAGTCCAAAGATTACTCAAATCAATACCTCAAAATTATTGCAAGTTACTACTATACTTAAATAGCAACCTCAGTTACCTACTCATGCAAGACACACAACTCAGTGCAACAAGTCAACTCTCTAAACAAGATAAGCATGATAACTCAAGAGAGTTCCAAAAGAAACCTAAATAAAATCTCTTAAAAAGATAAAGCATGAAAACTAAGAGCTAAGCATGACAGCATCTATGAAAAGATAAAGAACACACAAAAAAGATAAACATGAAAACCTATGTTGTGTTCTAGGGTGGAGTGGAGCGTGTTTCTCTCCCAAACAAATAAATCTAGGGCCCAACTTGTTATGAATAGAAAGCAAAACTAAAACAAACTAAAAAAATTAAAGAGCGAGACGCTCCAAGCATAGCACATAACATATGAAGTGATAAAAATATAGCATGGAGAAGGACAAACTGATGATTGTTGATGGAGAAGGGGATGCACGGGGGCATCCCCAAGCTTAGAAGCTTGAGTATCTTTGAATATTTCTTGGGGGTTCATGGGGGCATCCCCAAGCTTGAGCGCTTGACACTCCTGGATCTTCTTTCATCATCTTCCATCGCATACTTGAAAACTCCCTTCATACGAAACTCATCATAAGCTTATTAGAGTGGTTAGTGCCGATAATAAAATATATTTTTCTCTACTGTAAATAAAGATTTTCAGGAAGAGTTACTGTTTCTCAAGATTGCCAAAAGGTTTTTTCAAAGAAAATGCAAGCTTAAGATTTGCAAAACAATGAAAGCGCAAAACATGGCAGAATCCGAGAAAAATAGACCAGCAGGTAGTAAATTATTTTTTCGGGGCACTTCTGCAACCCAAATAAAAAACTCAGAACAGACTCGATAAACTCAATTATATAGAGCATACTTTCAAACATATATTCAGATTAAAAAGATGATCTGGTGATATTTGGCTAATTTTTCCGTCAAGCAGACATAATCTGTTTGTGTACAACATGTCACAACTTTCAAACTTTCTTGCAATCGGGGCTAACACTTGGCACAAAGCTTGAAAATAAATATACACTGATGTTGCTACAGTAGTTACAAACATCAAGACCACTAAAAATGAAAGTAAAAACAAATTGGGTTGTGATAACCCACAAGTATAAGGGATCGCAACAGTTTTCGAGGGTAGAGTATTCAACCCAAATTTATTGATTCGACTCAAGGGGAAGCGAAAGAATATTCTCAAGTATTAGCAGTTGAGTTGTCAATTCAACCACACCTGAAAGATTTAGTGTCTGCAGCAAAGTATCAGTAGCAAAGTAGTATGATAGCAGTAGTAGCAACAGTAACCAGTAGCAGCAAAGTGACAGTAGTAGCAGCAAAGTAACAGCAGTAGCAGTGACAACAGTAGCGACAAAGTAACGTAGCAAGGACCAGTAGGAAAAGACTCATAGGCATTGGATCGGTGATGGATGATTATGTCGGATGCTATTCATCATGCAACAGTTATAACACGGAGAGATAAGTAACTAGCTCGAGTTCGTCAATCTAATGTAGGCATGTATTCCATATGTAGTCATACATGCTTAGGGAAAAGAACTTGCATGACATCTATTGTCCATCCCTCCCGTGGCAGCGGGGTCCTAATGGAAACTAAGGGATATTAAGGTTCTCCTTTTAATAAAGAAGCGGACCAACGCATTAACACTTGGTGAATACATGAACTCCTCATACTATGGTCATCTCCGGGAGTGGTTCCCGCTATTGTCACTCCGGGGTTGCCGGGTCATAACACATAGTAGGTGACTACAACTTGCAAGATAGGATCTAAAACACACATATATTGGCGACAGCATAATAGGTTCAGATCTGAAATCATGGCACTCGGGCCCTAGTGACAAGTATTAAGCATGGCAAAGTAGTAGCAACATCAATCTCAGAACATAGTGGATACTAGGGATCAATCCCCGTCAAAACTAACTCAATTACATGATAGATCTCATCCAACTCATCACCATCCAGCAAGCCTACGATGAGATTACTCACGAACGGTGAAGAGCATCATGGAATTGGCGATGAAGGAAGGTTGATGATGACGATGGCGACGATGTCCCCTCTCCGGAGCCTAGAACGGACTCCAGATCTGCCCTCCACATGAAGAAAAGGTGGTGGCGGCGCCTCCGTATCGTAAAATGCATTGAACTCTTCTCCTTGATTTTTTTCCGGACGAAAGAGGATATATAGAGCTGGAATTGGGGGTAGCGGAGCTCCAAGGGGCTCACAAGCCTGCCAGGCCCGGCCAGGGGGGGGGGCTGGTGGGCTTGTGAGCTCCTCGCTCTGTCCCTCCAGTTGATTCTTGCGCCAGTATTTTTTATATATTCCACAAAAAATCATCCTAGACTTCCAGGTCATTCCGAGAACTTTTATTTCCTCGCAAAAACAACACCATGGCAATTCTGCTGAAAACATCGTCAGTCTGGGTTAGTTCCATTCAAATCATGCAAATTAGAGTCCAAAACAAGGACAAAAGAATTTGGAAAAGTAGATACCACGGAGACGTATCAACTCCCCCAAGCTTAAAGCCTTACTTGTCCTCAAGCAATTCAGTTGACAAACTGAAAGAGACAAAAGAAAAACTTTTACGAACTCTGTTTGTTCTTGTTGTTGCAATTATGCCTAACTCATATCCAGAATTTCAACAAGATCATAAGCAAACCATAAAAGCAAATGACATCTAGGTCTCACGGTAAACTCATATCAATGGCATAATCAACTAGCGAGCAAATAATAATAAGTCTCAAACGTCAACACTCCAATCAAAACAATCATGAAGCAGTACGAATAGATGGTATCTCGCTTGCTCTTTCTGAGACCGCAAAACTTAAATGCAAAGCACCTTCAAAGACCAAGGGCTGATTAAACATTGTAATTCATGGCAAAGAAGATCCAGTCACAGTCATACTCAACACAGTTAAAAGCAAAGCATAAAAATGACAGAGGTGCTCTCTAATTGGTGCTTTTATAAGAGGAGGATGACTCAAGAGGAAAATAAATAGACATGCCCTTCGCAGAGGGAAGCATTGATTTGTAGAGGTGCCAGAGCTCAAGCTTTGAAAACAGAGATAATAATTTTGGGTGGCATGCTTTCATTGTCAACGCAATGACTAAGATTTCTCACCATCTTCCACGCTACACATGCTATAGGCGGTTCCTAAACATAAAAGTAAAGTTTTGACTCCCCCACCACCAATCAATCACACTCCACGACTAGCCGAATACTCGGGTGCCGTCCATACCAACATCAATCCACGGGAATTTTGTTTGCAATTATCTTTTCGATTTGAGCTTGGAACTGGGCATTCCAATTACCGGCCCCTTTCTCGTGAATGATAGTGAATAAACACATATCGAGGATAACACGCCTAGCATGGAAGATACTGATAGCCCCCTGTCACCACATGAGCGATTCGGGCATGCAAAACAGATTATTTCTTGAAGATTTAGAGAGAGGCACATGCAAATTTACTTTGAACGGCAGGTAGATACCGCATATAGGTAGGTATGGTGGACTCATATGGAACAACTTTGGGTTTAGGGAAGTGGATGCACAAGCAATATTGCCGCTTAGTACAAGTGACGGCTAGCAAAAGACTGGGAAGCGACCAACTAGAGAGCGACAACAGTCATCAAAATGCATTGAGATTAACTAACATTGAGTGCAAGCATGAGTAGGACATAAATCACCATGAACATGAATATCATAGAGGATATGTTGATTTTGTTTCAACTACATGCGTGAACATGCGCCAAGTCAAGCCACTTGAATCATTCAAAGGAGGGTACCATCCTATCATACTACATCATAGTCATCTCAACATTCATGTGGGCATCCAAGACAAACCATTATAAGCTCCTAGCTAAGTAAGCATGGCATCAGCAACTATGATCTCTAAGTTGTCATTGCAAACATGTTTCTCTCACAACAAAGCTGAATCAGGAACGATGAGCTGGTCATATTTACAAAAACAAAATACATCGAGTCCATACCAGTTTTTCCAAGCTCAGTCACTTCATCATATATCGTCATTATTGCCTTTTGCTTGCACGACCGAATGATGTGAACAATAATAAGAGTGCTCGTGCATTGGACTAAGCTTGAATTTGCATGCAAACACAAAGGAGAAGACAAAGTAATATGGCTCTTTAACAGATAAGCAGATATGCATGCGAGAGCCACTAAACATTGTAACCATGGTCTTCTACCTTGACCCAAAGAAAAAGAAAACTATTTACACGGGAAAGAGCCCAACAAACAAAAGAAGAACAAGAAAATCTTTTTGGGTTTTCTCAAACTAGACAGACACACGAATAGAAAACGAGAAAAAGTAACTAAACTAGAATGGATGATACAGTGGCAAAGTGTGAACACCGACGAACAAAGTGAAACCATAAGCAAGAATGTAAAGTCGGTGAGAAACACGTACTCCCCCAAGCTTAGGCTTTTGGTCTAAGTTGGTCTACTCCCATGGATGGTCCGGGCGATATCCGAAATCATAATGGGGGTTGTGACGGGAGCGCTGCAGCCACTGCCTGATTAGCTGCCTCTCGGAGACGAGCAGCCTTTGCCTCCCTCTCATACTCCTCTGCCTCTCCTCTGGTTATGTAATATCTTCGTTTTACCTAAAAGTCAAAGAAGGCAGGAGCAGGAAGGGTAATATGGAAAACATGTTGCCGGTTAAATATTAAATGGTATAGGAGGGATTCATCACCCCTCTCAAGGAACTGGTAGCGTGTCAAAGCGACGCGGTCAAGGAAAGCTGTATGGAGCGGGGGATCTCCTTCGCGGATGGGTACTCCAAGGAAATTCGCTATGCGAGTGGCATAGATCCCACCAAAGAAATCCTCTTCATTAGCATTATTATTCAACCTCATTGCTATTATAGCTCCCATGTTGAAACTTCTATCACTCGTAATGCAAGGCAGGAAAATGAATGCTCCCCATGGTAGCCTGCGTAATATCTCTAGTTTCTCCAACAGTTATACTAGAGAAAAAAAAATCTCTAACCGAAGATTTAGGAGGATCATTGAGACTACCCCAAATAGGTATCTTGCAAATTCTATTGAAATCCTCTAAATCCATGGTATACGATTTGTCATGGAGATCAAACAGTACGGATGTATCACGGCCAACTGAAAATTTAAATCTACGAACAAAAGAGGCAGTGAGCGTAACATACTGTTCACATTTATCGGAGATGAGTTCTTCGAGTCCGACGTTGTTAACAAGTGTATCAAACTCGTCTTTGAAATCTGCCTCAATCATGAATTCATCAGAAGGCCATTCACATGGTTGTACCGGTGCGTTCCTCGGTTGGTAAGGATCAGGCTCCCGAATCGCAAGACGGGGACCTCTCTTTCTTGGGGAACCACCATGATAGTTTCTCCTGAACATCTTCCTTTTCTAAAATTTTCAATGATCCAAAGGAAAAGTGAACAAGGCTCAACTAAACTCTTAGCAACTACTCCTACAAGTGCCTAGAGGCCATATTACGCATCAATACTACTTGGGACCAGCTAAAATTAGCATGCAAAGCTCAAGAACATGGTCACCAAGGCAGCAAAAATACGCGAAGTATAAGGCACTAGAGCAAAAACTAATTGGACCAATGGAGGAGTCACTTACCAAGGAGTAATTTCCCCAAAACAGTTCGGAGAATGGTGCTTTGAGCAAGGAGATCAAAAATCGCAGCAAGAGGAGCAAGAACATGGGTTTGAGCTACGAAATAAATTTTTCTGGAGGTAGGAGAAGTGGATGAGAGCTAGAATGAGTGGAGGGGGTGCATGTGGGCCCCACAAGCCTGCTAGGCCCGGCGAGGGGGGTGGCCGGGCCTCCTGGGCTTGTGACCCACTGGCGTATCCCCCAGACTAGCTCTTCGTCTCAGTATTTTTCAAAAATTCCAGAAAAAATCATACTTGATTTTCAGGACGTTCGGAGAACTTTTATTTTCTGGGTACTTTTCTACGGGACGCTAAAGCAGAAAACAGGGAAAACTAAACTACATCTATCATTTTTCTTCTAAGCAACCGAAGGTGAAAGCTTGGAACACAGGTTTGTGACTCCTCGATTCACCCATCTCATGGTCATCGAAAGAAATCCGTCAATGAGGTTGATCAAGTCTCCCTGACAAACTTTTTTGAATCGCAAAAGAGAACGGAGAATTTTCAAATATTCACTAGGTAACCTCAATAGGGATGTGTATCTCCCCAACAAGCAAATCATATTTCATCTTAACAGGAGGTATATGCTATTCGAAGCTCCCAATAAGAATCGATGAAGTTTTTTCGATAGCATTGATGCAATGTACTCAATATTGTTTCTTTGGAAAGTGCACCGTATGCTCATTACCGTTGACATGGAAAGTGACATTGCCTTTGTTGCAATCTATAACAGCCCCTGCAGTGTTTAAAAAGGGTCTTCCAAGGATGACCTCCATGGCATCGTCCTCGGGAATATCCAAGATAACAAAGTCTGTTAAGATAGTAACGTTGGCAACCACAACAGGCACATCCTCGCAAATGCCGATAGGGAAAGCAGTTGATTTGTCGGCCATTTGCAGAGAGATTTCAGTGGGTGTCAACTTATCCAGTTCAAGCCTACGATTAACAATAACACCGGCTCCAAGGTCACATAAAGCAGTTCTAACGTAGTTGCCTTAAATGGAGCGAGGTATAGTGGGCACTCCGGGATCACCTAGTTTCTTAGGAGTTCCACCCTTGAAGGTATAGTTAGCGAGCATGGTGGAAATCTCAACCTTGGGTATCCTCCTCTTATTAGTCACAATATCTTTCATGTACTTAGCATACGGGGACATTTTGGCATATCTGTCAAAAGCATTTGCAGAAAGACAGGTCTAATCATTTCAACAAAGCGCTCAAAATCCTCATCATCCTTTCTCTTGGATGGTTTGGGAGGAAAGGGCATGGGTTTCTGAACCCATGGTTCCCTTTCTTTACCATGCTTCCTAGCAGCAAAGTCATTCTTATCTTATTTTCTATTCTTAGGCTGTGGGTTATCAAGATCAACATGTTCAATCTCCACATCCTTATCATTGCTAGATTGAGCGTCAACATGAACATCACTATTGATATTATCATTAGGCTCATGTTCATCACCAGATTGTGTTTCAGCATCAGAGGCAGAGACATTGTTTGGACTCTCAGGTGTATCAGCATCAGGGTTGCTAGCGTGCAGGTCCCTATCATCTCTCTTCTTCTTTCTAGGATGACTAGGTGCATCAGTGCTAACTCCTTGAGAATCTTGTTCAATTCTCTTAGGATGACCCTCAGGATGCAAAGGTTCCTGAGTCATTCTACCGACTCTAGTGATGACTTTGACAGAATTGTCATTCAACTCATCGAGCAAGTCATTCTGAGCTTTAAGTACTTGTTCTACTTGAGTAGTAACCATAGAGGCATGTTTACTCAGAAGCTTAAGATCATTGATGTTTCTGTCCACACAAGCACTTAAATGACTAAGTATACGAGCATTCTGTTCCAGTTGTCTACTAACATAATCATTGAAACTTTGTTATTTGGCAACAAAGTTATCAAATTCATCCAGGCATAGGCTAGCAAGTTTATCAAAAGGAATATCACTCTCATCAAACCTACACAGAGAATTGACTTCTACTACCCGTATAGGGTTATCGAGACCATGGATCTCTTCGATAGGTGCTAGATTTTTGACATCTTCAGATTTAATGCCTTTCTCTCGCATAGATTTCTTAGCTTCTTGCATATCTTCAGGGGTGAGGAATAGAATACGTCTTTTCTTCGGAGTTGTCTTAGGAGGTGGTTCAGGAATAGTTGAAGCATTCTCATTGCACAAGATGTTATTCAACAGGATATCAACTTGTTCTATAGTTCGTTCCCTAAAAACACAACCGGCACAACTATCTAGGTGGTCTCTAGAAGCATCGGTAAGTCCATTATAGCAGATATCAAGTATTTCATTCTTCTCAAGAGGGTGATCAGGCAAAGCATTCAGTAGCTTGACGAGCCTTCCCAAGCTTGTGGGAGACTCTCTTCTTCAGCTTGAGCAAAGTTGTATATTTCCTGCAAGTCATCTTGCTTCTTATGGGAAGGGAAATATTTTTTAGAGAAGTATTAAACACAATCTTGGGGGCTACGCACACAACCAGGAGCAAGAGAAGTGAACCAAGTCTTTGTTGGAATTATGCCCTAGAGGCAATGATAAATATAGTTATTATTATAATTCCTGTATCAAGATAATCGTTTATTATCCATGCTATAATTGTATTGAATGAAAACTCATTTACATGTGTGGATACATAGACAAAACACTGTCCCTAGCAAGCCTCTAGTTGGCTAGCCAGTTGATCAAATATAGTTAGTGTCTTCTGATTATGAACAAGGTGTTGTTGCTTGATAACTGGATCACGTCATTAGGAGAATCACGTGATGGACTAGACCCAAACTAATAGACGTAGCATGTTGATCGTGTCATTTTGTTGCTACTGTTTTCTGCGTGTCAAGTATTTGTTCCTATGACCATGAGATCATATAACTCACTAACACCGGAGGAATACTTTGTGTGTATCAAACGTCGCAACATAACTGGGTGACTATAAAGATGCTCTACAGGTATCTTCGAAGGTGTTCGTTGAGTTAGTATGGATCAAGACTGGGATTTGTCACTCCGTGTGACACAGAGGTATCTCGGGGCCCACTCGGTAATACAACATCACACACAAGCCTTGCAAGCAATGTGACTTAGTGTAAGTTGCGGGATCTTGTATTATGGAACGAGTAAAGAGACTTGCCGGTAAACGAGATTGAAATAGGTATGCGGATACTGACGATCGAATCTCGGGCAAGTAACATACCGAAGGACAAAGGGAATGACATACGGGATTATATGAATCCTTGGCACTGAGGTTCAAACGATAAGATCTTCGTAGAATATGTTCCAGGTCCCGCTATTGGATATTGACCGAGGAGTCTCTCGGGTCATGTCTACATAGTTCTCGAACCCGCAGGGTCTGCACACTTAAGGTTCGACGTTGTTTTATGCGTATCTGAGTTATATGGTTGGTTACCGAATGTTGTTCGGAGTCCCGGATGAGATCACGGGCGTCACGAGGGTTTCCGGAATGGTCCGGAAACGAAGATTGATATATAGGATGACCTCATTTGATTACCGGAAGGTTTTCGGAGTTACCGGGAATGTACCGGGAATGACGAATGGGTTCCGGGAGTTCACCGAGGGGGGGGGGGGCAACCCACCCCGGGGAAGCCCATAGGCCTTGGGGGTGGCACACCAGCCCTTAGTGGGCTGGTGGGACAGCCCAAGAAGGCCCTATGCGCCATAGGAAGAAAATCAAAGAGAAAAAAAGGAGGAGGTGGGAAAGGAAAGAAGGACTCCACCCACCAAACCAAGTAGGACTCGGTTTGGGGGGGAGACCTTCCCCCCTCGGCTCGGCCGACCCCCTTGGGGCTCCTTGAGCCCCAAGGCAAGGCTCCCCCTCTCCCACCTATATGTACGGAGGTTTTAGGGCTGATTTGAGACGATTTTTCCACGGCAGCCCGACCACATACCTCCACGGTTTTTCATCTAGATCGCGTTTCTGCGGAGCTCGGGCGGAGCCCTGCTGAGACAAGATCATCACCAACCTCCGGAGCGCCGCCACTCTGCCGGAGAACTCTTCTACCTCTCCGTCTCTCTTGCTGGATCAAGAATGTCGAGATCATCGTCGAGCTGTACGTGTGCTGAACGCGGAGGTGCCGTCCGTTCGGCACTAGATCGTGGGACTGATCGCGGGACGGTTCGCGGGGCGGATCGAGGGACATGAGGACGTTCCACTACATCAACCGCGTTCACTAACGCTTCTGCTGTACGGTCTACAAAGGAACGTAGATCACACATCCCCTCTCGTAGATGGACATCACCATGATAGGTCTTCATGCGCGTAGGAAATTTTTTGTTTCCCATGCGACGTTCCCCAACAGTGGCATCATGAGCTAGGTTCATGCGTAGATGTCTTCTCGAGTAGAACACAAAAGTTCTTGTGGGCGGTGATGTGCGTTTTGCTGCCCTCCTTAGTCTTTTCTTGATTCCGCGGTATTGTTGGATTGAAGCGGCTTGGACCGACATTACTCGTACGCTTACGAGAGACTGGTTTCATCGCTACGAGTAACCCCGTTTCTCAAAGATGACTGGAAAGTGTCAGTTTCTCCAACTTTAGTTGAATTGGATTTGACCGAGGAGGTCCTTGGATGAGGTTAAATAGAAACTCATATATCTCCGTTGTGGTGTTTGCGTAAGTAAGATGCGATCCTACTAGATACCCATGGTCACCACGTAAAACATGCAACAACAAAATTATAGGACGTCTAACTTGTTTTTGCAGGGTATGCTTGTGATGTGATATGGCCAACGATGTGATGTGATATATTGGATGTATGAGATGATCATGTTGTAATAGATAATATCGACTTGCACGTCGATGGTACGGCAACCGGCAGGAGCCATAGGGTTGTCTTTATACTAACATTTGTGCTTGTAGATGCGTTTACTATTTTGCTAGGATGTAGCTTTAGTAGTAATAGCATGAGTAGCACGACAACCCCGATGGCGACACGTTGATGGAGATCATGGTGTGGCGCCGGTGACAAGAAGATCGTGCTAGTGCTTTGGTGATGGAGATCAAGGAGCATGTGATGATGGCCATATCATGTCACTTATGAATTGCATGTGATGTTAATCCTTTTATGCACCTTATTTTGCTTAGAACGATGGTAGCATTATGAGGTGATCTCTCACTAAAATTTCAAGACGAAATTGTGTTCTCCCCGACTGTGCACCGTTGCTACAGTTCGTCGTTTCGAGACACCACGTGATGATCGGGTGTGATAGACTCAACGTTCACATACAACGGGTGCAAAACAGTTGCGCACGTGGAACACTCGGGTTAAGCTTGACGAGCCTAGCATGTGCAGACATGGCCTCGGAACACATGAGACCGAAAGGTCGATCATGAATCATATAGATGATATGATTAGCATAGGGATGCTTACTATGCTCAACTCACGTGATGATCGGACTTGAGCTAGTGTAAGTGGATCATGAACCACTCAAATGACTAGAGAGATGTACTTTTTGAGTGGGAGTTTAGCAAATAATTTGATTAAGTTAAACTCTAATTATCTTGAGCATAGTCTAAGTCCACTTTGAATATATTTGTGTTGTAGATCATGGCTCACGCGACAGTCACCCTGAATTTTAATACGTTCCTAGAGAAAGCTAAGTTGAAAGATGATAGAAGCAACTTTGTAGACTGGGCTCGTAATCTTAAGTTGCTCCTGCAAGCTGGGAAGAAGGATTATGTCCTTAATGTTGCGCTAGGAGATGAACCACCCGCTAGGGCTGACCAAGATGTTAAGAACGCTTGGTTAACACGTAAGGAAGACTACTCAGTAGTTCAATGTGCAGTCTTGTATGGCTTAGAGCCGGGACTTCAATGTCGCTTTGAGCGTCATGGAGCATATGAGATGTTCCGGGAGTTGAAGTTTATCTTTCAGAAGAACGCCCGGATTGAGAGGTATGATACCTCCGATAAATTCTATGCTTGCAAGATGGAGGAGAATTCGTCTGTCAGTGAACATGTGCTCAAAATGTATGGGTACTCAAACCGTCTGGCTGAGCTGGGGATTGAACTCCCGCAAGAGGCTATCACTGACAGAATCCTTGAATCACTGCCGCCAAGCTATAAAGGCTTTGTGTTGAACTACAACATGCAAGGGATGAACAAGTCACCCGGCGATTTGTTTGCGATGCTGAAAGTCGCAGAGTCTGAACTCCGTAAAGAACATCTAGTGTTGATGGTGAATAAGACCACTAGTTTCAAGAGAAACGGCAAAGGCAAGAAGGGTAAATCAAAGAAGATCGGCAAGCCTGTTGCCAATCCGACGAAGAAACCCAAAGCTGGACCTAAGCCTGAAACAGAGTGTTACTATTGCAAGGGTATGGGTCACTGGAAGCGCAATTGCCCCAAGTATCTGGCTGATAAGAAGGCGGCCAAAGAAAAATCAGGTATATTTGATATACATGTTATTGATGTGTACTTAACCGGCTCTCGTAGTAGTGTCTGGGTATTCGATACCGGTTCTGTTGCTCATATTTGCAACTCGAAACAGGAACTGCGGAATACACGAAGGCTGGCGAAAGATGAAGTGACGATGCGCGTAGGAAATGGTTCCAAGGTTGATGCAATCGCCGTCGGCACAGTTTCACTTCAGTTACCATCAGGATTAGTTATGAACTTGAATCATTGTTATTTAGTGCCTGCGTTGAGCATGAAAATTATATCTGGATCTTGTTTATTGCTAGACGGTTACTCTTTTAAGTCAGAGAATAATGGTTGTTCTATTTCTATGAGTAACATCTTTTATGGTCATGCACCCAATGTGAGAGGATTGTTCATATTGAATCTTGATAGCGATACACACATACATAAC
Source organism: Hordeum vulgare subsp. vulgare (assembly GCF_904849725.1). Lineage (NCBI taxonomy): Eukaryota > Viridiplantae > Streptophyta > Magnoliopsida > Poales > Poaceae > Hordeum > Hordeum vulgare. The sequence goes on along the minus strand of NC_058522.1, from coordinate 382,141,267 downwards.
ATTGAGACCAAAAGAGTTAGAGTTAACAATGATAGCGCCATATTTTTGTGGCACTGCCGCTTAGGTCATATTGGTGTAAAGCGCATGAAGAAACTCCATGCCGATGGACTTTTGGAGTCACTTGACTTTGATTCACTTGACACGTGCGAACCATGCCTCATGGGCAAGATGACTAAAACTCCGTTCTCCGGAACAATGGAGCGTTGTAACATCCCAATTTTCGTAAATTCGGATGTTAATAGATCATTCATTTGCATCCCACATTTTATGCATCATTGCGTTCCTCTGAAAATTTTTATCGTTATGTGACTGCGGGCAATTTGTCGGAGTGGAGATAATATGACTTCTCCCCTGTGAGTTAAAGTCACCATTTTGGTTTTGCAAATTTTCTAAACTCCGAAGTTTTTTTTTGTTGAGTTTTTCGATCGCGTTGTGTGATCCTAGTGCATAAAACTTTTTTTAGTTGCATTAGGTGGAACTAGGGTTCCTATATATATTATATATGTATTAGTTGTATATGTATTTTGTTTTCCTAAGTATTCTAGCGCATATATGTATATTAGTACCCTTTTTTTTTCTAGTATTTTGTTAGCTAGGAAAATATTTTTTTTCTGTTTTGTTTTGTTTTTTTTATTTCTTTTTGTTGCTGCTGTTTGTTTGTTTTTTTTTTCAAAAAAAAAAAAACGAAACAGCCCAGCCACCCCATGCATGCACGCATGCCTTGCATGCAGCCTCCCCCACGTCCCCAATCCCTCTCCCTCCCCACGTCTCCTCCTTCCTATTTTCTCTCCCTTTTCCTTATTTCTCTCTTCCTTCTTTCTCCTCCCTCTCTTTCCTATTTTCTCTCCCGTGATCTCCTTCCCAAAGTTCTCCCTCTCCTTCCTTTTACTCTCCTCCCCTAAGCCTATATAACCCCCCCACCTCCACCTCTCCCCAACCCTAGCCGCCGTCTCCACCGCCGCCTCCACAAGCCGCCGCCGGCGCCTCACCCCACCGCCGCCCTAGCCGCCGCCGCGAGCAGCGGCAGAAGCCCGAAAGCTGCTGCACCTCGGCCTCGCCGTGGAGGAGGAGCCCTCCCCGAACTCCCTCTCCACCGCCGCCTCTTCCCCGCGGAGGAGGAACCTCACCGCCGCCGCCCGACGCCCCACCGCCCGGAGCTACTCCCTCCTTCCTCGCCGGCCATCTCCTTTCTTGCCAGTGCAACACCTCCAGCAGCAGGTAGCAACCTCTCTCTCTCTATTTCATGCACTCCATCTCAGTCATTAGAAGCTTGCCACGTGTGCCTCTCATTAACACTAGCAGTTTCGTAATTTCTGTCCAGATTTCGAAAACAGAAACTTTCAATCTTGTTTTGATCACAACTTTTTATCCCTACGTCCAATGACATTGATTTTTTTCCAGTAGCTCACAAATTTCCTGTAGTTTTTAAAAATATATAATTTTTCTGTGTTTGGAATTTTTAAATATAAGTTAGAGCAGATTTAGTTTAAACACTGTTTTGCCTATTCCAGGAGTTTGAAAAATGATATTGAGTTGATTCTTTTTGCTACTGTTTTCTAGTGATAAAACCTTACTGTAGTAGAATTTTCAGAATTTTCCAAGTATATTACTAGTGTTTTCAACAGAAACAAGTTTCTGTCCTACCGACGTGCGATAAAATTCTTTTGCGTAGTCGTTTGCCAATCTTTGCATGTGATGTTTTTTTTTTCTCGTGGCATGATTGAATTGCTTATGGTGTGCTTTGTGTTTGTATCGGTAGATCATCCGGAGTGCGAAGCGTGTTACTTAGAGACGCTCGAGCAGGACAACTATCATCAAGGCAAGTCATCTTTGATCATGTTATTTTACCTATGTTTTCAATGCATAGTAGATCACCTTCTTTGCCCTATTTGCATGCTGCCTAGGTACTTGGAAACTTTAGTCATAGGTGTAGTATCATGTGGTAGGAACACCAACACCCCGATACTTGGCCCCGGGATGACAATGTTATATATGCTATGCTCTAGTAGACGGGTTATCAGTTGAGTGTATTCCACGAGTGATGCGAGGTTGATATAATAATCAAGACCGGACTAAGACAAGATTTTCAAGACCTCGGACGCAATGCAACACTGGGTGAAGGACGGTTGATCGGCTCCCTGGAAAACCCAGTGGATGCCCGGGATGCTGGAGAGGCCATGTCATCCTGCGGAAAGCTTCACCCAGGCTCAAAGGGACGGACGGAGACTTCAAGACTCAAGGCTTACCTGCACAGCCACAAGTCATTATGGGCTCTGGCTTGGTTGGACAACGCGGCGACTCTGGACAGGCGGTGCTAGCAGATGTAGACGAACGGTAGGAATGGATGGGCACCGACAGGGATTCAGAGGGACCCGTTGAAAGACCATGTTTTGATCATCCGGTCTTCAAACACCCTGAAGTGCGAGGACAAACCCGGAGGCGATCAAATCTTGTGGGGAACGTGTGCAAAACTCTGCAGAGTACTCAACCTAATCGATTAGCCGTGTCCACGGTCATGGACAACTTGAGCCGAAGGCATTGAATTTCCCCTGAACTCTCGACACAACTTAATAATGATGTGGGTGTTAACAACTATTCGGGTACGAGAACTGGTTGGCGGAACCATCTCGTTAACAACAAACTATGTAGTAATATTTTGCTTTCAAACCCTTTTGTTGTAGGATAAAACTAGCTTTATGCAAAAACTTAGCTCCACCGGCCAAATATGCATGTAGAGATAGTTATTATTTTTACTCCCCCTCTTGATGATTTGCCAGCATATTCAATATGCTGACCTACACGGCTGCAACGTATCATGTTGCAGAGTACTTTTCCGACCAGGAGTGAGGCTACGGTTCTACGCTCAGCGACATGCCCTTGGAGTCGGATGGACTCGTCTACCTGATGCTTCCGCTTAGTCTTCGTTAGATAATCTCATGAGTTGGCCTTCAGCCACTTTATTGTACTCCTTTATTGTAATAAAGTACTCTTTATGAGATTTCGATTAATAAAGCTGTGTGATTGCACTCTTGAATATATACATTATGTACTGTGTGTGTACCAGCATGATCTTGGGATGGTACAGAAACACCAGAGGCTTGACTCGTTGAGTCGGGTCGCTACAGAAATGGTATTCAGAGCACACGCTGACCTTAGGACGTAACCTCTAGGAATGGAAAAGCCTTAGGAAGAAAACTATTTTCTCTAAAATCTTCTATTTCCTCTTCTGATCATTTCTGACTTCTCTCCGATTTTCCAATGTTTAGATGGGCACCTTCATCCCTGTTATGTTCACGGAGTTTTGCCAGCCCGACACCACTATGCCGTTCGGAAAAGAGCTGGTGCAGATCACCAAAGACTTGAGGATTGCTGTGCCGACTATCACAGGGAAGCCAACTTCATCTTACCCGGAGGATTCACGCTACAGGATCGAGGTGCATATTCCCGGAAGGACATTCGAGCCGCGCACTGAGCCGATGGATTTCAAGTTCATCGCACCCAGCTGGATTCTCGGAAGGGACATGGCGATCCATTGTGCACTCGGACGTATCAAGGATAAATACAAAGGCTGCCCTATTTCTCCAGACCTATTCGTTGTATCCTGGAGAAATGAAGACGGAGACATCATCTCAAGCAAGACCAACGACGCTCTCTTATCTTATGCCCAGACCTTGGAGAAGCACAGCGTAACTCTAGAGTATCACGCGATCAAGGACGCCAAGAAGATCAAGCAACTGTCACTCCGCGAGCTTGAGCTTGAAGATGCAGCCCAGGAAGCCCACTATGAGCATGAGCTGGAAGTGAAGGACTTTCTGGAGCGGATCGAGAAGCTGAAGACTCGAGTTGCATACCTGGAGGAGGAACTGGACATGGGCGAGAACCTTCATCCCGAAGGAGACGTAGCCCCCGTGATCAGCAACGACGAGGACTATGAAGAAAGCTCCATCGAAGGACCCGACACTATGCTATTTTGAGGAGGACACTTAGACTAGACCACCAATTTTTACTTTATCGTTTTACGTTTTAGGCCGATGTTTAGGATTATCGATTTTGTATCCTCGTGTGAACCTTTGTGATGTTTGAATAAAATGTGTGGTGTGATATTTGTGTGTTGCATTCATATGGGTAGTGTAATTCCTCTAGACCATTGTTCTATGCTAATCTCACCCCTCTACAAACATCAGATGCCTCCAAGACGCGCCCCTGAGTCCAACTTTCCGCCGGAACTCACCCAGTTGATCCAGCAACAAAATGCCTTGATGCAGCTGATCATCCAGAACCAGAACAACAACAACCATCATCCACCCCAGGCTGACAATCTCACCCGTTTTCTGAGGTTGAACCCTCCAACTTTCTCCAGCAGCATTGAGCCCATTGTGGCAGATGATTGGCTGCGCAAGATGGAGCGTGAACTTATCACTGCTGGTTGTTCTGAAGCTGAGAAGGTGCGTTTTGCCGCGCATCAACTTGAAGGCCCTGCAGCTGCTTGGTGGGAGAACTACACCACCACTTATCCCATTGCTGGAGTCACTTGGGAGCAATTCAAGCAAGCCTTCCGCACCGCGCATGTCTCAGCTGGTGCAATGAGTCTGAAGAAGCGTGAGTTTCGCAACTTACGCTAGGGGAGTCGCACTGTGGCCCAGTACGTTGATGATTTCAGCATGCTCGCCCGTTATGCACCCGGAGATGTGGCCGATGATGCGGCCAAGCAGGAAAAGTTCTTGGAAGGACTGAATGATGAGCTGAGCATTCAGTTGATGGTAGCCACCTTCAACAACTACCAGGAGCTGGTTGATAAGGCCCTCATCTTGGAGGGGAAACATCAGCAGATGGAGAACCGCAAGCGAAAGTATGGGGTTGGAAAGTTCAACTCCGGCACTCAGCAGAAGCCTCGCTACACCCCCTACTCAGGGAATACCGGGACTGGATCCGGTAAGTTTGGTGGACATGTTCAGCATAACCACCCTGTGCACAACCATGGAGGCCACAACCATGGAGGAAATGGGAATCACCGCAACAACAACAACTTCAAGAATGGCGGTACTGGCACTCAGCAGAATTCAACTCCAGCTCAGAAGGATCTGACTCACATCACTTGCTTCAAGTGTCAGAAGAAGGGACACTATGCCACTGATTGTCCCCAGAACAAGCAGGGAAATGGAAACGGCAACGGCAACGGCAACTCTGCAGCAAAGAAGCCCAATCCTTTTCCTCGAGCTCAGGTGAACCACATTGATGTGGAAGAGGTCTATGATCACCCCGATACTGTGGTTGGTAAGTTTTTGCTAAATTCACATCCAGTATTGGTACTTTTTGATTCTGGTGCAACACATTCATTCATATCAAGGGTAGTTGTGGAAAAGTATAGTTTGCCAACTAGAACCCTCAGCCAACCTATTAAGGTCAGTTCCCCAGGAGGCATGATGACAGCCGGGATAGGATGCCATGCTTTGAGTCTCAACATCGGGAACCATAATTTCCCCACCGACCTCATCGTATTAGAATCCCAGGGATTGGATGTAATCCTAGGCATGGATTGGATGGCCAAGTATGAAGGTAATATCGATTGTGCCCTTAAGTCTATTTTGCTCACCACCCCCGAGTAGAAGCGGATTAAGTACGTGTCTCAGCGCCCGACACGGAGTAAGCGAGTAAACTCTCTCACGGGAGTAGTCCAGGAGGAGGTACCAATCGTACAGGAGTATCCAGATGTATTTCCGGAGGAATTGCCGGGCATGCCACCCGATAGAGAGATTGAGTTCTTGATTGAGCTATTACCCGGAACAGCACCGATATCCAAGAGACCTTATCGGATGCCCGCAAATGACTTGATAGAAATCAAGAAGCAAATTAAGGAGTTGTTGGACAAAGGGTATATTCGCCCAAGTTCTTCACCTTGGGGAGCCCCAGTGCTCTTAGTTGAAAAGAAGGACAAGTCCTTAAGAATGGTTGTCGATTATCGTGCATTGAACGATGTGACCATCAAGAACAAGTACCCCTTGCCGATGATCAACGATCTGTTTGATCAGTTAGTTGGAGCTCGCATATTCTCAAAGATCGATCTTCGATCCGGGTATCATCAGTTGAAGATTCGTGAACAGGACATACCCAAGACAGCCTTTACCACTCGGTACGGCTTGTATGAGTACACGGTCATGTCATTTGGACTGACTAATGCTCCGACATATTTTATGAATCTGATGAACAAGGTATTTATGGAGTACTTGGACAAGTTTGCCGTGGTGTTCATCGATGACATACTGATATTCTCCAAGAACGAAGAGGAACACAAGGAACATCTGCGTCTAGTTCTGGAGAAGCTTCGAGAGCATAAGCTATATGCAAAGTTCAGCAAATGTGAGTTTTGGTTGAAGGAAGTCGGATTTCTCGGACACGTCATCTCAGGAGAAGGAATAGCAGTGGACCCTGCCAAGGTCGCAGCAGTCACCGAATGGGTAGCACCCACTTCAGTCAAGGAGATCCGCAGTTTCCTCGGACTTGCCGGATATTACCGGAGCTTCATTGAGAATTTCTCAAAGATTGCCAAGCCCATGACAGAGTTATTGAAGAAGGAATCCAAGTATGTTTGGACTGAGGATTGTGAAACCAGTTTTGAAGAGCTGAAGAAACGTCTTGTGACAGCCCCAGTGCTGATATTGCCGAACATTCAGAAGGATTTCCAGGTTTATTGTGACGCTTCTCGTCAAGGACTTGGAGGAGTGCTCATGCAAGAAGGCAAAGTTGTAGCCTATGCATCCAGATAGCTCAGACCTCATGAGTTGAATTATGCCACACATGACTTGGAACTAGCAGCCATAGTGCACGCTCTCAAGACCTGGAGACATTTCCTGATCGGAAATAGTTGTGATGTTTACACTGATCACAAGAGCCTGAAATATATCTTCACGCAGAAGGAGTTGAACCTCAGACAAAGGCGATGGCTAGAGTTGATCAAGGACTATGACATGAGATTGCATTATCACCCAGGCAAGGCAAATGTTGTAGCCGATGCGTTGAGCCGCAAGAGTTATGTGAACACGCTCACAGCGGGAGGATTACCCCAGGAGTTAGTCGATGATCTCCGAGAGCTCAAATTGGAGATAGTTCCAAGAGGATTTGTTGCCACTTTGGAAATTCAGTCTACTTTGACGGAAAAGATCCGTGAAGCACAGAAAGCTGACAAAGAGATAGCTGAGATTAAGCAGAAAATGGAAGACGGGAAAGCTAAAGGTTTTCGTGAGGATGAACACGGAACTTTATGGTTTGAGGATCGCATCTATGTGCCCAATGATCCCGAACTCAGGAAGTTGATACTTCAGGAGGCTCATGATTCCCCGTACTCGATACACCCCGGTAACACCAAGATGTATCTGGATCTGAAAGAAAGTTTCTGGTGGACAGGATTGAAGAAAGACATTGCCGAGTACGTAGCTATATGCGATGTTTGTCAGCGAGTAAAAGCCGAGCATCAGAAGCCAGCAGGTTTGCTCCAACCTCTGCCGATACCCGAATGGAAATGGGAAAAGCTTGGTATGGACTTCATCACAGGATTACCTCGGACCCGTTCTGGCTATGATTCTATTTGGGTTGTGGTCGATCGGTTGACCAAGGTAGCTCACTTCATTCCGGTGAAGACTACCTACACTAGTGCCAAGCTGGCCAAGATTTATATGACGAGGATCGTATGTCTGCACGGAGTACCAAAGAGCATTGTGTCTGATAGAGGGACTCAGTTCACATCAAAATTTTGGCACCAACTGCATGAAACCTTGGGAACGAGATTGGAGTTCAGCACAGCATTTCACCCGCAGACAGATGGACAGACCGAGAGAGTTAATCAAATTCTGGAAGACATGTTGAGAGCTTGCGCACTAGACTATGGGTCTAGTTGGGATGACAATTTACCGTATGCCGAGTTCTCATACAACAACAGCTACCAGACCAGTCTGAAGATGGCCCCTTTCGAAGCTCTATACGGAAGGAGGTGCAGAACACCATTGACGTGGGATGGAGTTGGCGACCGACAACTTTTTGGTCCCGACCTCATCCGAGATTCTGAAGAGAAGGTCAAGCTTATTCGTGACCGACTCAAGATAGCTCAGTCCAGGCAGAAGAGTTATGCCGACAGCAAACGCAAGGAAGTAACATACGAAGTGGGAGATCGAGCATATCTTCGGGTGTCTCCACTTCGAGGAATCAAGAGATTCGGTGTGAAAGGAAAACTAGCACCACGTTTCATTGGCCCCTACAAAATTCTTGAACATAGAGGCGAAGTTGCATACAAACTGGAACTGCCGGAAGGATTGTCCGGAGTTCATGATGTCTTCCATGTTTCCCAGTTGAAGAAATGCCACGCTGAGATGGCCGATGTTCCGTTGAGAGATACAGTGCCCCTAGAGGCCATACAGCTTGACAGCGATCTGACGTATGAGGAGAAACCCGTCCGAATTCTCGAGACCGCCAACAGAGTTACCCGCAGCAAGATCATCAAGTTCTGCAAGGTGTTGTGGAGCCACCACACCGAGGAAGAAGCCACCTGGGAACGAGAAGAGGACCTTCGTCGAGACCACCCGCACCTATTTTCTAGCCAACCCGAATCTCGAGGGCGAGATTCATCTTAAGGTGGGTAGGTTTGTAACATCCCAATTTTCGTAAATTCGGATGTTAATAGATCATTCATTTGCATCCCACATTTTATGCATCATTGCGTTCCTCTGAAAATTTTTATCGTTATGTGACTGCGGGCAATTTGTCGGAGTGGAGATAATATGACTTCTCCCCTGTGAGTTAAAGTCACCATTTTGGTTTTGCAAATTTTCTAAACTCCGAAGTTTTTTTTTGTTGAGTTTTTCGATCGCGTTGTGTGATCCTAGTGCATAAAACTTTTTTTAGTTGCATTAGGTGGAACAAGGGTTCCTATATATATTATATATGTATTAGTTGTATATGTATTTTGTTTTCCTAAGTATTCTAGCGCATATATGTATATTAGTACCTTTTTTTTCTAGTATTTTGTTAGCTAGGAAAATATTTTTTTTTCTGTTTTGTTTTGTTTTTTTTATTTCTTTTTGTTGCTGCTGTTTGTTTGTTTTTTTTTTGAAAAAAAAAAAAACAAAACAGCCCAGCCACCCCATGCATGCACGCATGCCTTGCATGCAGCCTCCCCCACGTCCCCAATCCCTCTCCCTCCCCACGTCTCCTCCTTCCTATTTTCTCTCCCTTTTCCTTATTTCTCTCTTCCTTCTTTCTCCTCCCTCTCTTTCCTATTTTCTCTCCCGTGATCTCCTTCCCAAAGTTCTCCCTCTCCTTCCTTTTACTCTCCTCCCCTAAGCCTATATAACCCCCCCCCCCACCTCCACCTCTCCCCAACCCTAGCCGCCGTCTCCACCGCCGCCTCCACAAGCCGCCGCCGGCGCCTCACCCCACCGCCGCCCTAGCCGCCGCCGCGAGCAGCGGCAGCAGCCCGAAAGCTGCTGCACCTCGGCCTCGCCGCGGAGGAGGAGCCCTCCCCGAACTCCCTCTCCACCGCCGCCTCTTCCCCGCGGAGGAGGAACCTCACCGCCGCCGCCCGACGCCCCACCGCCCGGAGCTACTCCCTCCTTCCTCGCCGGCCATCTCCTTTCTTGCCAGTGCAACACCTCCAGCAGCAGGTAGCAACCTCTCTCTCTCTATTTCATGCACTCCATCTCAGTCATTAGAAGCTTGCCACGTGTGCCTCTCATTAACACTAGCAGTTTCGTAATTTCTGTCCAGATTTCGAAAACAGAAACTTTCAATATTGTTTTGATCACAACTTTTTATCCCTACGTCCAATGACATTGATTTTTTTCCAGTAGCTCACAAATTTCCTGTAGTTTTTAAAAATATATAATTTTTCTGTGTTTGGAATTTTTAAATATAAGTTAGAGCAGATTTAGTTTAAACACTGTTTTGCCTATTCCAGGAGTTTGAAAAATGATATTGAGTTGATTCTTTTTGCTACTGTTTTCTAGTGATAAAACCTTACTGTAGTAGAATTTTCAGAATTTTCCAAGTATATTACTAGTGTTTTCAACAGAAACAAGTTTCTGTCCTACCGACGTGCGATAAAATTCTTTTGCGTAGTCGTTTGCCAATCTTTGCATGTGATGTTTTTTTTTCTCGTGGCATGATTGAATTGCTTATGGTGTGCTTTGTGTTTGTATCGGTAGATCATCCGGAGTGCGAAGCGTGTTACTTAGAGACGCTCGAGCAGGACAACTATCATCAAGGCAAGTCATCTTTGATCATGTTATTTTACCTATGTTTTCAATGCATAGTAGATCACCTTCTTTGCCCTATTTGCATGCTGCCTAGGTACTTGGAAACTTTAGTCATAGGTGTAGTATCATGTGGTAGGAACACCAACACCCCGATACTTGGCCCCG